>NC_142493.1:14824770-15126520 GCF_965113065.1 Corylus avellana
GATGTGTCGCCCCTGGAAGACATAGTTTGAAACTATAGAGAAATGTTAGAAATAATTCCTCACCACAGTCCCTCATGTGTTTGCACTCAAATTATGTCACTCACATTCGTGTTTCATTCTTAAATTGGCTATGTTTTCGATATTAGTCTCACACTCTCTTGCCTTTTTCCACTCATAGCTTCCCCTTTCCAGTTCTTTATTAAACTAATAAACTTGATCAAGAAATTCAACTTGTAGTATTTAAACCAATACCGGTGGCAGGAAACTATTATAGAAACAATGAATCAAAGGAAGAGGACACAAGAAAGAAGAAAGAAAACAAACAAATAGGAAAATATTATAGAAACAACGAATCGAAGGAAGAGCACACAAGAAAGAAGAAAGAAAACAAACAAACAAGAAAATATTATAGAAACAACGAATCAAAGGAAGAGGACATTAGAAAGAAGAAAGAAAACAAGCAAACAATTGCTTGGTTTTGTTTTGTTTTTTTCTTTTTCTTTTTTTTTTCGTTGTTTTTTTTCCTTTTTTTTTTTTTTTTGAACTTGGTGCACGATTTTAACGTGGTGCAGGATGCAAAACAACAACAAGGAATAATGAACACAAACGAAACAAGATAGCATGATAACAATAAACAAAAGATAAAAAGGATAGTAAACCTGAGTTTAGAACCTGTGCTCCGATACCAAATGATGCGAACCTCAATCGACACGCTTTTGAGACCCAACAAACAATATTGGAATACTGACCCAAGAAAGCTAAAATTCAGATTTTTTTGATAGAAAACCGTGACCCAACATTTATAAATGAAACGCGAACCAAAGGTATAAAGTAACAACCCTTGACCGAATGATTATAATTGAATCATGAACTGAAGGTATGAAGTTTGAACGCCACAAGGAAGAATCCTTGATAAGTTCAAAAGTTCTTTGAAGAACCAATAGAAGAAGCAAACCTCACTTTTTTCTAATTTTCATTCATGATTTGCTCATTACAATGAGTGCATGCTATTTATAAAGCATGGCTGAAAATAAGACTACCTAGATACCTGCTATGGAAAGGAAATTAAATTGGTTCCAACATTGGAAAGCATATAAAAAAAAAGGACTAAATAATAGAAGCCTAAAATTAAGGCTAATTTGGTCTCAAATTAGCAGCTCCTCCATGCCAAAAATAGACTGAAATAGGCAAGGAAATCACGCCTAAGGAAGGTCTAAAATAGGTAAGTCAATCAGCCAATTAATTGGTACGTAATTGGAAAGTCAATCAATCATAATCAACCATTAATCCACGCCATTGCTAAGGAAATTATTCCCAATTAAGCAAGATTAGCCCCATCAATAGCTTGGATTAAATTTATTACGCCTTCATCTTCCTTTGGGCCAAGTTTGGAATGCCCCATTTTAGAACCAGCCCAAATCTCTTGAGTCAGCCCATTAAGTGCTTCTTTGATCTTCTTAGATCTTGCTCTAGTAATAGGCCCAACTGGAACATGCAATGGATTCTTTAATGGTGCTTGTTGATTCTCATCAAACTAGCATTCTCACAAAAATAGTAGTACTCAAGCTACTATCAACAGTCTGGCTGAAGACGGCAAACTTAGTGCTCTTGGGAGGCACCCCATTCCATGACAAGTGTTCCTACATTCAAGTTTGGGGGTATGCTACAAGCCACGCTATTCCAAACAGTTTCATCCATCTCTTGGGTAAATTCTTTCCATGTTTTTGAGTGATACTTCAATTTTTGGATAACATGAGTTATGCATAATGTTTGTGGGTAAAATTCCTGGAAAACCCTCACGAGACTTCACTCATCTTCTAGGGAATGCCTAGAGGATTAAAAGGCTTGTTGCATATGCTAAATGCAATCGTACATCCCATGAAAGAAGGATTTATCTTTTTATTTTCTGTTTTCATTTTGTTTTTAGTTTCATATTCCTAAGGGAGTAGCAATATGTAAGTTTGGGGGTGAGATAAGTGCTAAAATATATGTATTTTAGCCCCTTAATTTATATATGTTAATTCCTTAGTTTTGTTAGTTTATGCAATTTTAGTTCGTTTATGTGTTTTCTTTGTTTTTGTAGGCTTTTGGAAGAAAAGGAAGCAACTCTAGAAGTATTGGGCTTAAAGAGCAAATTTGGGAAAAGCTAGAGGCTCTGGTAATGCGATCCATTGTAGGGGACTTACGATCGAGTGCATTACAAGCTAAAGGACCAAACAAGCGCAAGGCGTGCGCTCGTGCACAAAAGCAGCATCCTCGATCGCACCTGCGATTGAATGCCCAACACCAGAGATCGATTGCAGTCCTACGATCGGGCGCACACGGGCTGCGATTGAGTGCACCCGTGCATGAAGAGCAAGTCAGTTGCGGGCAGAATTCCCTTTTCTTCCATATTAGGTATTCCAAGTCCCACTTGTAATAGAACTAAACCCTACAAATTTTCTAGGTTTACTAGAGGTTCTAGGATTTCTAGAGACCTATAAATAGACCACTTAGCTTCTAGGAAAAAGTGTGGAGAAAGAGGCACAAGCTCTTGAAAGGAACTGAAGGCTAGATCAAGAGGAGTTTGGGTTTTTCTTCTCTTCTACCTTTTATTTTGTTATATAGTTTATATTTTAATTAGGGCTAGATTGAAGCCCTAGTCATGTCTATTTAGGATTTCAATATTGGTACATTTGCTACAATTATATTTTGGTGTATTTAATTTGATTAATTCCTATTTTCGTGAATTCCTCATATGTGTTTGCCTGATCAACTTATGCATGTGGTATAGATTAATTAATTAAATCAATTTGGATGACCGAGTCCTAGGTTTAATAAGAGTAACAAAAGAAATCCACACCGGGTTCTTGGGTTAATCAACATGGAAAACCGAGAGTATACACTCATGCCCTAGGTTCCGTGTGTTTGTCGATTTCCATAGATTTATGCTTTTTTAAAGAACAACTTAGTATACACCCATGCTAAATCCTTTAAGAAACAAAAAAATTAGAGTGTACACCCATGTCTAATTCGTTGCTTATGGAAATCTATAACTTAAGGAGTATACACCCATGCCCTTAGGTTGGCAATTGGATTGGCGCATTGAATTATTGTTATCTTAATTAAATTAAGTATGATTAGTGCATTGGCATATTGTTATCTTAATTAGTCAAATTAGTGGTGGATATCAAAACCCTAATCCTTTTTAGTTTTAGTTTATCTTTTATTTTATTTCTTTACTTTTATTCAATAGTGACAATTGGATTTCATTTGTTAATTAAATAGAAAATTACTTCCAAACATAATTTACCAAGCCTCATGGGAATGATCTCGTCTTTGCCTGCTATACTATCGTTTCACCTTGTGCACTTGCGAGTAAAACGTACTGAGTATTTGCCTATTAATTTAGGTGGGTATTTGGCACAACACTTACCACATTTACTTAGGCAGATTAATGAGTCCATGGTCTCAATAAGTATAAGAATTACTGATATTTTCAATATAAGCCATCTTTTTCAAAAATATCTCTAACATGGTGATTATAATAACAGCTACATTAGGTTTCCCAGACATATTCATTTTGTACAATCCATAGCTGATAAGATAAGCACTGTAGAGTTGTTTTGTAATAAAATCCATTTATCTTCTCTAGACATTTTCCTTACTATGTACGACTTTATATTTATGCATTTTACTTGAATCGCATAAAATGAATATGCATATAAATATAAAGAGGTAAAACACATATATCATAAAACATATAAATCACATTATTCAATGTATGCAATGCAATATCTAGCCTCTCCGGCTTTCTAAAGGACTTGAACCTTTTGTTATGGCTTTTAGGAGACACCTTTAGCTCCTCGGTTAGCACCTTTCTTCTTATTTTAACCTGGAAGGCTCCTTCAGCTTCCACCGTTAACATAAGAACACCTCATAATTTTAAATTCAACTTTAGGAAGACAAAAACTTTCTTATTTAACCAGAGTGGCTCCTTCGGTTCCTACCGTTAACATAGAAAAACCTCCTTGCTTCATATTTAATTCATCTCTTGTTCTCAATGTTCAACAATATGCAATAACATGTCTCTTAAAATCATTTTTTTGTTCTCATAAAATAATCAAGCTCAAGTAATAATTATACGTTGAAAGCTTTATAAAAATAGTGTCATGTAATAATTATTCATCTCCTTTCATTTCGCAACTTATTTCAATACATCTAAAAATAATTGAAAGCATATACTCATGTTACTCATAAAATAATCAAGCTCATGTAATAATTATATGTTGAAAGCTTTATAAAAATAGTATCATGCTCAGTAAGTGGTTATACTTACTAGAATAGTATCATGCTCAGTAAGTAGTTATACTTACAAAAATAGTATCATGCTTAGTAAGTAGTTATATTTACTAAAATAGTACCATGCTCAATAAGTAGTTATACTTACTTTTCACCATAGACCGTTAAGTTGGATTCCCATTCTAACCCTTGATTCTAATAGTCACTGCATTTAGTGAGCCCGTGCGCGACCATATATTAGTTTAAAATTTTATTTAAAAGGGTAAAATAACGACCTCTTAATTTCTCCCTAAGCTTTATCCAAAATTGGACAGCATAACAACATATATCTAAAATATTATAATGTCAATTGGGTGTCATAACGACTATGTAGCGTTGCCACATATTTTTATATGGGCATTACTACGGCATTAATGTAATATTTATCTAAAACTTCTAATTTTGCTTGGGCATCACAACGGTGCTATTGTAAAATACTTAATAAAATTTAGGTAGCACAATGACACTTTTGTAATATTTTAAAGGATGAATGAATATAATATCCTTCCCGAGAGATTCAATCACACTTTCCCGAGCAATTTAGACATCACAACGACATAATTTAAATTCTAATAACTAGAATTAACATAAACTAAGTATAAAAGAATTAAACCTAGCATTCCCACTTGAGGTAGCTGTTAAGTGCCAAAATATTCATATTTTAGCCCTTAAACTTATATGTGTTAATTCCTTAGTGTTGTTAGTTTGTGCTATTTTACTTTATTTTTATGTTTTCTTTGTTTTATAGGTTTTTGGAAGAAAAGAAACCATTTTTGGAAGTATCGGACTTAAAGGATAAAATTGGGAAAAAGCTAGAAGACTTGAAGCAAGCAAAAACATTCAGGTAGTGCGATTGATCACAGGGGACGCGCACTTCCAGAGAGGTCCAGACATGAAGAGCAAGGCCTGCGCTCGTGCGCACAAGAGAAGACTCGATCACAATGCGATCGAGCGCAGAACACATGCGATCGATCATAGAGATGCGATCGAACGCACACGGGCTACGATAGAGCGCACCCGTGCACTAGAGAATTCTAGAAGTTGTGGCCGGACTCCCTTTGCTTTCCATATTAGGGTTTTTTTAGTCCTAGTTACACTAGGACTAAACCCTACTATTTTACTAGGGTTTCTAGGTTTTCTAGAGTATTCCTAAGCCTATAAATAAGACCTCTAAACCTTTAGAATGATCATCCTTGAATAGACACAAATTTGGGAGAGGAATTTGGAGGCTACTTCTAGGAGAGGTTTTCGGTTCTTTCTTTCCCTTTTCTTTTTAGTGTTATTTTAATTATGTGTAACTAAATCTTAAGGAGGGCTAGATTGAAGCCCTAATTATGTTTATTTAATATTTCAATATTGGCACCTTTGTGATAATCATATTGTGTTGCTTAACTTAATTAATTCCAGTTTTCTTGAATTCCTCATATATATATATGTGATTGGCCATTATATGCATGTGGTATGGATTAATTAATTAAATCAATTTGGACGACAGAGTCCTGGGTTTTTAATAAGAGTAACAAAAGAAACCCTCACCGAATTCTTAGGTTAATCAACATGGAAAACCGGGAGTATACACCAATGCCCTAAGTTCCGTGTGTTTTTCAATTTCCATAGATTTATGCTTTCTTAAAGAACAACTTAGTAAACACTCATGCTAAATCCTTTGAGAAAGAAAAGAGTTAGAGTATACACCCATGCCTCACTCGTTGCTTAGGCAAATCAATAGCTTAAGGAGTATACACCCATGCCCTTAGGTTGGCAAACATTAGGTATTCTTAATATGATTGGATCATTGGCATATTGTTATATTATTTGAGCATGATTAGTGGTGGATATCAAAGTCATATCTTTACCTTATCTTTATCTTTATTTCTTTTCCTTAGTTTCAATATCAATCTTGTGACAAGTTTGGTATTTTAATTACTTCTAAAACAAAATCAACAATCTTTGTGGGATCGATCTCGTACATGCTGCACTATACTATCATTTGATCTTGTGCACTTGCGAGTAAAACGTACTTAATATTATCTATTAATTTAGGTAGTATTTGGTAGTACAAGTTTTTTGGCGCCGTTGCTGGGGATTGTTTGATTTTGTTCGAAATTTTTTTTTCCTAAGTTTAATTATGTTTTAATTTTTCTATTTTTCTAAAGTTTTTCCGCAGTTACTGTTTTGCCTCCGGAGGTGCGCTCAAGCGCCCATCTAGGGCGATCGAGTACACCAGTGTGATTGAGAGCACCTCACGGTGCAATCTATTGCACATTTAGACAGCAACATAGTTATTGTACTAATTATAGATCTGATTTTTTTTCTTTTGTTTCATGCAGGGTCATTCGAGTTTCCATATGAGTAAGTTTTCTTTTTAAATTTTGTTTTTATTTTCTTTTTTATTTTAACTTTTTGTTATTTTATTTTTAATTTCACACAGGTGGGGAGGTATTCCAACACCCCATGGACCATGTTCATTATGCCATGACCCTTATCAACATGTTAGAGAATGTCCTACAATGAGACAAATTTCTAACAAAATTTTTGGGCATAAGAGCACATTGTTCTCTAGACCGGGGAACGACTGCTATTTTGATTCCTGTAACCCGTCATGGAGCCAACAATCCAATCTCTCATGGCAAGCTCAAGCTCCTAAAATTCATGCTCCACAATCTCATGGACTATAACATCAATCATATCAGCAATTCTATGGTCATGCATATTGCTCTCAATTAGCTCCACAACAGCAATATCAAGCTGAACCACCTCCTCTTGAGTTTTCTGAAAATACATTAGCTATGATCAGTTCAGCAATTGAGGAGATGAATAACTCTCATTTGAAATCAGTTAAAAGGACAAAGGCCTACTATACACAAAGAACAGATTTTCTCAAAAAGGAAGAGCCCCAAAATCAGTCAGTTACCACTCTTCATGGAGATTATATGGAGAAAGAGAGTATTTGCTATCATGAAGAGGAGCCATCTCCACAGTTCTATGATCATTCCTATTCTTGTCTTAGCCCCAGTCTGTGGCAATCCATTTTCAATATAGAAGCTCATGAAGAGGAGCCATGTCCCATCAATTGGTTTCAACATTATCATGAGGAGGTGCTATCTCCAATCGATTGGCCTCAACAATACCAAGAAGAAGAGTGTCAAAGTCAGTTGATGGTAGATCCCATTGGACAATACATGGAGGAAGAGTGCACCTACTATTATGAGCAAGCTGTCACATTGAGGAGTGAAGAGGTGGTTGAAAATCAAGTGGAAGAAGGGAAGGAGGAGCAAACCGAAGTTCCACAGGAGCCACATCAGGAAAAAGAAGAGAGCACTAATATATTTTCAACATTAGCTTTTATTCCTGAAACACCAAGAGGCCAGGAGAGAAGTCTGTTAGAGCTATCACATGAGCAAATTGAGGACATCAAGATAGAGTAGCTCCCTGAGTTTTCTTCCTAATTTATTCCAGTTCATGATTCCCCACTAGATGAGAAACTATTTGAGAAAACTCAAAGCGGTCCTCCCCAATCTATAGACATTTGGATGCATCTTGCAATAGGAAGAATTCATTCCCTTTGGTGCAAGAGAAGGAAGACTGGTGCTTCAAGTTTAAAGTGCCATAGTCTGTCTGAAGACGTTAAATTTAGCGCTCATGGGAGGCACCCCACAGCATATCCTTTTTATTTTGTTTGTTTGTTTTATTTTTATTTTTTATTTTCTTTTTGTTTTCCTTTGTTACTTTAGTGTTTTGGTTAGCAGGGACAAGTGTGCTTCAGTTCAAGTTTGGGGGTGTGCTATGAGCCATGCTATTCCAAACTGTTTCGTCCATCTCCCGGGGTAAGATCTTTCCATGTTATACACACATTGGGGATAATGTGTAATTTAAGTTTGGGGGTATGGGAGACACATTTACACACACTTTGTCCTAGTTTTGTTTTTTTTTTGTTGTTTTAAGAAAAAATAAATGTATATGCATGTTCATGTTTGTCTTAAAATTTTGGTTCGTCTTAAAAAATATCCAGTTTCGAACACATGATCTGATGATAGAGTTTTTCAGTTTGGTTACTTGCTTAGGACAGCTGAGAATTCACATGTTTGATCTGATCTTAGACAAGCACATTAGCACATAATTTGTGGGGTATGACATGAAAATCTGATGTGTGTGTTTCTATGTCTTGGGTGAAACTGGATGATCTATTAGATGGATACTTTGGCTTATATATCTGTGATAAAAAGAAAGAAAAAAAAAATCATTGATAAGCTTTTCACTAAGTAACTAGACCTCTAGCCTCAAAGCATTGAGTGTTCACATCAAAAGGTGAGGAATTTTGATTTGGTTGATATCATGGTTAGTTTGATTTTGTACCCTTTTTGACTCGAGTTAGTAAGTACTTAAGGGTGTTTTACACCTAATGCCCTAAAACCATCTGGTTTGGGTGTCATTGAGTTAACACTCGCTACATGGGTTATAAAGCTTAAGGGAACCAAACATTGCACAGCCTGACCAAGAAAACAAAAAAAAAAAAAAAAGAGAAAAAGAAAATATGCCATAGTTATTCATTCTGATAGGGATTTCAGTGAACTTTGAGATATTGAGACAGTGCACATTGAAAATAATTGGAAGCTTCATATTTATGTGCTAGTGAACAGTGCACATTGAAAATAATTGGAAGCTTCATATTTATGTGCTAGTTCACTTTACGCTGTTTCAAACTTGTGGTGCCTGAGCCTCTCTTTTGTAAGTGATTACACTTTAAAATTTCAATTCATTGTGAAGATGGAGTTTATCCTTTTAAGCTCGCTAATGAATGAAAATCATAGTTTTGAGTGATACTTAAATTTTTGGATAGCATGAACTTTTGCATAATGTTTGTTGGTAACATTCCTGGAAAACCCTCACGAGACTTCACTCGTCCTCTAAGGAATTTCTAGGGGTTTAAAAGGCTTGTTGCATATGCTAAATGCAATCGTACATCCCACGAAAGATGGTTTTATCTTTTTGTTTTTTGTTTCTCCATTTTGTTTTTAGTTTCGTATTGCTAAGGGACTAGCAATATGTAAGTTAGGGGGTGAGTTAAGCGCCAAAATATTCATATGTTAGCCCTTAAACTTATATGCGTTAATTCCTTAGTGTTGTTAGTTTGTCTGATTTTACTTTCTTTTCATATTTTCTTTGTTTTATAGGTTTTTGGATTAAAAGGCTGCTAGTTAAAACAATACTTGATTGCCGCCTAATGAGTGCCAAATATTGTATATTTGAGCCCCTTAACTTGTATTTGTTAAGCCCTTAGCTTTGTTATTTTCTGATATTTTCTTTAGTTTTGCTGAAGGGGGAAATTGCAAAGAAATTGAAGGTTTTTGGAATTGTGCTCGAGCGTAGGAGGACTATGATTGAGCGCACGCCCATGTCTGCCCTACGCATAGCGCTTAAATGGTGCGCCGCAGACACCCTGAAGACCCAAGTGCGCTCAAGCGCACCTAGAGTGCGATCGAGCGCACTCAGGCTGACATGGCAGCGCTAAAACCCTATTTTTTTAGTATATAATGCATTCTTTTCTATTGTAAACACATTGGGAGGCGCTGTTTAAAGCCATTTTTTGACCTGTTGTCATTCTTACGCTCTGTCTATGTTCCCCTTTGTAAGTTTTAGGTTTTCTATGATTTTAAGTCATTTTAATATGAGTTTTGAAATCATGAGAGGCTAAAACCTTCAACTAAGGTTGAAGATGAACCCTCATCATTGATAAACAATCATGTTCTTGTCATTTTATGTATACAATTCGATGTTTGATCAAATTGTTGTTCAAATTCAATTCAATTGCTTGATTAATTTCGTTTGATTGAATGTTGTTTCTTTTATTCATGCAAAGTTTTATATTCGTTGTGTTTCATCCATGGATACATCGAATGATCTGATTGAGAACGGATATCCATTGTGATTTGTATATCAAACAAATATAGTGGATGATTTAATCTCAAGTGGATATTCGTTGTTATTCGTTTAACGGTTGTATTCATCGAATGATTTAATATGCATGTCTACGAATTTGAACAATGTATAAAACTTATTGTTTGTTGGTTGTATGTATAAAATGCAAGAATGTGTTGTTTGATTTGGTTGGGTGAATTCGGAAAACCTTAGTGTTTTTCCATTAATTGTTTTTAATCAGTTTAACTAGGTTAAAATAGATTTAGTTTAAATATAAATTAATTTTTGCAACACAACTCTCTGTGGTTCGACCTCTCACTTGCACAAGACACTACACACAACTCGTGCACTTGCGAGTTATTAAATTTTCACACATCAAGTTTTGGCGCCGTTGCCGGAGAGTTGTTTGATTTGTGAAAATTAATTTTTTGTTAAATTAATTTAGTTTGTTTACTAGTTAGTTAGATTCTTGTTTTATTTGTCTTTTGCAATTTTTATTTTTTATTTTATTTTCATTTTTTATTTTTTATTGTTTCTGTAATTCTGATCTAAAAAAAAAAAAAAAAAGTTGTTTTTGAATTTTGTTGCAGATTTGGTGAAAATCAGGTCCCTGTTAGTGCGATTGAGTGCGCCTCACTGTGCTCAAGCGCACTCGGGCCTATCTTAGAACTGTCCGCGCGCCTGTGCTCTACATTTCCACACTTGCACGCGAGTGCACAACAGGCCAACGCTCAAGCGCAAGCCATTGCCAATCGAGCTCACCAGCATGTCTATGATCAATTGCAGCTTACCTGCAATTGAGCGCACGTCTGCAGTCAACAACAATAGACCAGAAGCAACTAAGTATAGTTTTAGTATTTTCCTTTTGGTTTATTTTTGTTAATATTTTTGTTACATTATCTTTTGTTTGTTGTTCTTCGTTTTTGTGAATATTTTATTTTTGTTTAGTCAGTTTGTTTGAGCACTTGTTGTTTTGTGTATGCTTGGTCGGAGATCCCTGAACTTGGATTTGTTACCCTTAGATCCCGACATTGATAGAACCCTTAGGCGAAATTGGAGAGCACCTGTTGAGAGTGGGAATAGAGTTGAAATGGGAGACGCACCCCATAATGTGCAGCAGCTTAGGGTTGAGAATGAGGATGCTAGAGCTAGAAATGCGGAGCAAGCTAGAGCTTGGAATGTGGACTCCACCACATCACTTAGGAATTTGTTTGCACCAGTTGCGACAAACTCCCCTTCGTGCATATTGTTGCCACCAACCAATGCCACCCACTTTGATTTTAAGCCACACATCATCCAACTTCTACCCTCCTTCCATGGCCTTGAACTTGAAAATCCTTACAGTCATGTAAAGAAATTCAAGGACATCTGTGCCACCTTTAAATTTTAGAATTTCCCTGAAGAGTCTGTCCACCTTAGACTTTTCCCTTTTTCCCTGCATGATAAAGTCAGGGCATGGTTGGATTCCAACACGCCCAGATCAATTACATTATGGAAAATCTTGTTGAGCAAGTTTTTGCCGATGTCGAAAGTGAATGAGAGCCGAAAGGAGATTAGCTCTTTCACTCAGGAGGAAGACGAGAAATTTTTTTGAAAGTTGGGAGCGTTTTAAGGATCTGCTGATTAAGTGCCCTCCTCATGGATGTGAGACGCGGAGACTCGTTCAGTTCTTCTACCAAGGATTGACCCAATTGATAAGTGCTAAAATATTCATATTTTCAGCCCTTAACTTACATGTTTTAATCCTTTGGTTTTAATTAATTAGGCCATTTTAATTCCTCTTTGTGTTTTTTCATACTTTTATAGGCTTTTGGAAGAAAAAGAAGTAAAACTAGGTGATTTGAGCTCAAAAGATGAAATGAAGACAATTGGAGCTCCCTGGTACTACGTTCAATCGCAGGGTACCTGCGATCGAGCGCAATACCCGAGAGGACACAGCATCGAACAGGCCAAGAGCGATCGAGCGCATGCCAAAAGAAGGAACGATCGCAGACCTGAGATCGAGCGCACCCTTGCACAGGAGACTTATCAAGTGGTCGCTGGATTGACAATATTTCCATATTACGGTTTTCCAACTCCAATTTGTAATAGGTCTCAAAACCCTACGAAATACCTAGCTTTACTACTTTGTCTAGGACTTCTAAAGCCTATAAATAGACCCTTAAGCCTCTAGAATAGATAGACTTTGTAAGGAGAAGAATACGAGCTCTCCAAGTTCAAGTCTCGGGTTTATTCTTTTCCTTTATTTTATGAAGATGTTTAACATCAACTTTATGTGTAGCTAATTTAATTAGTAGGGCTTGATTGAAGCCCTAGTTATGTTTTGTTAATATTTCAATATTGGCGCCTTTGTGATGATCTTGTTGTGCTATTTAACTTGATTAATACCTGCTCGCATGAATTTCTCATATGTGTGTGCCTGATCAACATATGCATGTGGTATGGACTAGTTAGTTAAATCAATTTGGATGGCCGAGTCTTGGGTTTAACATAAGTAACAAAAGAAATCCACACCGGGTTCTTGGGTTAATCAACATGGGGAACCGGGAGTATATGCCATGCCTTAGGCCTTGTGTGTTTGTCGATTTCCATAGAACATATGTCTTCCTAAGGAACAACTTAGTATAAATCATGCTAAATCCCTTAGGAATGAAAAGAGTTAGAGTATAAGCCATGCCTAACTTGTTGCTTAGGGAAATCTATAGCCTTAGGAGTATACGCCATGCCCTAAGGTTGACAAACATTAGATATGCATAACTTGATCAAAGCATTGACATATTGTTATATTCACTAAATATAATTAGTGGTGGATATCAAAGCCCTACCCTTTATTATCATCACTTCAACAATCAATCTTTATTTTGCTTTTGCTTAAATCATCTATTTTTAAACATAAATTTAGCAATCCTCATGGGAATGATCCTGTACTTGCACCATATACTACTATGTTGACCTTGTGCACTTGCAGGTAAAACGTACAATTATTCACTTATTAATTTAGGTAGATTTTTGCACAACACCAATCCAACTGTAGCATGATCGAGTCGATGAACGTGGAGGGGGTGGGCTTTTTTTAGTCTGACGGGGGATGAAGTGTATAAGGCATTGGACAAGTTGTCTGACAACTCATAGCAGTGGCATTTTTTCGAGTTGTCAAGACTGGTCCACACATGCTCCCAAGAAAGGAGGCATCTATGAGATTAAAGAGGACACTGATTTGAGGATAAAAATAGATGCCCTTACCAAGAAGGTCGATGCTCTCGCTGTGGGTTAGTCCATCAATGCTACCAACATTTTCAATGTTGATAGCTGTTCCATTTGTGATAGTCCTATGCACTTAGCACCAAATTGTCCATCTACGCCGGCTTTTGCTTAGTATCCTATGGAACATGTGAACACTTTCAACGACCATCAGAAGCAGTCACATGGACTATACTTCAGGACATACAATCTAGGGTGGTGGAACCACCCTAATTTTTCATGGAAGCAGAACCAACTGGTGAATCAGGGTGGAGCCCCTCATCATGCTCACAATCAATACCCTCCTAGATTTCCATCGGTTCAGACTCGTGGTCGCTCGGCCCAGCCATCACCATCACCTGCTTACCAAGCTCCCACTCAAGTACTGGGGTTGGTCTCACAATTGTTGGAGGAAACTCTAAAGGACTTCATGAAGATGGCAGGCCAATCCATCAGTGAAGTGAGGAGTGCGACAATGGTCAACACCCAAGCGATTGCCAAGCTGGAGAGTCAGATGGGACAAATCACAAGTCACTTGGGTGAAAGAGAGAAGGGAAAGTTCCCTAGTCAGCCCGTACCCAACCCAAAGGGACAGTGTGCGGTTGGAAGTTCATCAAATCCTACGCACAGGCAAGAGCAGGTGCAATCGATTATGACACTGAGGTAGGGAGATAAGTGGACAATCAAATGGTTTTGCCAGGAGAGAACCCTGTTGTGCCACAAGGGCAAGAGAGTGGCAACAAGGAGAAGAGAGATGCTGAGCCATCCTGAAAGGTTGCAAGCACCTAAGAAAGGAAGAAAGTTTGAGGACATTCTGGAGGTATTGAAGCAAGTCCATATCAATATCCCATTTTTGGATGCCATCCAGCAAGTACCGTCATATGCCAAGTTCTTGAAGGACTTGACAACTATCAAGAGGAAGACGAATGTCCTAAAGAAGGCATTCCTGACCGAGCAAGTTAGCTCAATCCTGCAATGCAAATTGCCCATCAAGTACAAGGACCTTGGGTGTCCTACTATTTCTTGCATGATAGGAGTTAGCCGTATTGAGAGGGCATTATTGGATTTTGGAGTGAGTGTGAATCTTTTGCCCTACTCAGTTTACTTACAATTGGGGTTAGGGGAGTTGAAGCCCACATTGATTACACTCCAATTGGGTGACAAGTCAGTGAAGGTTCCACAGGGAATAATCGAGGATGTCTTGATTAAAGTTGATAAGTTTCATTTCCCTGTGGATTTCATTGTGCTAGACACAGAGCCGGTTTCGAATGTTGGGATTCAAATCCCGATAATTCTAGGGCGACCATTCTTAGCTACGGCTAACGCCCTCATTAATTGTAGGACAGGGATAATGAAGGTATCCTTTGACAATATGACAGTGGAGCTGAATATTTTTCACAGCAGCAAGCAACCATTGGAATTTGAAGAAGTAAATAATGTATGCGCGATAGAGGAGATCATTGAGGACACAGTTGAAGAAACGAGCATGGAGGACCACTTGGAGTCATGCCTTGCTCAATTTGGAGAGGATTTGAACTTAGAGAAATTGCTTGAGCAAGCAGATGCTATTCTAGAGAATGGTCCTCTGGTGAGTAATGAGGAGGAGGAGGCAGCAGTACACGAGCCACCAAAAAAGGAACTTAAGCCATTACTGGATACTCTTAAGTACAAGTTCCTCGATCTAGTAGATTCTTTGCCTGTGATCATAGCTTCTGATTTGGTTGGTGCTCAAGAGGAGAAGTTATTGGATGTTTTGAGAGAGCACAAGGAGGCTATCGGATGGACTATTGAAGATATTAAGGGGATCAGCCCCTTAGTGGTGATGCACAAGATACATTTGGAAGAGAATGCCAAGCCATCGAGGGAGCCACAGAGGAGGCTTAACCCAGCCATGTAGAAAGTGGTGAGAGCAGGAGTAATTAAGTTATTGGATGTAGGCATCATCTATCCAATTTCTGACAGCAAGTGGGTAAGCAAGGGGGTAAGCCCAATTCATGGTGCCTAAGCGGGCGGGCGTGATAGTAGTAAAGAACAAGGATGACGAGTTGGTCCCAACTCGTGTTCAATCGGGATGGAAAGTTTGCATAGACTACCGCAAACTAAATGCCGCTTCCAGGAAGGATCATTTTCCACTCCCATTTATTGATCAGATGGTGGAGCGCTTGGTTGGGCACTATTCTGGATATAACCAGATCCCTATGGACCCCGAAAATCAGGAGAAGACGACTTTTACTTGTCCTTTTGGGACGTTCACCTACTGTCACATACCCTTTGGGTTATGCAATGCACCCGCCACCTTTCAGCAGTGCATGATGAGCATATTCTCAGATATGGTAGAGCATTTCCTGGAGTTTTCATGGACGACTTCTCCTTCTTCGGTTCTTCATGTGAGGAGAGTTTACACTGCCTCACTTTGGTCTTAGTGGGATGTAAAGAGAAGAACCTGGTGCTTAATTGGGAGAAATGCAGCATCATGGTGAAGCAAGGCATTATACTGGTGGATCTGATCTCCAACCATCCACCCCCACGTATGATGAAAGAGGTTCGTTCGTTTCTAGGCAATGCAGGATTTTACAGGAGATTTATCTAGGACTTCAGCAAACTCACCAGGCCCTTAAGCAAGTTCTTGGTCAAGGATACCCCTTTTGCATTTGATGAGGACTGCAAGAAAGCATTTGGGGATCTGAAGAAGATTTTGACGTTCACACCCATTATTCAGCCACCAAACTGGGGTGTGCCATTTGAGATCATGTGTGACGCGTCAGATTATGCAGTCGGAGCTCTTTTGGGGTAGCGAGTTGATAAACTCCCCTACATCATCTTCTATGCAAGCAGGACACTCAACAACGCACAACTTAGCTACTCCACAGCTAAAAAGGAGTTGCTTGCGGTCGTTTTTGCGTTGGACAAGTTTAGATCCTACTTCCTATGATCTAAAGTCATTATCTACTCAGATCATGCAGTGTTGAAGTATCTTTTTTCCAAAAAGGATGATAAATCCCGCCTTATCGGGTGTTTTTATTATTACAAGAATTTGACATAGAGATTCGGGATAAGAAGCATTCCAAAAATGTGGTGGCTTCAAGTTTATGGCCACGGTGAAGTACTTTTTTTAGGACGATCCTTATCTATTCAAGTCCCCGATCAGATCATTAGGAGGTGTATACTTGAGCATGACCAATCCAATGTCATCTCCTTTTGTCATGATCATGTTTGTGGAGGCCACTTTAGTGCTAAGAAGACCGCTGCAAAGATTTTGCAGTGTGAATTTTACTGGCCTACCCTATTTCGTGGCTCACACACTTACTGTACCTCATGTGAGCGTTGCCAGAAGCTAAAGAGTATTTCTAGACGAAATATGATGCCCCTCAATCCCATTCTGAATGTTGAGATTTTTGATGTTTGGGGCATTGATTTCATGGGACCTTTCCGGAACTCCTTTGGCAATTTGTACATTCTTGTTGTTGTGGACTATGTGTCCAAATACCCTGTTGCATGCAAGACCAATGACCACAAAGTTGTGGTCCAGCTTTTAAAGGACATTATCTTTGCTCGTTTTGGTATGCCTTGAGCAATCATAAGTGACGGAGGTAAGCATTTTTGCATTCGGATTTTTGAGCAGCTGATGAAGAAGCATTTCATCACTCATAAGGTCGCCACCCCATATCACCCATAGACAAGTGGCCAAGTGGAAGTATCAAATCAAGAGATCAAGCACATTTTGGAGAAGAAGGTGAACCCTACAAGGAGAGATTGGTCTCTACGATTGAGTGATGCATTGTGGGCTTAACTGACAGCATTCAAGACCCTGATTGGGATGTCACCCTATCGGCTTGTGTACAGAAATGCATGTCACCTTCCGGTGGAGTTGGAGCATTGAGCATACTGGGCCATCAAGCAACTAAACTTCAATCTTATGAAGACTAGCTTACAGAGGAAGCTCCAACTCAATGAATTAAAGGAGCTAAGGAATGATGCATATGATTGTGCACGATTGTACAAGGCACAGATGAAGAAGGCTTATGACCATAAGATTTTGAGACGATCTTTTGATCCTAGTCAGAAAGTTCTTCTTGACAATTCACGATTGCATCTCTTCCCATGTAAGTTGAAATCTAGATGGACAGGCCCATTTATTATTCGGTCAGTTTTTCCTCATGGGGCTATCGAGATTGAGGATCCAAAGAATGGTAACACTTTCAAGGTGAATGGACAGAGGCTAAAACCCTTCTTGGAGTTAAGAAGTATGGAGATGGAGACGACATTGTTGGAGGATCCGTGTTATTCGGAGTGATTGTCGTCTATTGTGGAGAGTCTGGCTAAAGACTTAAAACTTAGCGCTTGTGGGAGGCAACCCTCATTCTTTTCCTTTGCATTTGATCTTGTTTGTTTGTTTTGTTTTTTATTTTGTTGTGTTTTTCAGGTCAAGTGTCTACTATTCAAGTTTGGGGGAGCGTTCTCCTACGTTACACCCACCTTGAGCCGCCCATCTGGTATTGTATTTCTGGACACATTAGAGACAATGTGTCATTTTAGTTTGGGGGTGGGATAGACATTTTTGTCCTTGTGCTATGTTGTTGATTAAGCATGGGTATCACCTATACTATGGTTTGCATGTCATTGGTCTATTTAGCATCTTGAACACATCATGTCATTAGGAATCTAAGTCTTTTGACTCATTGTTGGATTAGAGAAATTTCACATGTTTGAGTTTATCACCATGAGCACAGTAGCATAGAATCTGTGAGGAATAAGATTTGACTTGATTAGGGTGTATCTTAAGATTTGTAGGATGAAGTGTGATGAAACCTTGGCTTGAAAATAGATAACTGGACCTCATCTGTTTAAGCTTCTCATTGAGTAACCGGACCTCATGCCTCACTAAGCATTGAGTGTTCGCGTAAAAAGATGAGAAATCTAACTTGGTTGGTTGTATGGCTAGTTTGGCTTCGTAGCCTTGTTGACTTGAGTAATTAAGCCCTTGGGGATGTTTCTACATCTAGTGCCCTAAAACCATCTGGTTTGGGAGTCACTAGCTGAACACTCGTTACATAGGTCAATTAAAAAGCTTAAGGGAGCTGAGAATTGCGAAGCCTACACAAAAAAAAAGAAAAAAAAAATATTTTGCATATCTCGATTTATGCCTTGGTTGTTTCCTCTGAGTGAATTCCTATGACTTTAAGGTACACCCAACTTTGAGAATAAATTGAAGCCTTATGATTATATGTTAGTCTCACATTACACTTATTGGAGCATGTGTTGTCTCAAATTTCTATCTTTGAGATGAATGATTTGTGGTTGACTTGATGATGTGATTATAGTGTTAACTGTGTTAAACCTGCTCATTATATAAAAACCATGTGTTTGTGTGGAAGTCCTTGTTTGTCAAAAACATAGTGCTTAAAATGTTTGTGGGTATCATTGCTGTTAAATCCTCACGAGACTTCACTCGTCCTCTAGGGATGCCTAGGGGTTTTAAAAGCTTGTTGCATACACTAAATGCAATAATCCCTCCCACGACAGCAGATTTATGCTTCCTATTTTGATTTTTATTTATTTTTTATTTTTTTATTTTGTTTTGCTAAGGGACTAGAAAAATGTATGTTTGGGGGTATTTGATGAGTGCCAAATATTGTATATTTGGGCTCCTTAACTTGTATTTGTTAAGCCCTTAGCTTTGTTATTTTATTATATTTTCGTTAGTTTTGGTGGCTTAGCGCTTTGCAAGTTGTTAAGAGAGAACTGTGGGTTGAAGGGGGAAATTGCAAAGAAATTGAAGGTTTTTGGAAGTGCGCTCGAGCGCAGGAGGACTACGATTGAGCGCACGTCCACGTCAGCCCTACACGCTGCGCTGTAGAAGCCCTGAAGACCCGAGTGCGCTCAAGCGCACCTAGAGTGCGATCAAGCGCACTCAGGCTGACATGGCAGCGCTGAAGCCCAAATTTTTTTAGTATATAATGCATTCTTTTCTATTGTAAACACGTTGAGAGGCGCCGTTTAGAGCCATTTTTTGACCTGTTGTCGTTCTTACGCTCTGTCTTCATTTCCATTTGTAAGTTTTAGGTTTTCTATGATTTTAAGTAATTTTAACTTGAGTTTTGTAATCATGAGGGACTAAAACCTTCAACTAAGGTAGAAGATGAAGCCTCGTCATTGATAAACAATCATGTTCTTGTTGTTTTATGTATACAATTCGATGTTTGATCAAATTGTTGTTCAAATTCAATTCAATTGCTTGATTAATTTCATTTGATTGAATGTTGTGTCTTTTATTCATGCAAACTTTTATATTCATTGTGTTCATCCATGGATTCATCGAATGATATAATTGAGAACGGATATCCATTGTGATTTGTATATCAATCAGATACAATGGATGATTTGATCTGAGTGGATATTCGTTGTGATTCATTTAACAGTTGGATTCATCGAATGATTTAATATGCATGTCTACGAATTTGAACAATGTATAAAACTTATTGTTTGTCCATTGTTTATATAAAATGCAAGAATATGTTGTTTGATTTGGCGAGGTGGATTCGAAAAACCTTAGGGTTTTTCCAATAATTGTTTTTAATCATTTTAATTAGTTTATTTTATTTTGCACAACATAATTCGAAACTGCGGAACTAAGTTAAAATAGAGTTAGCTTAAATAGAAATTAATTTTTGCAACACAACTCTCTATAGTTCGACCTCGCACTTGCACAATCTACACTACACACGACTCGTGTGCTTGCGAGTTATTAAATTTGCACACATCACCGGCAACAACATAAAACAAAAGCTTTAACTGCAGCCGAAAAACTAAAGCAGCTCAGATAAAAAATTAAACGGCTGTGATTTATGGTACTCATGAACTGTGACGTCACTACAATCTCACTTTCTTTGCTGCGTCTGTTCACAATTTCCTGATTTGATTTTTACTGTTCGAACTCACTAGTGCAGCGTCCAACCCCACACAACCACACTAAGTCAAGTTCTCATGAATCTTCTACTGGGTGTATAAAAACAGCTATGGCCAAAACCACTCACACACATCCTATATATGTATATACATATATAATTATCTTTAACTCACACGGTTACTTCTATATGTATATACATACAAGTATCACTATTTATTTATTTAATGGACCAATTTCTCTACTTTTTAATTAGTCTCATTACTCTTCTTAAAGCCTAAAATAAGAATCTCAATTAATAAAATCAAGGCCTATAAATTCATTTCCACCAATCAAAATATATTCCCATAAATATCAACATTCTTTAGACACCTCCAAACTTATTATTCTATCTAGTTATAAAATAATCTTAAAATTTCGTCTTTAATCATAGATTAAAAATTTGGGTCATTACATCCCCCCCTCCTTACTGAAATTTCGTCCTCAAAATTTATACGTAAACATTGTTGACTTATCATGTGCATTTCTATTGCAATGCCTTAGTAGACCTCAATGATCATTTGTGCCAAACATACCACTCTTGCTATTACAACCCCATTTAAGACTTTATATTCTACTCACTAACATTCATTCTTATGTTTTATATCACTACTCCAAGTACTCCGACAATCAACCATTCAAATCTTACTTCCTCATCTATAGTTCTCTATCCATTTGCATAGAGATCACAATACTGCATATGACCTTCAAGAATCACGTCCCATCTTCTATTTCTCTCAATTTCAACTCAAACTACTATGTCTCTTTAGTCAAATCAGTTTTCTAACTAATACACTGCATATCACAATATCATTAATTTTCTACTGACTCTGATAAGTGCTAAAATATTCATATTTTCAGCCCTTAACTTGCATGTTTTAATCCCTTGGTTTTGGTTAATTAGGCCATTTTAATTCCTTTTTATGTTTTTCATACTTTTACAGGCTTTTGGAAGAAAATGAAGTAAAACTAGGTGATTTGAGCTCAAAAGAGAAAATGGAGACAATTGGAGCTCCCTGGTACTGCGATCAATCGCAGAGTACCTGCGATCGAGCGCAATACCCGAGAGGACACAGTATCGAGCGGGCCAGGAGCAATCGAGCGCATGCCAGAAGAAAGATCAATCGTAGACCTACGATCGAGCGCACACGGGCTGCGATCTATAGCGTTAGGAGTATACGCCATGCCCTAAGGTTGACAAACATTAGATATTCATAACATGATCGAAGCATTAGCATATTGTTATATTAGCTAAATATAATTAGTGGTGGATATCAAAGCCCTACCCTTTATTATCATCACTTCAACAATCAATCCTTGTTTTGCTTTTGCTTAAGGAATCTATTTTTAAACATAAATTCAGCAATCCTCGTGGGAATGATCCTGTACTTGCACCATATACTACTATGTTGACCTTGTGCACTTGCTTGTAAAACGTTCAATTATCACCTATTAATTTAGGTAGATTTTTGCACAAGTTTTTGGTGCCGTTCCTGGGGATTGCGGCAAATTTTGTTTAAAAATGATTTTCCTTTAGTTTTGTTATTTTAATTTTCAATTTTTAATTTAGTGTTAGCAAAAATCAAAAAGAATTTCTTGTTTTCCCTAACTTTTTTGTTTTCTGTTTCAGGTTGTGGACTGGCATTCTGTGATTGCGATCAATCGTCAGCCAAGTGCGATCGAGTGCAGTTCCTCTGCCTAACTGAAGAAGCAATCCAGTTCATGCAAGGTCGTCGATCTCAAGCCTCAACCGTTCTTCCACTCGATCTTGAAATTGAGCGAACAATTCGACAACGACCTAGAGACAAAGAAGAAGAAGAAGTTAAAATGGAAGATTTGCAAGAAAATCCAATTGGGCCAAGACCCTTAGAAGCAAATCCACCACGGGTGAGGAGACCAATGAAGCAGGCATATGTGCCAACAACCCTCCATCAACCCTCTTGCATAGCATATCAAGCAAAGGTGGATGGCAGCTATTATATCTCTCCCCAAATCCTAAATGCATTGACTTATTTCAGAGGCACAGCTACTGAGGATCCCAACTTGCATCTCAAGGAATTCTTTGACTTATGCAAGTTGCAGCATGTTCAAGGCCTAAATCCAAAAAGACTCAGGTTAGTCTTCTTTCCTTTTTCCTTGAAAGATAATGCTAAACTGTGGTACAATTCCTTGCCTGCAAAGTCCATTCATACTTGGGAAGAATTGACCATCAAGTTTCTGAAGAGGTTTTTCCCAGCCCAAAAGACAAAGCAACTTAAAAGGGAACTTCAAATGTTCCAACAACGAGATGGAGATTTGTTCTTTGAAGCCTGGGACTGCTTCAATTCCTTACTTTTAAAGTGTCCACATCACAACATCCCTTAAGATGATCAGGTACAAATTTTTTATGAAGGATAGATGATACTAACAAAGGGATGGTTGATTCAGCTTGTGGAGGAACACTGATGAAGAAAAGTAGTGAGGAAGCTGTGGAACTTTTTGAGACATTAAGTGAGCATTCACAGCAATTCTGTTCAAGAGGAAGGAGAGGAATCAAAAGCAAGCGCATGTATGAAGTAAACCTCAGTGGGGGATCAACCAATTAGTTGGCTACGGTAGAAAATAAATTGGATATGCTTTTCAAGGCCATGATTGTTCAAAAAATCTCACCTCTGCAACAGGACACACCAATCTAGGTATGTGCTGTCTGTTCCCATTTAGATCACACCACTGAGACGTGTCCTTTTGCAGCACAAGAAGAGGTGAATTTTGTGGGACAAAACAATTATCCCCACAAGAACAACCCATACTCCAATACTTACAATCCAGGATGGCGCAACCATCCAAATTTCTCCTGGAGCAATAATCAAGGACAACAGAAAGGGCCCCAACAAGCAAGCCAACCAACTCAAGAGCCAAAGATGAACCAATTGGAGAATATGATACACAACCTGGTGACTTCACAACAGTAGTTCATGGCTGATCAAAAACATGTCAATACAAAAATTGAGCAAGCCATACAAAAACTGGAAGTGCAAATGGGTCAAATGGCAAACGAGCTGAGTGAGAGGAAGCAGGGAGAATTTCTAGCTCAAACCGTACCTAACCCTGGAAATCACCAGCAGCTGAAAGCAGCCACAATTCTGAGAGGTCCAACTCCTACAAGAGCACTTGAGCCAGATTCTGAGCTCAAGTGCAGCTCTTCACACTAGGAGCATTACAATCACAAGTAGATGCGTTTGAGCAGGCACGAACCTCAAGCGCATCTACTCAAAATAGTGGTACTGAAGCCACTGAAGGCGGTAACATTTTCACTCTTGTCTTCTTCATCTTACTTTCTTTACTTCACATATGTTTCAATTATCCTTTATGTTTCATTTTCATTATTAACCTTTACTTTACTTTTCGTTTGTTTTTAAAAAAAAAAAAAATCTGACATTTTGTTACTACGATCGATCGCAATAGGTATGCGATCGAGCGCAGTAACCGAAAGATGGCTCGACACATTCTGTCAGTGCGATCGAACGCACCATAGGTGCGATCGAGCGCACCTGACCCACACACGCACATCTCTGGCCGAGTGCGATCTAGCGCACCAAGAGTGCGATCGAGCGCACTCGGACAGCAGGTCCTGCGACCTATTTAGGTCACTTTTTCCCCATGGCCCACAACTCCTCTCCTGGTGCCGTACAGGTTCTCCCAAACTCCCCACCGCCGGCACTCGTCCTCCTCCCATCTTTCACCTAGTTTTCACCAAATCCACTACACCACCACCATCTAAGACCCTTCTCTGGCCACCATACCACCATCTTTCCATTAAAACCACTTCATACATCCCAAACTTCAATATCTCCGAACACTCGTCAAACCTCCAATTTTTTCAATTTTTCTTGCAATTGTGGGTGCTTATCCACCCACATTGCCTCGATGTTGGGATTTTGTGTGTTTGTAGGGAGTTTGGAGCATCCGTGACCGGAGTTCTCTTTGTGGTCATCAGAAGTGCACACCACCTGTTCGACAAAAGTCCCCAGTCAAGCTCACAATGCTTAGAGCCCGTGCTTCATCATCCAGGGGGTCCGAGGCCCAAGCCATCTCTCCTGCACCCACTTTTGAGGAGCGGGAGCTGCTGTTTGAAACCACCTTCCCCATCAGAGAAGACTTTCAAAACAATGAGGCGACTCAATGGACAGTCGCCGAGGCGAAGGGGTCTCAAGAAGCTCTTTAAACCGGTCACCTCTACCGCCTACCGGAAGCTGGTCGTTGAATTTTAGGCCAAGCTTTCCCATGACAATGACAACTCAGCTGTTCTCTCCTCAAAAGTACGAGGGCAAATTGTTCATGTGACGAGGGCCGACATAGCCACAGCCTTGTAGTGCAATGATGAGCATCTTCCAAAAACTGCAAATCTTGCAGAGCAACCGCCCCGATACTATGTGGCGAAAATCATTGAAGTCATGTGCCAAAGGCACTATGCGGATGCCCACCACAATGCCGGCTGCCGGTCCAAGCTACCTCGAAGGTTGTGGTTTGTGGATTCCATCTTACCCCGAAATGCCTTCCCCTTGGGACACAAAACTCAAAGGCATGATCAATTCCTCCAAACTCTCTAGGCCTTCCACAAGGATGCATGGTACTCCATTCCCGACATCATTTGGAACCAAATCCATAAATTTTGGAATGGATTGCACATTGGGGGAGCCAAGTCCACACATTCATGGGGATTGCCTTTCCCCTACTTGATCACATATATTCTGCGAAAAAAGGGCTTAAGGGCACTGCAGCTGATGAGCCAGTCACCACCACTCCATTATTTGGCATTCGCCAATGGAACAAGAGCTGCTCCCATATGCCCCGAGCACCTCCAGAAGAAGGGGAAGAGGCAGATGAGGTCAAGCCAATGGCCGAAGATGAACCGGCAGCTGAGACGGTAGATGAAGATGAGGAGAAGACCTCAATTGACATTCGAGCCATCCAATACCGATCCCTTTGTGAACAAATGGAAGGTCTTCGGAGAGAGCTAGCTAATCAAAGAAGGGAGGCTAGGGAAGATAAGGTCCTCATGGATCATCGCTTAGCTGCCCTAGAAGAATTGATGCAGTCCATCCTCAACCGGTTACCACCACCACCTGGAGCATCTACTTCTGGGCAACACTGAGAGGGGACCACCGTCTGGCTGAAGACATAAACCTTAGCGCTCATGGGAGGCACCCCAAAGCATATCCTTTTATTTTGTAGTTTGATTTATATTTTGTTGTGTTTCATTTGTGTTTAGTATTTTTGGTGTTATGTCATTTTTTTTTTCCATTCTATTACTGCAATCGATCGCACCACACATGCAATCGAGCGCAGGTCTCCAGTTGTGAGGCTACCGCACTCTATTAGTATGATTGAACGCACAACATGTGCGATCGATCGCACTTGGCAGCATCTCATAGTTATTGTTTATTTGTTTTGTTCAACTTTTATTTTCGTTTTAGTTTTGTTCATTTTTACTTGTTTGTGTGTTTTATTATTTTGCAGAGACAAGTGTGCTTCAATTCAAGTTTGGGGGTGTGCTATGAGCCATGCTTTCCAAGACTATGTCGACCATCTCCTGGGTACATTCTTTCCTTTACTTAGATACATTGGGGACAATGTCTCATTTAAGTTTGGGGGTATGGGCACACATGTTCACACACACTTTGTCCCAAT
Source organism: Corylus avellana (assembly GCF_965113065.1). Classification (NCBI taxonomy): domain Eukaryota; kingdom Viridiplantae; phylum Streptophyta; class Magnoliopsida; order Fagales; family Betulaceae; genus Corylus; species Corylus avellana. Next base: position 14,850,863 of record NC_142493.1, read on the forward strand.
TTCTTGTTATTTGTTTTGTGTGTTGTGCGTTTATTTAAAAAAAAAAAAAAATTATGGATGTTCATGTTTAACCTAAAATTTTAGGTTGATCTAGAAAGAATTGTGGCTTGAATTCATCAAGGAGCTTAAAATTTTGAACACATGATCTGATAAGTGAATCTGTTAAGTTAGGTTACTTGTTGAGGACAGTTGAAAAATCACATGTTTGATCTGAGCACTCAAGCACATTAGCACATAATTTGTGAGGAATGACATGAGGTCTAATATGTGTGTTTTTGCATCTTGGATGAAATTGGATGACTTATTAAATGACACTATGGCATATATAGTGAAGAAAAAAAAAAGAATAAATAAATGATCATTGAAGGCTTTTCACTAAGTAAGTGGACCTCTTGTCTCAAAGCATTGATTGTTCACGTCAAAAGGTGAAAAATTTGGATTTGATCAATGTCATGGTTAGTTGGTTCTGTAGCCTTTTTGACTCGGGTTAGTAGGTCCTTGGGGGTGTCTCTACACCTAATGCCCTAAAACCATCTGGTTTGGGAGTCATTGACTTAACACTCACTACAAGGGTCAAATAGAAAGCTTAAGGGAACCAACATTGCACAACCTGACCAAAAGAAAAAAAAAAAAGAAAAAAAAAGAGAGAGAAAAAGAAAGAAAAAGAAATATGCCAGTGTGTCATTCTAATAGGAATTTCAGTGAATTCTGAGATAAAGAGACATTGCATATTGGAAAGATTTGGAAGTCTCATAATTTTGTACTAATTCAATGTACACAAACTTTAAACTTGTGATAATTTAGCATGTCCTTTGTAAGTAATTGCACTTTGAGATTCCAAGTCGTTGTGAAGATGGAGTTCATCTTTTTAAACTTGCTAATGAATGAAAATCATAATCTTAAAGTGATACTTTAATTTTTTGGGATAACATGAACTCTTGCATGATGTTTGTGGGTAACATTTTAGGAGAAGCCTCACGAGACTTCACTCGTCCACTAGGGAATTCCTAGTGGTTTAAAAGGCTTGTTGCATATGCTAAATGCAATCGTACATCCCATGAAAGATGAAAAATCACATGTTTGATCTGAGCACTCAAGCACATTAGCACATAATTTGTGAGGAATAACATGAGGTCTAATATGTGTGGTTCTGCATCTTGGATGAAATTGGATGACTTATTAAATGACACTATGGCATATATAGTGATGAAAAAAAAAAAAAAAAGGAAAAATAAATAAATGATCATTGAAGGCTTTTCACTGAGTAACTGGACCTCTTGTCTCAAAGCATTGAGTGTTCACGTCAAAAGGTGAAACATTTGGATTTGATCAATGTCATGGTTAGTTGGTTCTGTAGCATTTTTGACTCGGGTTAGTAGGTCCTTGGGGGTGTCTCTACACCTAATGCCCTAAACCATCTGGTTTGGGAGTCATTGACTTAACACTCACTACAAGGGTCAAATAGAAAGCTTAAGGGAACCAACATTGCACAACCTGACCAAAAGAAAAAAAAAAAAAAAAAAAAAAAAAAAAAAAAAAGAGAGAGAAAAAGAAAGAAAAAGAAATATGCCTGTGTGTCATTCTAATAGGAATTTCAGTGAATTCTGAGATAAAGAGACATTGCATATTGGAAAGATTTGGAAGTCTCATAATTTTGTACTAATTCAATGTACACAAATTTCAAACTTGTGATAATTTAGCATGTCCTTTGTAAGTAACTGCACTTTGAGATTCCAAGTCATTGTGAAGAAGAAGTTAATCTTTTTAAACTTGCTAATGAATGAAAATCATAATCTTAAAGTGATACTTTAATTTTTTGGGATAACATGAACTCTTGCATGATGTTTGTGGGTAACATTTTAGGAAAAGCCTCACGAGACTTCACTCGTCCACTAGGGAATTCCTAGTGGTTTAAAAGGCTTGTTGCATATGCTAAATGCAATCGTACATCCCATGAAAGATGAAAAATCACATGTTTGATCTGAGCACTCAAGCACATTAGCACATAATTTGTGAGGAATAACATGAGGTCTAATATGTGTGGTTCTGCATCTTGGATTAAATTGGATGACTTATTAAATGACACTATGGCATATATAGTGATGAAAAAAAAAAAAAAAAAGGAAGAATAAATAAATGATCATTGAAGGCTTTTCACTGAGTAACTGGACCTCTTGTCTCAAAGCATTGAGTGTTCACGTCAAAAGGTGAAAAATTTGGATTTGATCAATGTCATGGTTAGTTGGTTCTGTAGCCTTTTTGACTCGGGTTAGTAGGTCCTTGGGGGTGTCTCTACACCTAATGCCCTAAAACCATCTGGTTTGGGAGTCATTGACTTAACACTCACTACAAGGGTCAAATAGAAAGCTTAAGGGAACCAACATTGCACAACCTGACCAAAAGAAAAAAAAAAAAAAAAAAAAAAAAAAGAGAGAGAAAAAGAAAGAAAAAGAAATATGCCTGTGTGTCATTCTAATAGGAATTTCAGTGAATTCTGAGATAAAGAGACATTGCATATTGGAAAGATTTGGAAGTCTCATAATTTTGTACTAATTCAATGTACACAAATTTCAAACTTGTGATAATTTAGCATGTCCTTTCTAAGTAACTGCACTTTGAGATTCCAAGTCATTGTGAAGAAGAAGTTAATCTTTTTAAACTTGCTAATGAATGAAAATCATAATCTTAAAGTGATACTTTAATTTTTTGGGATAACATGAACTCTTGCATGATGTTTGTGGGTAACATTTTAGGAAAAGCCTCACGAGACTTCACTCGTCCACTAGGGAATTCCTAGTGGTTTAAAAGGCTTGTTGCATATGCTAAATGCAATCGTACATCCCATGAAAGATGAAAAATCACATGTTTGATCTGAGCACTCAAGCACATTAGCACATAATTTGTGAGGAATAACATGAGGTCTAATATGTGTGGTTCTGCATCTTGGATTAAATTGGATGACTTATTAAATGACACTATGGCATATATAGTGATGAAAAAAAAAAAAAAAAGGAAGAATAAATAAATGATCATTGAAGGCTTTTCACTGAGTAACTGGACCTCTTGTCTCAAAGCATTGAGTGTTCACGTCAAAAGGTGAAAAATTTGGATTTGATCAATGTCATGGTTAGTTGGTTCTGTAGCCTTTTTGACTCGGGTTAGTAGGTCCTTGGGGGTGTCTCTACACCTAATGCCCTAAAACCATCTGGTTTGGGAGTCATTGACTTAACACTCACTACAAGGGTCAAATAGAAAGCTTAAGGGAACCAACATTGCACAACCTGACCAAAAGAAAAAAAAAAAAAAAAAAAAAAAAAAGAGAGAGAAAAAGAAAGAAAAAGAAATATGCCTGTGTGTCATTCTAATAGGAATTTCAGTGAATTCTGAGATAAAGAGACATTGCATATTGGAAAGATTTGGAAGTCTCATAATTTTGTACTAATTCAATGTACACAAATTTCAAACTTGTGATAATTTAGCATGTCCTTTCTAAGTAACTGCACTTTGAGATTCCAAGTCATTGTGAAGAAGAAGTTAATCTTTTTAAACTTGCTAATGAATGAAAATCATAATCTTAAAGTGATACTTTAATTTTTTGGGATAACATGAACTCTTGCATGATGTTTGTGGGTAACATTTTAGGAAAAGCCTCACGAGACTTCACTCGTCCACTAGGGAATTCCTAGTGGTTTAAAAGGCTTGTTGCATATGCTAAATGCAATCGTACATCCCATGAAAGATGAAAAATCACATGTTTGATCTGAGCACTCAAGCACATTAGCACATAATTTGTGAGGAATAACATGAGGTCTAATATGTGTGGTTCTGCATCTTGGATTAAATTGGATGACTTATTAAATGACACTATGGCATATATAGTGATGAAAAAAAAAAAAAAAAGGAAGAATAAATAAATGATCATTGAAGGCTTTTCACTGAGTAACTGGACCTCTTGTCTCAAAGCATTGAGTGTTCACGTCAAAAGGTGAAAAATTTGGATTTGATCAATGTCATGGTTAGTTGGTTCTGTAGCCTTTTTGACTCGGGTTAGTAGGTCCTTGGGGGTGTCTCTACACCTAATGCCCTAAAACCATCTGGTTTGGGAGTCATTGACTTAACACTCACTACAAGGGTCAAATAGAAAGCTTAAGGGAACCAACATTGCACAACCTGACCAAAAGAAAAAAAAAAAAAAAAAAAAAAAAAAAAAGAGAGAGAAAAAGAAAGAAAAAGAAATATGCCTGTGTGTCATTCTAATAGGAATTTCAGTGAATTCTGAGATAAAGAGACATTGCATATTGGAAAGATTTGGAAGTCTCATAATTTTCTACTAATTCAATGTACACAAATTTCAAACTTGTGATAATTTAGCATGTCCTTTCTAAGTAACTGCACTTTGAGATTCCAAGTCATTGTGAAGAAGAAGTTAATCTTTTTAAACTTGCTAATGAATGAAAATCATAATCTTAAAGTGATACTTTAATTTTTTGGGATAACATGAACTCTTGCATGATGTTTGTGGGTAACATTTTAGGAAAAGCCTCACGAGACTTCACTCGTCCACTAGGGAATTCCTAGTGGTTTAAAAGGCTTGTTGCATATGCTAAATGCAATCGTACATCCCATGAAAGATGAAAAATCACATGTTTGATCTGAGCACTCAAGCACATTAGCACAAAATTTGTGAGGAATAACATGAGGTCTAATATGTGTGGTTCTACATCTTGGATGAAATTGGATGACTTATTAAATGACACTATGGCATATATAGTGATGAAAAAAAAAAAGGAAGAATAAATAAATGATCATTGAAGGCTTTCCACTGAGTAACTGGACATCTTGTCTCAAAGCATTGAGTGTTCACGTCAAAAGGTGAAACATTTGGATTTGATCAATGTCATGGTTAGTTGGTTCTGTAGCCTTTTTGACTCGGGTTAGTAGGTCCTTGGGGGTGTCTCTACACCTAATGCCCTAAAACCATCTGGTTTGGGAGTCATTGACTTAACACTCACTACAAGGGTCAAATAGAAAGCTTAAGGGAACCAACATTGCACAACCTGACCAAAAGAAAAAAAAAAAAAAAAAAGAGAGAGAAAAAGAAAGAAAAAGAAATATGCCAGTGTGTCATTCTAATAGGAATTTCAGTGAATTCTGAGATAAAGAGACATTGCATATTGGAAAGATTTGGAAGTCTCATAATTTTGTACTAATTCAATGTACACAAATTTCAAACTTGTGATAATTTAGCATGTCCTTTCTAAGTAACTGCACTTTGAGATTCCAAGTCATTGTGAAGAAGAAGTTAATCTTTTTAAACTTGCTAATGAATGAAAATCATAATCTTAAAGTGATACTTTAATTTTTTGGGATAACATGAACTCTTGCATGATGTTTGTGGGTAACATTTTAGGAAAAGCCTCACGAGACTTCACTCGTCCACTAGGGAATTCCTAGTGGTTTAAAAGGCTTGTTGCATATGCTAAATGCAATCGTACATCCCATGAAAGATGAAAAATCACATGTTTGATCTGAGCACTCAAGCACATTAGCACATAATTTGTGAGGAATAACATGAGGTCTAATATGTGTGGTTCTGCATCTTGGATTAAATTGGATGACTTATTAAATGACACTATGGCATATATAGTGATGAAAAAAAAAAAAAAAAAGGAAGAATAAATAAATGATCATTGAAGGCTTTTCACTGAGTAACTGGACCTCTTGTCTCAAAGCATTGAGTGTTCACGTCAAAAGGTGAAAAATTTGGATTTGATCAATGTCATGGTTAGTTGGTTCTGTAGCCTTTTTTACTCGGGTTAGTAGGTCCTTGGGGGTGTCTCTACACCTAATGCCCTAAAACCATCTGGTTTGGGAGTCATTGACTTAACACTCACTACAAGGGTCAAATAGAAAGCTTAAGGGAACCAACATTGCACAACCTGACCAAAAGAAAAAAAAAAAAAAAAAAAAAAAAAAAAAAAGAGAGAGAAAAAGAAAGAAAAAGAAATATGCCTGTGTGTCATTCTAATAGGAATTTCAGTGAATTCTGAGATAAAGAGACATTGCATATTGGAAAGATTTGGAAGTCTCATAATTTTGTACTAATTCAATGTACACAAATTTCAAACTTGTGATAATTTAGCATGTCCTTTCTAAGTAACTGCACTTTGAGATTCCAAGTCATTGTGAAGAAGAAGTTAATCTTTTTAAACTTGCTAATGAATGAAAATCATAATCTTAAAGTGATACTTTAATTTTTTGGGATAACATGAACTCTTGCATGATGTTTGTGGGTAACATTTTAGGAAAAGCCTCACGAGACTTCACTCGTCCACTAGGGAATTCCTAGTGGTTTAAAAGGCTTGTTGCATATGCTAAATGCAATCGTACATCCCATGAAAGATGAAAAATCACATGTTTGATCTGAGCACTCAAGCACATTAGCACAAAATTTGTGAGGAATAACATGAGGTCTAATATGTGTGGTTCTACATCTTGGATGAAATTGGATGACTTATTAAATGACACTATGGCATATATAGTGATGAAAAAAAAAAGGGAAGAATAAATAAATGATCATTGAAGGCTTTCCACTGAGTAACTGGACATCTTGTCTCAAAGCATTGAGTGTTCACGTCAAAAGGTGAAACATTTGGATTTGATCAATGTCATGGTTAGTTGGTTCTGTAGCCTTTTTGACTCGGGTTAGTAGGTCCTTGGGGGTGTCTCTACACCTAATGCCCTAAAACCATCTGGTTTGGGAGTCATTGACTTAACACTCACTACAAGGGTCAAATAGAAAGCTTAAGGGAACCAACATTGCACAACCTGACCAAAAGAAAAAAAAAAAAAAAAAAAGAGAGAGAAAAAGAAAGAAAAAGAAATATGCCAGTGTGTCATTCTAATAGGAATTTCAGTGAATTCTGAGATAAAGAGACATTGCATATTGGAAAGATTTGGAAGTCTCATAATTTTGTACTAATTCAATGTACACAAATTTCAAACTTGTGATAATTTAGCATGTCCTTTCTAAGTAACTGCACTTTGAGATTCCAAGTCATTGTGAAGAAGAAGTTAATCTTTTTAAACTTGCTAATGAATGAAAATCATAATCTTAAAGTGATACTTTAATTTTTTGGGATAACATGAACTCTTGCATGATGTTTGTGGGTAACATTTTAGGAAAAGCCTCACGAGACTTCACTCGTCCACTAGGGAATTCCTAGTGGTTTAAAAGGCTTGTTGCATATGCTAAATGCAATCGTACATCCCATGAAAGATGAAAAATCACATGTTTGATCTGAGCACTCAAGCACATTAGCACATAATTTGTGAGGAATAACATGAGGTCTAATATGTGTGGTTCTGCATCTTGGATTAAATTGGATGACTTATTAAATGACACTATGGCATATATAGTGATGAAAAAAAAAAAAAAAAAGGAAGAATAAATAAATGATCATTGAAGGCTTTTCACTGAGTAACTGGACCTCTTGTCTCAAAGCATTGAGTGTTCACGTCAAAAGGTGAAAAATTTGGATTTGATCAATGTCATGGTTAGTTGGTTCTGTAGCCTTTTTTACTCGGGTTAGTAGGTCCTTGGGGGTGTCTCTACACCTAATGCCCTAAAACCATCTGGTTTGGGAGTCATTGACTTAACACTCACTACAAGGGTCAAATAGAAAGCTTAAGGGAACCAACATTGCACAACCTGACCAAAAGAAAAAAAAAAAAAAAAAAAAAAAAAAAAAAAGAGAGAGAAAAAGAAAGAAAAAGAAATATGCCTGTGTGTCATTCTAATAGGAATTTCAGTGAATTCTGAGATAAAGAGACATTGCATATTGGAAAGATTTGGAAGTCTCATAATTTTGTACTAATTCAATGTACACAAATTTCAAACTTGTGATAATTTAGCATGTCCTTTCTAAGTAACTGCACTTTGAGATTCCAAGTCATTGTGAAGAAGAAGTTAATCTTTTTAAACTTGCTAATGAATGAAAATCATAATCTTAAAGTGATACTTTAATTTTTTGGGATAACATGAACTCTTGCATGATGTTTGTGGGTAACATTTTAGGAAAAGCCTCACGAGACTTCACTCGTCCACTAGGGAATTCCTAGTGGTTTAAAAGGCTTGTTGCATATGCTAAATGCAATCGTACATCCCATGAAAGATGAAAAATCACATGTTTGATCTGAGCACTCAAGCACATTAGCACAAAATTTGTGAGGAATAACATGAGGTCTAATATGTGTGGTTCTACATCTTGGATGAAATTGGATGACTTATTAAATGACACTATGGCATATATAGTGATGAAAAAAAAAAGGGAAGAATAAATAAATGATCATTGAAGGCTTTCCACTGAGTAACTGGACATCTTGTCTCAAAGCATTGAGTGTTCACGTCAAAAGGTGAAACATTTGGATTTGATCAATGTCATGGTTAGTTGGTTCTGTAGCCTTTTTGACTCGGGTTAGTAGGTCCTTGGGGGTGTCTCTACACCTAATGCCCTAAAACCATCTGGTTTGGGAGTCATTGACTTAACACTCACTACAAGGGTCAAATAGAAAGCTTGAGGGAACCAACATTGCACAACCTGACCAAAAGAAAAAAAAAAAAAAAAAAGAGAGAGAAAAAGAAAGAAAAAGAAATATGCCAGTGTGTCATTCTAATAGGAATTTCAGTGAATTCTGAGATAAAGAGACATTGCATATTGGAAAGATTTGGAAGTCTCATAATTTTGTACTGATTCAATGTACACAAATTTCAAACTTGTGATAATTTAGCATGTCCCTTGTAAGTAACTGCACTGTGAGATTCCAAGTCATTGTGAAGAAGAAGTTAATCTTTTTAAACTTGCTAATGAATGAAAATCATAATCTGAATGTGATACTTTAATTTTTTGGGATAACATGAACTCTTGCATGATGTTTGTGGGTAACATTTTAGGAAAAGCCTCACGAGACTTCACTCGTCCACTAGGGAATTCCTAGTGGTTTAAAAGGCTTGTTGCATATGCTAAATGCAATCGTACATCCCATGAAAGATGAAAAATCACATGTTTGATCTGAGCACTCAAGCACATTAGCACATAATTTGTGAGGAATAACATGAGGACTAATATGTGTGGTTCTACATCTTGGATGAAATTGGATGACTTATTAAATGACACTATGGCATATATAGTGATGAAAAAAAAAAAAAAGGAAGAATAAATAAATGATCATTGAAGGCTTTTCACTGAGTAACTGGACATCTTGTCTCAAAGCATTGAGTGTTCACGTCAAAAGGTGAAACATTTGGATTTGATCAATGTCATGGTTAGTTGGTTCTGTAGCCTTTTTGACTCGGGTTAGTAGGTCCTTGGGGGTGTCTCTACACCTAATGCCCTAAAACCATCTGGTTTGGGAGTCATTGACTTAACACTCACTACAAGGGTCAAATAGAAAGCTTAAGGGAACCAACATTGCACAACCTGACCAAAAGGAAAAAAAAAAAAGAGAGAGAAAAAGAAAGAAAAATAAATATGCCAGTGTGTCATTCTAATAGGAATTTCAGTGAATTCTGAGATAAAGAGACATTGCATATTGGAAAGATTTGGAAGTCTCATAATTTTGTACTAATTCAATGTACACAAATTTCAAACTTGTGATAATTTAGCATGTCCTTTGTAAGTAACTGCACTTTGAGATTCCAAGTCATTGTGAAGAAGAAGTTAATCTTTTTAAACTTGCTAATGAATGAAAATCATAATCTTAAAGTGATACTTTAATTTTCTGGGATAACATGAACTCTTGCATGATGTTTGTGGGTAACATTTTAGGAAAAGCCTCACGAGACTTCACTCGTCCACTAGGGAATTCCTAGTGGTTTAAAAGGCTTGTTGCATATGCTAAATGCAATCGTACATCCCATGAAAGATGAAAAATCACATGTTTGATCTGAGCACTCAAGCACATTAGCACATAATTTGTGAGGAATAACATGAGGTCTAATATGTGTGGTTCTGCATCTTGGATTAAATTGGATGACTTATTAAATGACACTATGGCATATATAGTGATGAAAAAAAAAAAAAAGGAAGAATAAATAAATGATCATTGAAGGCTTTTCACTGAGTAACTGGACCTCTTGTCTCAAAGCATTGAGTGTTCACGTCAAAAGGTGAAAAATTTGGATTTGATCAATGTCATGGTTACTTGGTTCTGTAGCCTTTTTGACTCGGGTTAGTAGGTCCTTGGGGGTGTCTCTACACCTAATGCCCTAAAACCATCTGGTTTGGGAGTCATTGACTTAACACTCACTACAAGGGTCAAATAGAAAGCTTAAGGGAACCAACATTGCACAACCTGACCAAAAGAAAAAAAAAAAAAAAAAAAAAAAAAAAAGAGAGAGAAAAAGAAAGAAAAAGAAATATGCCTGTGTGTCATTCTAATAGGAATTTCAGTGAATTCTGAGATAAAGAGACATTGCATATTGGAAAGATTTGGAAGTCTCATAATTTTCTACTAATTCAATGTACACAAATTTCAAACTTGTGATAATTTAGCATGTCCTTTCTAAGTAACTGCACTTTGAGATTCCAAGTCATTGTGAAGAAGAAGTTAATCTTTTTAAACTTGCTAATGAATGAAAATCATAATCTTAAAGTGATACTTTAATTTTTTGGGATAACATGAACTCTTGCATGATGTTTGTGGGTAACATTTTAGGAAAAGCCTCACGAGACTTCACTCGTCCACTAGGGAATTCCTAGTGGTTTAAAAGGCTTGTTGCATATGCTAAATGCAATCGTACATCCCATGAAAGATGAAAAATCACATGTTTGATCTGAGCACTCAAGCACATTAGCACAAAATTTGTGAGGAATAACATGAGGTCTAATATGTGTGGTTCTACATCTTGGATGAAATTGGATGACTTATTAAATGACACTATGGCATATATAGTGATGAAAAAAAAAAAGGAAGAATAAATAAATGATCATTGAAGGCTTTCCACTGAGTAACTGGACATCTTGTCTCAAAGCATTGAGTGTTCACGTCAAAAGGTGAAACATTTGGATTTGATCAATGTCATGGTTAGTTGGTTCTGTAGCCTTTTTGACTCGGGTTAGTAGGTCCTTGGGGGTGTCTCTACACCTAATGCCCTAAAACCATCTGGTTTGGGAGTCATTGACTTAACACTCACTACAAGGGTCAAATAGAAAGCTTAAGGGAACCAACATTGCACAACCTGACCAAAAGAAAAAAAAAAAAAAAAAAGAGAGAGAAAAAGAAAGAAAAAGAAATATGCCAGTGTGTCATTCTAATAGGAATTTCAGTGAATTCTGAGATAAAGAGACATTGCATATTGGAAAGATTTGGAAGTCTCATAATTTTGTACTAATTCAATGTACACAAATTTCAAACTTGTGATAATTTAGCATGTCCTTTCTAAGTAACTGCACTTTGAGATTCCAAGTCATTGTGAAGAAGAAGTTAATCTTTTTAATCTTGCTAATGAATGAAAATCATAATCTTAAAGTGATACTTTAATTTTTTGGGATAACATGAACTCTTGCATGATGTTTGTGGGTAACATTTTAGGAAAAGCCTCACGAGACTTCACTCGTCCACTAGGGAATTCCTAGTGGTTTAAAAGGCTTGTTGCATATGCTAAATGCAATCGTACATCCCATGAAAGATGAAAAATCACATGTTTGATCTGAGCACTCAAGCACATTAGCACATAATTTGTGAGGAATAACATGAGGTCTAATATGTGTGGTTCTGCATCTTGGATTAAATTGGATGACTTATTAAATGACACTATGGCATATATAGTGATGAAAAAAAAAAAAAAAAAGGAAGAATAAATAAATGATCATTGAAGGCTTTTCACTGAGTAACTGGACCTCTTGTCTCAAAGCATTGAGTGTTCACGTCAAAAGGTGAAAAATTTGGATTTGATCAATGTCATGGTTAGTTGGTTCTGTAGCCTTTTTTACTCGGGTTAGTAGGTCCTTGGGGGTGTCTCTACACCTAATGCCCTAAAACCATCTGGTTTGGGAGTCATTGACTTAACACTCACTACAAGGGTCAAATAGAAAGCTTAAGGGAACCAACATTGCACAACCTGACCAAAAGAAAAAAAAAAAAAAAAAAAAAAAAAAAAAGAGAGAGAAAAAGAAAGAAAAAGAAATATGCCTGTGTGTCATTCTAATAGGAATTTCAGTGAATTCTGAGATAAAGAGACATTGCATATTGGAAAGATTTGGAAGTCTCATAATTTTGTACTAATTCAATGTACACAAATTTCAAACTTGTGATAATTTAGCATGTCCTTTCTAAGTAACTGCACTTTGAGATTCCAAGTCATTGTGAAGAAGAAGTTAATCTTTTTAAACTTGCTAATGAATGAAAATCATAATCTTAAAGTGATACTTTAATTTTTTGGGATAACATGAACTCTTGCATGATGTTTGTGGGTAACATTTTAGGAAAAGCCTCACGAGACTTCACTCGTCCACTAGGGAATTCCTAGTGGTTTAAAAGGCTTGTTGCATATGCTAAATGCAATCGTACATCCCATGAAAGATGAAAAATCACATGTTTGATCTGAGCACTCAAGCACATTAGCACAAAATTTGTGAGGAATAACATGAGGTCTAATATGTGTGGTTCTACATCTTGGATGAAATTGGATGACTTATTAAATGACACTATGGCATATATAGTGATGAAAAAAAAAAGGGAAGAATAAATAAATGATCATTGAAGGCTTTCCACTGAGTAACTGGACATCTTGTCTCAAAGCATTGAGTGTTCACGTCAAAAGGTGAAACATTTGGATTTGATCAATGTCATGGTTAGTTGGTTCTGTAGCCTTTTTGACTCGGGTTAGTAGGTCCTTGGGGGTGTCTCTACACCTAATGCCCTAAAACCATCTGGTTTGGGAGTCATTGACTTAACACTCACTACAAGGGTCAAATAGAAAGCTTAAGGGAACCAACATTGCACAACCTGACCAAAAGAAAAAAAAAAAAAAAAAAAGAGAGAGAAAAAGAAAGAAAAAGAAATATGCCAGTGTGTCATTCTAATAGGAATTTCAGTGAATTCTGAGATAAAGAGACATTGCATATTGGAAAGATTTGGAAGTCTCATAATTTTGTACTAATTCAATGTACACAAATTTCAAACTTGTGATAATTTAGCATGTCCTTTCTAAGTAACTGCACTTTGAGATTCCAAGTCATTGTGAAGAAGAAGTTAATCTTTTTAAACTTGCTAATGAATGAAAATCATAATCTTAAAGTGATACTTTAATTTTTTGGGATAACATGAACTCTTGCATGATGTTTGTGGGTAACATTTTAGGAAAAGCCTCACGAGACTTCACTCGTCCACTAGGGAATTCCTAGTGGTTTAAAAGGCTTGTTGCATATGCTAAATGCAATCGTACATCCCATGAAAGATGAAAAATCACATGTTTGATCTGAGCACTCAAGCACATTAGCACATAATTTGTGAGGAATAACATGAGGTCTAATATGTGTGGTTCTGCATCTTGGATTAAATTGGATGACTTATTAAATGACACTATGGCATATATAGTGATGAAAAAAAAAAAAAAAAAGGAAGAATAAATAAATGATCATTGAAGGCTTTTCACTGAGTAACTGGACCTCTTGTCTCAAAGCATTGAGTGTTCACGTCAAAAGGTGAAAAATTTGGATTTGATCAATGTCATGGTTAGTTGGTTCTGTAGCCTTTTTTACTCGGGTTAGTAGGTCCTTGGGGGTGTCTCTACACCTAATGCCCTAAAACCATCTGGTTTGGGAGTCATTGACTTAACACTCACTACAAGGGTCAAATAGAAAGCTTAAGGGAACCAACATTGCACAACCTGACCAAAAGAAAAAAAAAAAAAAAAAAAAAAAAAAAAAAAAGAGAGAGAAAAAGAAAGAAAAAGAAATATGCCTGTGTGTCATTCTAATAGGAATTTCAGTGAATTCTGAGATAAAGAGACATTGCATATTGGAAAGATTTGGAAGTCTCATAATTTTGTACTAATTCAATGTACACAAATTTCAAACTTGTGATAATTTAGCATGTCCTTTCTAAGTAACTGCACTTTGAGATTCCAAGTCATTGTGAAGAAGAAGTTAATCTTTTTAAACTTGCTAATGAATGAAAATCATAATCTTAAAGTGATACTTTAATTTTTTGGGATAACATGAACTCTTGCATGATGTTTGTGGGTAACATTTTAGGAAAAGCCTCACGAGACTTCACTCGTCCACTAGGGAATTCCTAGTGGTTTAAAAGGCTTGTTGCATATGCTAAATGCAATCGTACATCCCATGAAAGATGAAAAATCACATGTTTGATCTGAGCACTCAAGCACATTAGCACAAAATTTGTGAGGAATAACATGAGGTCTAATATGTGTGGTTCTACATCTTGGATGAAATTGGATGACTTATTAAATGACACTATGGCATATATAGTGATGAAAAAAAAAAGGGAAGAATAAATAAATGATCATTGAAGGCTTTCCACTGAGTAACTGGACATCTTGTCTCAAAGCATTGAGTGTTCACGTCAAAAGGTGAAACATTTGGATTTGATCAATGTCATGGTTAGTTGGTTCTGTAGCCTTTTTGACTCGGGTTAGTAGGTCCTTGGGGGTGTCTCTACACCTAATGCCCTAAAACCATCTGGTTTGGGAGTCATTGACTTAACACTCACTACAAGGGTCAAATAGAAAGCTTGAGGGAACCAACATTGCACAACCTGACCAAAAGAAAAAAAAAAAAAAAAAGAGAGAGAAAAAGAAAGAAAAAGAAATATGCCAGTGTGTCATTCTAATAGGAATTTCAGTGAATTCTGAGATAAAGAGACATTGCATATTGGAAAGATTTGGAAGTCTCATAATTTTGTACTGATTCAATGTACACAAATTTCAAACTTGTGATAATTTAGCATGTCCCTTGTAAGTAACTGCACTGTGAGATTCCAAGTCATTGTGAAGAAGAAGTTAATCTTTTTAAACTTGCTAATGAATGAAAATCATAATCTGAATGTGATACTTTAATTTTTTGGGATAACATGAACTCTTGCATGATGTTTGTGGGTAACATTTTAGGAAAAGCCTCACGAGACTTCACTCGTCCACTAGGGAATTCCTAGTGGTTTAAAAGGCTTGTTGCATATGCTAAATGCAATCGTACATCCCATGAAAGATGAAAAATCACATGTTTGATCTGAGCACTCAAGCACATTAGCACATAATTTGTGAGGAATAACATGAGGACTAATATGTGTGGTTCTACATCTTGGATGAAATTGGATGACTTATTAAATGACACTATGGCATATATAGTGATGAAAAAAAAAAAAAAGGAAGAATAAATAAATGATCATTGAAGGCTTTTCACTGAGTAACTGGACATCTTGTCTCAAAGCATTGAGTGTTCACGTCAAAAGGTGAAACATTTGGATTTGATCAATGTCATGGTTAGTTGGTTCTGTAGCCTTTTTGACTCGGGTTAGTAGGTCCTTGGGGGTGTCTCTACACCTAATGCCCTAAAACCATCTGGTTTGGGAGTCATTGACTTAACACTCACTACAAGGGTCAAATAGAAAGCTTAAGGGAACCAACATTGCACAACCTGACCAAAAGGAAAAAAAAAAAAGAGAGAGAAAAAGAAAGAAAAATAAATATGCCAGTGTGTCATTCTAATAGGAATTTCAGTGAATTCTGAGATAAAGAGACATTGCATATTGGAAAGATTTGGAAGTCTCATAATTTTGTACTAATTCAATGTACACAAATTTCAAACTTGTGATAATTTAGCATGTCCTTTGTAAGTAACTGCACTTTGAGATTCCAAGTCATTGTGAAGAAGAAGTTAATCTTTTTAAACTTGCTAATGAATGAAAATCATAATCTTAAAGTGATACTTTAATTTTCTGGGATAACATGAACTCTTGCATGATGTTTGTGGGTAACATTTTAGGAAAAGCCTCACGAGACTTCACTCGTCCACTAGGGAATTCCTAGTGGTTTAAAAGGCTTGTTGCATATGCTAAATGCAATCGTACATCCCATGAAAGATGAAAAATCACATGTTTGATCTGAGCACTCAAGCACATTAGCACATAATTTGTGAGGAATAACATGAGGTCTAATATGTGTGGTTCTGCATCTTGGATTAAATTGGATGACTTATTAAATGACACTATGGCATATATAGTGATGAAAAAAAAAAAAAAGGAAGAATAAATAAATGATCATTGAAGGCTTTTCACTGAGTAACTGGACCTCTTGTCTCAAAGCATTGAGTGTTCACGTCAAAAGGTGAAAAATTTGGATTTGATCAATGTCATGGTTACTTGGTTCTGTAGCCTTTTTGACTCGGGTTAGTAGGTCCTTGGGGGTGTCTCTACACCTAATGCCCTAAAACCATCTGGTTTGGGAGTCATTGACTTAACACTCACTACAAGGGTCAAATAGAAAGCTTAAGGGAACCAACATTGCACAACCTGACCAAAAGAGAAAAAAAAAAAAAAAAAAAAAAAAAAGAGAGAGAAAAAGAAAGAAAAAGAAATATGCCTGTGTGTCATTCTAATAGGAATTTCAGTGAATTCTGAGATAAAGAGACATTGCATATTGGAAAGATTTGGAAGTCTCATAATTTTGTACTAATTCAATGTACACAAATTTCAAACTTGTGATAATTTAGCATGTCCTTTCTAAGTAACTGCACTTTGAGATTCCAAGTCATTGTGAAGAAGAAGTTAATCTTTTTAAACTTGCTAATGAATGAAAATCATAATCTTAAAGTGATACTTTAATTTTTTGGGATAACATGAACTCTTGCATGATGTTTGTGGGTAACATTTTAGGAAAAGCCTCACGAGACTTCACTCGTCCACTAGGGAATTCCTAGTGGTTTAAAAGGCTTGTTGCATATGCTAAATGCAATCGTACATCCCATGAAAGATGAAAAATCACATGTTTGATCTGAGCACTCAAGCACATTAGCACAAAATTTGTGAGGAATAACATGAGGTCTAATATGTGTGGTTCTACATCTTGGATGAAATTGGATGACTTATTAAATGACACTATGGCATATATAGTGATGAAAAAAAAAAAGGAAGAATAAATAAATGATCATTGAAGGCTTTTCACTGAGTAACTGGACATCTTGTCTCAAAGCATTGAGTGTTCACGTCAAAAGGTGAAACATTTGGATTTGATCAATGTCATGGTTAGTTGGTTCTGTAGCCTTTTTGACTCGGGTTAGTAGGTCCTTGGGGGTGTCTCTACACCTAATGCCCTAAAACCATCTGGTTTGGGAGTCATTGACTTAACACTCACTACAAGGGTCAAATAGAAAGCTTAAGGGAACCAACATTGCACAACCTGACCAAAAGAAAAAAAAAAAAAAAAAAGAGAGAAAAAGAAAGAAAAAGAAATATGCCAGTGTGTCATTCTAATAGGAATTTCAGTGAATTCTGAGATAAAGAGACATTGCATATTGGAAAGATTTGGAAGTCTCATAATTTTGTACTGATTCAATGTACACAAATTTCAAACTTGTGATAATTTAGCATGTCCCTTGTAAGTAACTGCACTTTGAGATTCCAAGTCATTGTGAAGAAGAAGTTAATCTTTTTAAACTTGCTAATGAATGAAAATCATAATCTGAATGTGATACTTTAATTTTTTGGGATAACATGAACTCTTGCATGATGTTTGTGGGTAACATTTTAGGAAAAGCCTCACGAGACTTCACTCGTCCACTAGGGAATTCCTAGTGGTTTAAAAGGCTTGTTGCATATGCTAAATGCAATCGTACATCCCATGAAAGATGAAAAATCACATGTTTGATCTGAGCACTCAAGCACATTAGCACATAATTTGTGAGGAATAACATGAGGACTAATATGTGTGGTTCTACATCTTGGATGAAATTTGATGACTTATTAAATGACACTATGGCATATATAGTGATGAAAAAAAAAAAAAAAAAAGGAAGAATAAATAAATGATCATTGAAGGCTTTTCACTGAGTAACTGGACATCTTGTCTCAAAGCATTGAGTGTTCACGTCAAAAGGTGAAACATTTGGATTTGATCAATGTCATGGTTAGTTGGTTCTGTAGCCTTTTTGACTCGGGTTAGTAGGTCCTTGGGGGTGTCTCTACACCTAATGCCCTAAAACCATCTGGTTTGGGAGTCATTGACTTAACACTCACTACAAGGGTCAAATAGAAAGCTTAAGGGAACCAACATTGCACAACCTGACCAAAAGGAAAAAAAAAAAGAGAGAGAAAAAGAAAGAAAAATAAATATGCCAGTGTGTCATTCTAATAGGAATTTCAGTGAATTCTGAGATAAGGAGACATTGCATATTGGAAAGATTTGGAAGTCTCATAATTTTGTACTAATCCAATGTACACAAGTTTCAAACTTGTGATATTTTAGCATGTCCTTTGTAAGTAATTGCACTTTGAGATTCTAAGTCATTGTGAAGAAGAAGTTAATCTTTTTAAACTTGCTAATGAATGAAAATCATAATCTTAAAGTAATACTTTAATTTTCTGGGATCACATGAACTCTTGCATGATGTTTGTGGGTAACATTTCAGGAAAACCCTCACGAGACTTCACTCGTCCACTAGGGAATTCCTAGTGGTTTAAAAGGCTTGTTGCATATGCTAAATGCAATCGTACATCCCATGAAAGATGGATTTATCTCTTGTTTTCTGTTTTTCCATTCTTGTTTTTAGTTTTGTATTGCTAAGGGACTAGCAATATGTAAGTTTGGGGGTGTGATAAGTACTAAAATATTCATATTTTCAGCCCTTAACTTGCATATTTTAATCCCTTGGTTTCGGTTAATTAGGCCATTTTAATTCCTTTTTGTGTTTTTTATACTTTTACTGGCTTTTGGAAGAAAATGAGTGAAACTAGGTGATTTGAGCTCAAAAGAGAAAATGGAGACAATTGCAGCTCCCTGGTACTGCGATCAATCGCAGGGTACCTGCGATCGAGCGCAATACCCGAGAGGACACAGCATCGAGCAGGCCAGGAGCGATCGAGCGCATGCCAAAAGAAGGATCGATCGCAGACCTGCGATTGAGCGCACACGAGCTGGGATCAAGTGCACCCGTGCGAATGAGACTTATCAAGTAGCGGCTGGATTGACATTCTATCCATATTAGGGTTTTCCAACTCCAAATTGTAATAGGTCTCAAAACCCTATGAAATCTCTTGGTTTAGTACTTTGTCTAGGACTTCTAAAGCCTATAAATAGACCCTTAAGCCTCTAGAATAGATAGACTTTGTAAGGAGAAGAATAGGAGCTCTTCAAGTTCAAGTCTCAGGTTTATTCTTTTCCTTTCTTTTCTTTTCTTTTATGAATATGTTTAACATCAACTTTATGTGTAGCTAATTTAATTAGTAAGGCTTGATTGAAGCCCTAGTTATGTTTTGTTAATATTTCAATATTGGCGCCTTTGTGATAATCTTGTTGTGCTATTTAACTTGATTAATACCTACTTGCATGAATTCCTCGTATGTGTGTGCCTGATCAACATATGCATGTGGTACAGACTAGTTAGTTAAATCAATTTGGATGGTCGAGTCCTGGGTTTAACATAAGTAGCAAAAGAAATCCACACCGGGTTCTTGGGTTAATCAACATGGGGAACTGGGAGTATATGCCATGCCTTAGGCCTTATGTGTTTGTCGATTTCCATAGAACATATGCCTTCCTAAGGAACAACTTAGTATAGATCATGCTAAATCCCTTAGGAATGAAAAAAGTTAGAGTATACGTCATGCCTAACTTGTTGCTTAGGAAAATCTATAGCCTTAGGAGTATATGCCATGCCCTAAGGTTGACAAACATTAGATATGCATAACTTGATCAAAGCATTGGCATATTGTTATATTAGCTAAATATAATTAGTGGTGGATATCAAAGCTCTACCCTTTATTATCATCACTTCAACAATCAATCCATGTTTTGCTTTTGCTTAAGGAATCTATTTTTAAACATAAATTCTGTAATCCTTGTGGGAATGATCATGTACTTGCACCATATCCTACTATGTTGACCTTGTGCACTTGCAGGTAAAACGTTCAATTAGCACCTATTAATTTAGGTAGATTTTTGCACAACAGACTCCAGTCATCCTATGATCTTATTCTTAATTTCAATCTAAGACCACCTTATCATATCACAATTTAAGGCCTCCAATTTTTATGCGACATGCATTTGACAACTAAAATTCCTCTAGCGCTATCACAATCAAGTACCTTCATATTGTGTATCGAGTCATTCACCATACATCTATTACATCTTTTTCCACCATTACATATTAAGAGATTCATCTCCAAAGTGCCCTATTGGTCATAGTATTATCATCTTCCGAGGATTAACTGATAGTCTTAATACTTTATTTTCTATCTCTCAATCCCATGGAAATAATATGCTACATTGATCATTTAACTTTAATTTCCTCATCAGACTACCAAATTGCCTCCTAATCCACTAGTTTACTTGAAATGACGTTGTCATAGAACTCTCCTCCATATGAGGAAACTCATTATTCTAACTTACAACTTAATGAGGATCATTCATAATCTCTTTACGCCTTAAATTCTCATATATCCTTCCGTATTGATCTCTGAGCTAAACATTATCTCTTAGCAATCAAATCCTTTGTTGCAATAGAGTTCCATCCCAAAATTTTAGCCAGTAACTCTATTATTTACATAACCTCAATGACAATTAATTGTACTATTCATATTGAAGGCAACCTCCCTTCATATAAATTTGTAATCTCTTATTCCCTGGCCAAACTGTGGCTCTGCCATTGCTGTTACAAGTCCTACTATCATTTCTCTTATAGTTCCTAGCAGTATAACTTGAAATATTTAACTATACCTTTAAGTTAAAACTTTCCACATGAGCTTACTAAGAGTCCTCAATACTATTTTAATCAAATTATTCAAAATGGTGTAAAATAGAAATTCCATTTCTTTCTATCTCTTAATATTCAAGATCATCCATCATCGACCTCATTATCCAAAGTTCTATTTCTTCAATTTATATATGGCTACCAATCCTTCTATGGTACTGTTAAGTGCCAAAATATGCATATTTTAGCCCTTAACTTATATTTGTTAATTCCTTAGATTTGTTAGTTTATGCCATTTTAGTTCTTTTATGTGTTTTCTATGTTTTTCTAGGCTTTTGGAAAAAAAATGAAGCAATTCTGGAAGTATCGGGCTTAAAGAGCAAATTTGGGAAAAGCTGGAGGATCTGGTAGTGCAATCAATCGTAGGGGACCTGCGATCGAGCGTACTACAAGCAAAAGGACTAGACGAGTGCAGCCTTGCGCTCGTGCGCACACAAGGAGACACAATTGCAAACGTGCGATCGATCGCACCCGTGCGCGGGAGAATAGTCAGCTGTGGCCAGAATTCCTTTTCCTTCCATATTAGGGTATTCCAAGTCCCACTTGTAATAGCACTAAATCCTACAAATTTTCTAGGTTTACTAGGGGTTCTAGGATTTCTTTAGGCCTATAAATAGACCTCTTAGCTTCTAGTGAAAAGTGTGGAGAAAGAGGCACAAGCTCTGGAAAGGAATTGAAGGCTAGATCAAGAGGAGTTTGGGTTTTTCTTCTCTTCCAGCTTTTATTTTTGTTATGTAGTTTATATTTTAATTGGGGCTAGATTGAAGCCCTAGTCATGTCTATTTAGGATTTCAATATTGGTGCCTTTGCTACAACTATATTTTGGTGCATTTAACTTGATTAATTCCTGTTTTCTGGAATTCCTCATATGTGTTTGCTTGATCAACATATGCATGTGGTATGGATTAGTTAACTAAATCAATTTGGATGACCAAGACCTGGGTTTAATAAGAGTAAGAAAAGAATTCCACACCCGGTTCTTGGGTTAATCAACATGGAAAACTGGGAGTATACACCAATGCCCTAGGTTCCATGTGTTTGTCAATTTCCATAGATTTATGCTTTCTTAAAAAATAACTTAGTATACACGCATGCTAAATCCTTTAAGAAAGAAAAGAGTTAGAGTATACACTCATGCCTAACTCGTTGCTTAGGGAATCAATAGCTTAAGGAGTATACACACCCATGCCCTTAGGTTGGTAAACATTAGGTATTCATAATATGATTAGAACATTGGCATATTGTTATGTTATTTGAGCATGATTAGTGGTGGATATCAAAAGCCCTAGTTTTTATTTATCTTTATTTCTTTTCAACATATCAATATCAATTTTGTGACAACTTTGATATTTTAATTAATTCTAAATAAAATCAATAATCTCTGTGGGATCGATCTTGTACTTGCTGCACTATACTATTGTTTTGATCTTGTGCACTTGCGAGTTAAAACGTACTAAGTATTATTTATTAATTTAGGTAGTATTCGATAAAACAAGTTTTTGGCACCGTTGTCGGGAATTGCGGTAAATTTTGTTTAGAATTATTTTTCTTTAGTTTGGTTATTTTAATTTTTAATTTTAATTATGTCTTTATCAAAAATCAAAAACATTTTTCATTTTGTTTTTATTTCTCTGTTTCTGTTATGTTTCAGCTCTGCGGTGCCTGCATTCTGTTACTCTGATCGAGCGCAGTGCGATTGAGCGCACTAACCTACGATCAATTGCAGTTCTAGATAGCATCCGAACAGCAATACTAAAGCTTCTGTGACTACAAGGGAAAAATCTTCTTATGCAAGGTCGTCGTTCTCAAGCCTCAACCATCTTTCCACTTGATCCAGAAATTGAGCGGACCATTTGACAAGGGCATAGAGACAACTCCGACATAGAAGAAGAAGAAGTTGAGGAAACAATGGAAGATCTGCTAGAAAACGCGCCACCAGTTCGAAGGCCCATGAAATAGTCTTTCATCCTAAAAAACCTCAACCAGCCATCATGCATAGCCTATCAAACGGAGGTGGAAGGCAATTACTATATATCCCCACAAATATTCAATGCTTTGACTCACTTCAGAGGCACTGCTACTAGGGATCCACTCTTGCACCTTAGGGAGTTCTTTGATCTCTGCAAGCTTCAGCACATCCAAGGCTTAGATCCTTAAGGAATCAGGTTAGTCCTCTTTCCTTTTTCATTGAAAGATAATGCTAAGTTGTGGTATAATTCCTTGCCTGCAGTTTCCATTCATACTTGGGAAGATTTGTCCAGTAAGTTCCTAAAGAAGTTTTTCCCAGCTCAAAAGACAAGGTAGTTTAGAAGGGAGATTCAATCTTTTCAACAGAGAGAAGGAGACTTTTTCTTCGAAGCATAGGACCACTTCAATGCGCTACTTCTTAAGTGTCCACATCACACAATACCTCAAGATGATCATGTACAAATTTTTTATGAAGGGTTAGATGACACTAACAAAGGAATTATTGCTTCAGCTTGTGGAGGTGTACTTATGGAAAAGAGCAGTAAGGAAGCCATGGAGCTCTTCGAAACACTGAGTGAACACTCCCAACAATTTTGTTTCAGAGGAAGGCGAGGAGTAAAAAGTAAGGACATGTATGAAGTGAACCTGAATGGTGGATCACAAAATCAAATGGCTACCATGGAGAGAAAGCTAGATATGATTGTCAAAGCCATGATTGCACAGAACATCTCACCTAGTCAACATGCCACACAACTCAAGGTATGTGCCATATGTTCCCATTCTGATCACTCTACTGAGACTTTTCCATTGTATTCATCAGCAGATTAGGAGCAAGCAAACTATGTGGGATAGAATAATTATCCTCCCAAGAACAATCCATACTCCAACACCTATAATCCAGGGTGGCGCAACCACCCCAATCTTTCAAGGAGTAACAATCAGAGTGCTCTAAACTCTGAAGGGCAGCAAAGGAACTCCCAACAAGCAAGCCAACCAATTCAAGAGTCAAAGAATGATGACCTGACAAGTATGGTACGCACCCTGGTGCCTACGCAACAGGGATTTATGACTGATCAAAAACAAGTCAATGCAAGGAACGAACAACCCATTCAAAGTTTGGAAGTACAAATGGGGCAAATGGCTAAGGAGATTAGTGAAAGAAAGCTGGGTGAATTTTCATCCCGAAAAATACCCAATCCAGGGGGTCAGAAGCAGCTGAAAACAGTCACAACCCTCAGAAATGGTAAGATCATAGGAGCTGATGAGCCTGCACAAGCATCTCCAGATGAAGCCTCAACATCCAAGGTAAGTAAAATGGAGAAGGTGAATGCACCTCCCTTCCCTCAAAGATTAGTAAAGCCAAAGAAAGAAAAACAACTTCTTGACATTTTTGAGACTTTGAGAAAAGTAGAGATTAACATTCCTTTATTAGATGCAATTAAACAAATTCCTTTGCAAGCTAAAATTTTGAAGGATTGTTGCACTCATAAAAAGAAGTTTCAAGAGCATGAGACAGTGGCTTTAACGGAGGAGGTAAGTGCGGTATTATTAAGAAAACTACCACCAAAGCTAAAAGATCCAGGTAGTTTTACCATTCCGTGTAGGATAGGAGACCATCTTTTTGAAAAGGCACTACTGGATCTAGGAGCAGGGGTTAACTTGTAGCCCTACACTATGTATGAGAAGCTGGGTTTTGATGTGCAAAATATCTGCCTAAATTAATAGGTAAATAATTGTACGTTTTACCTGTAAGTGCACAAGGTCAACATAGTAGTCTATGGTGCAAGTACAGGATCATTCCCACGAGGATTGCTGAAATTTTGTTTAAAAATAAATTCCTCTAGTAAAACAAAGATTAATTGTCTAAGTGATGATAATAAAAGGTAGGGCTTTGATATCCACCACTAATTATATTTAGCTAATATAACAATATGCCAATGCTTTGATCATGTTATGCATATCTAATATTTGTCAACCTAAGGGCACTGCATATACTCCTAAGGCTATATATTTTCCTAAGAAATGAGTTAGGCATGGCGTATACTTTAACTCTTTTCTTTTCTAAGGGATTTAGCATGATGTATACTAAGTTGTTCCTTAGGAAAGCATATGTTTTATGGAAATCGACAAACACATGAGGCCTAGGGCATGCCGTATACTCCCGGTTCCCCATGTTGATTAACCCAACAATCGCGGGGTGGATTCTTTTGTTACTTATGTTAAACCCAGGACTTGGCCATCCAAATTGATTTAACTAACTAGTCCATACCACATGCATATGTTGATCAGGCACACACATATGAGGAATTCATGCAAGTAGGCATTAATCAAGTTAAATAGCACAACAAGATCATTACAAGGGCGCCAATATTGAAATATTAACTAAACATAGCTAGGGCTTCAATCTAGCCCTACTAATTAAATTAGCTACACATAAAATTGATGTTAAACATCTTCATAAAGAAAAGAAAAGAAAGGAAAAGAATAAACCCGAGACTTGAACTTGAAGAGCTCCTCGTCTTCTCCTTACAAAGTATATCTATTCTAGAGGCTTACGGGTCTATTTATAGGCTTTAGAAGTCCTTGACAAAGTAGTAAACCTAGGGATTTCGTAGGGTTTTAAAACCTATTACAATTGGGAGTTGGAAAACCCTAATATGGGAAGAGAGACATTCTGGCCGCCACTTGATGTGTCTTATGCGCGCGGGTGTGATCGATCGCAACTCGTGTGCACTCAACCTGTGGTCGATCTTTCTGTCATGCGGTCGATCGCTCTTGACCTGATTTGTGTTTGATCTTCTCAGGTACTGTGCTCAATCGCAGGTACCCTGTGATCGATCGCAGTGTCAGAGAGCTCCCAATTTTCCCATCTTCTCTCTTTTGAGCCCAAATCATCTAGATTTACTTCATTTTCTTCCAAATGCCTACGAAAGTATGAAAAACACAAAAAGGAATTAAAATGACCTAATTAACCAAAACCAAAGGATTAAAACATGCAAGTTAAGGGCTGAAAAATATGAATATTTTAGCACTTATCAGGTTTGGAGGAGCTTCAACCAACATCTATCACTTTGCAACTGGCAGACAGAGGCATTAAAAGACCAAAAGGTATACTTGAAGATGTCATGGTAAAGGTAGGTGAATTCATTTTACCTGCTGATTTTATTGTTTTGGATATGGAAGAATCCCCTATCACGTGACCTATGTTTAGGTCACCTTCCCCCATTCTCTCATATCGTCCCCTGTGCCGTAAGCCCTCTCCACAGCACACACAGCATCACCTCCGGCCACCTGCTCCACCCAGCACCATTCACCGTCCATTATTGCACCGCCCTCCACCACCGGACGCAACCCTCACTCACACACTCTCACCACCATCCTCCATCTTCGTTTTTCCCCGTTTGTGGCCAAAACCATTTTTTTTGATTTCCACCGTTTCTCTCCATATTTCTCTGTTTTGGCAAGCACAACCCATTGTTACAGTTTGGGCTTGCCTTCTATGGTTGGTTTGCTCTTGTCTTGCAGAGGGTTGGGTACCATTCACTTCGCGTACGACCATTTTGTTCGGCCTAGGGTTTCGGTCCTGGTTATGAAAAAATACAACGTGATCGAAAATTTACGAGGGTGCTCTGTGCATCGTGGCGATCATGTCGGCGGGTCTCGAAGTGTAATTCGAGTCGTTTCGGCCGGGATCGGGGCACTTGTTATTTTTAGAAAAAGTTATCGTTCGTTAAAGAAAATGGGGGGGCAAACGAACTCGAATCACTTCGTGTCACCTGCCGATATGATTGCCTAGAAGTTCTGCACAAGCTCGTAAAATTTCGAGCAAAAAAATTTCACTTCGCGTACGACCATTTTGTTCGGCCTAGGATTTCGGTCCTGGTTGTGAAAAAATACAACGTGATCAAAAATTTACGAGGGCGCTCTGTGCATCGTGGCGATCATGTTGAAGGGTGTCGAAGTGTAATTCGAGTCGTTTCGGCCGGGATCGGGGCACTTGTTATTTTCAGAAAAAGTTATCGTTCGTTAAAGAAAATGGGGGAGCAAACGAACTCGAATCACTTCGTGTCACCTGCCGATATGATTGCCTAGAAGTTCTGCACAAGCTCGTAAAATTTTGAGCCAAAAAATTTCACTTCGCGTACGACCATTTTGTTCGGCCTAGGGTTTCGGTCCTGGTTGTGAAAAAATACAACGTGATCGAAAATTAACGAGGGTGCTCTGTGCATCGTGGTGATCATGTCGGCGGGTCTCGAAGTGTAATTCGAGTCGTTTCGGCCGGGATCGGGGCACTTGTTATTTTTAGAAAAAGTTCTCGTTCGTTAAAGAAAATGGGGGGGCAAACGAACTCGAATCACTTCGTGTCACCTGCCGATATGATTGCCTAGAAGTTCTACACAAGCTCGTAAAATTACGAGCCAAAAAATTTCACTTCGCGTACGACCATTTTGTTCGGCCTATGGTTTCGGTCCTGGTTGTGAAAAAATACAACGTGATCGAAAATTTACGAGAGTGCTCTGTGCATCGTGGCGATCATGTCGGCGGGTCTCGAAGTGTAATTCGAGTCGTTTCGGCCGGGATCGGGGCACTTGTTATTTTTAGAAAAAGTTATCGTTCGTTAAAGAAAATGGGGGGGCAAACGAACTCGAATCACTTCGTGTCACCTGCCGATATGATTGCCTAGAAGTTCTGCACAAGCTCGTAAAATTTCGAGCAAAAAAATTTCACTTCGCATACGACCATTTTGTTCGGCCTAAGGTTTCGGTCCTGGCTGTGAAAAAATACAACGTGATCGAAAATTTACGAGGGCGCTCTGTGCATCGTGGCGATCATGTTGAAGGGAGTCGAAGTGTAATTCGAGTCGTTTCGGCCGGGATCGGGGCACTTGTTATTTTCAGAAAAAGTTATCGTTCGTTAAAGAAAATGGGGGGGGCAAACGAACTTGAATCACTTCGTGTCACCTGCCGATATGATTGCCTAGAAGTTCTGCACAAGCTCGTAAAATTACGAGCCAAAAAATTTCACTTCGCGTACGACCATTTTGTTCGGCCTAGGGTTTCGGTCCTGGTTGTGAAAAAATACAACGTGATCGAAAATTTACGAGGGCGCTCTGTGCATCGTGGCGATCATGTTGAAGGGTGTCGAAGTGTAATTCGAGTCGTTTCGGCCGGGATCGGGGCACTTGTTATTTTCATAAAAACTTATCGTTCGTTAAAGAAAATGGGGGGGTAAACGAACTCGAATCACTTCGTGTCACCTGCCGATATGATTGCCTAGAAGTTCTGCACAAGCTCGTAAAATTTTGAGCCAAAAAATTTCACTTCGCGTACGACCATTTTGTTCGGCCTAGGGTTTCGGTCCTGGTTGTGAAAAAATACAACGTGATCGAAAATTTACGAGGGTGCTCTGTGCATCGTGGCGATCATGTCGGCGGGTCTCGAAGTGTAATTCGAGTCGTTTCGGCCGGGATCGGGGCACTTGTTATTTTTAGAAAACGTTCTCGTTCGTTAAAGAAAATGGGGGGGCAAACGAACTCGAATCACTTCGTGTCACCTGCCGATATGATTGCCTAGAAGTTCTGCACAAGCTCGTAAAATTACGAGCCAAAAAATTTCACTTTGCGTACGACCATTTTGTTCGGCCTAGGGTTTCGGTCCTGGTTGTGAAAAAATACAACGTGATCGAAAATTTACGAGGGCGCTCTGTGCATCGTGGCGATCATGTCGGCGGGTCTCGAAGTGTAATTCGAGTCGTTTCGGCCGGGATCGGGGCACTTGTTATTTTCAGAAAAAGTTATCGTTCGTTAAAGAAAATGGGGGGGGCAAACGAACTCGAATCACTTCGTGTCACCTGCCGATATGATTGCCTGGAAGTTCTGCAGAAGCTCGTAAAATTTCGAGCCAAAAAATTTCACTTCGCGTACGACCATTTTGTTCGGCCTAGGGTTTCGGTCCTGGTTGTGAAAAAATACAACGTGATCGAAAATTTACGAGGGTGCTCTGTGCATCGTGGCGATCATGTCGGCGGGTCTCGAAGTGTAATTCGAGTCGTTTCGGCCGGGATCGGGGCACTTGTTATTTTTAGAAAAAGTTATCGTTCGTTAAAGAAAATGGGGGGGCAAACGAACTCGAATCACTTCGTGTCACCTGCCGATATGATTGCCTAGAAGTTCTGCACAAGCTCGTAAAATTTCGAGCAAAAAAATTTCACTTCGCGTACGACCATTTTGTTCGGCCTAGGGTTTCGGTCCTGGTTGTGAAAAAATACAACGTGATCGAAAATTTACGAGGGCGCTCTGTGCATCGTGGCGATCATGTTGAAGGGTGTCGAAGTGTAATTCGAGTCGTTTCGGCCGGGATCGGGGCACTTGTTATTTTCAGAAGAAGTTATCGTTCGTTAAAAAAATGGGGGGGGGGGCAAACGAACTCGAATCACTTCGTGTCACCTGCCGATATGATTGCCTAGAAGTTCTGCACAAGCTCGTAAAATTACGAGCCAAAAAATTTCACTTCGCGTACGACCATTTTGTTCGGCCTAGGGTTTCGGTCCTGGTTGTGAAAAAATACAACGTGATCGAAAATTTACGAGGGCGCTCTGTGCATCGTGGCGATCATGTTGAAGGGTGTCGAAGTGTAATTCGAGTGGTTTCGGCCGGGATCGGGGCACTTGTTATTTTCAGAAAAAGTTATCGTTCGTTAAAGAAAATGGGGGGGGCAAACGAACTCGAATCACTTCGTGTCACCTGCCGATATGATTGCCTAGAAGTTCTGCACAAGCTCGTAAAATTTCGAGCCAAAAAATTTCACTTCGCGTACGACCATTTTGTTCGGCCTAGGGTTTCGGTCCTGGTTGTGAAAAAATACAACGTGATCGAAAATTTACGAGGGCGCTCTGTGCATCGTGGCGATCATGTTGAAGGGTGTCGAAGTGTAATTCGAGTGGTTTCGGCCGGGATCGGGGCACTTGTTATTTTCAGAAAAAGTTATCGTTCGTTAAAGAAAATGGGGGGGGCAAACGAACTCGAATCACTTCGTGTCACCTGCCGATATGATTGCCTAGAAGTTCTGCACAAGCTCGTAAAATTTCGAGCCAAAAAATTTCACTTCGCGTACGACCATTTTGTTCGGCCTAGGGTTTCGGTCCTGGTTGTGAAAAAATACAACGTGATCGAAAATTTACGAGGGCGCTTGATTGCCTAGGGTTTCGGTCCTGGTTGTGAAAAAATACAACGTGATCGAAAATTTACGAGGGTGCTCTGTGCATCGTGGCGATCATGTTGAAGGGTGTCGAAGTGTAATTCGAGTCGTTTCGGCCGGGATCGGGGCACTTGTTATTTTCAGAAAAAGTTATCGTTCGTTAAAGAAAATGGGGGGGCAAACGAACTCGAATCACTTCGTGTCACCTGCCGATATGATTGCCTAGAAGTTCTGCACAAGCTCGTAAAATTTCGAGCAAAAAAATTTCACTTCGCGTACGACCATTTTGTTCGGCCTAGGGTTTCGGTCCTGGTTGTGAAAAAATACAACGTGATCGAAAATTTACGAGGGCGCTCTGTGCATCGTGGCGATCATGTTGAAGGGTGTCGAAGTGTAATTCGAGTCGTTTCGGCCGGGATCGGGGCACTTGTTATTTTCAGAAAAAGTTATCGTTCGTTAAAGAAAATGGGGGGGCAAACGAACTCGAATCACTTCGTGTCACCTGCCGATATGATTGCCTAGAAGTTCTGCACAAGCTCGTAAAATTATGAGCCAAAAAATTTCACTACGCGTACGACCATTTTGTTCGGCCTAGGGTTTCGGTCCTGGTTGTGAAAAAATACAACGTGATCGAAAATTTACGAGGGTGCTCTGTGCGTCGTGGCGATCATGTCGGCGGGTCTCAAAGTGTAATTCGAGTCGTTTCGGCCGGGATCGGGGCACTTGTTATTTTTAGAAAAAGTTATCGTTCGTTAAAGAAAATGGGGGGGCAAACGAACTCGAATCACTTCGTGTCACCTGCCAATATGATTGCCTAGAAGTTCTGCACAAGCTCGTAAAATTTCGAGCCAAAAAATTTCACTTCGCGTACGACCATTTTGTTCGGCCTAGGGTTTCGGTCCTGGTTGTGAAAAAATACAACGTGATCGAAAATTTACGAGGGTGCTCTGTGCATCGTGGCGATCATGTCGGCGGGTCTCGAAGTGTAATTCGAGTCGTTTCGGCCGGGATCGGGGCACTTGTTATTTTTAGAAAAAGTTATCGTTCGTTAAAGAAAATGGGGGGGCAAACGAACTCGAATCACTTCGTGTCACCTGCCGATATGATTGCCTAGAAGTTCTGCACAAGCTCGTAAAATTTCGAGCAAAAAAATTTCACTTCGCGTACGACCATTTTGTTCGGCCTAGGGTTTCGGTCCTGGTTGTGAAAAAATACAACGTGATCAAAAATTTACGAGGGCGCTCTGTGCATCGTGGCGATCATGTTGAAGGGTGTCGAAGTGTAATTCGAGTCGTTTCGGCCGGGATCGGGGCACTTGTTATTTTCAGAAAAAGTTATCGTTCGTTAAAGAAAATGTTGGGGCAAACGAACTCGAATCACTTCGTGTCACCTGCCGATATGATTGCCTAGAAGTTCTGCACAAGCTCGTAAAATTACGAGCCAAAAAATTTCACTTCGCGTACGACCATTTTGTTCGGCCTAGGGTTTCGGTCCTGGTTGTGAAAAAATACAACGTGATCGAAAATTTACGAGGGCGCTCTGTGCATCGTGGCGATCATGTTGAAGGGTGTCGAAGTGTAATTCGAGTCGTTTCGGCCGGGATCGGGGCACTTGTTATTTTCAGAAAAAGTTATCGTTCGTTAAAGAAAATGGGGGGGCAAACGAACTCGAATCACTTCGTGTCACCTGCCGATATGATTGCCTAGAAGTTCTGCACAAGCTCGGAAAATTACGAGCCAAAAAATTTCACTTCGCGTACGACCATTTTGTTCGGCCTAGGGTTTCGGTCCTGGTTGTGAAAAAATACAACGTGATCGAAAATTGACGAGGGCGCTCTGTGCATCGTGGCGATCATGTCGGCGGGTGTCGAAGTGTAATTCGAGTCGTTTCGGCCGGGATCGGGGCACTTGTTATTTTCAGAAAAAGTTATCGTTCGTTAAAGAAAATGGGGGGGCAAACGAACTCGAATCACTTCGTGTCACCTGCCGATATGATTGCCTAGAAGTTCTGCACAAGCTCGTAAAATTTCGAGCCAAAAAATTTCACTTCGCGTACGACCATTTTGTTCGGCCTAGGGTTTCGGTCCTGGTTGTGAAAAAATACAACGTGATCGAAAATTGACGAGGGCGCTCTGTGCATCGTGGCGATCATGTCGGCGGGTGTCGAAGTGTAATTCGAGTCGTTTCGGCCGGGATCGGGGCACTTGTTATTTTTAGAAAAAGTTATCGTTCGTTAAAGAAAATGGGGGGGCAAACGAACTCGAATCACTTCGTGTCACCTGCCGATATGATTGCCTAGAAGTTCTGCACAAGCTCGTAAAATTTCGAGCAAAAAAATTTCACTTCGCGTACGACCATTTTGTTCGCCCTAGGGTTTCGGTCCTGGTTATGAAAAAATACAACGTGATCGAAAATTTACGAGGGTGCTCTGTGCATCGTGGCGATCATGTCGGCGGGTCTCGAAGTGTAATTCGAGTCGTTTCGGCCGGGATCGGGGCACTTGTTAATTTCAGAAAAAGTTATCGTTCGTTAAAGAAAATGGGGGGGCAAACGAACTCGAATTACTTCGTGTCACCTGCCGATATGATTGCCTAGAAGTTCTGCACAAGCTCGTAAAATTTCGAGCAAAAAAATTTCACTTCGCGTACGACCATTTTGTTCGGCCTAGGGTTTCGGTCCTGGTTGTGAAAAAATACAACGTGATCGAAAATTTACGAGGGCGCTCTGTGCATCGTGGCGATCTTGTTGAAGGGTGTCGAAGTGTAATTCGAGTCGTTTCGGCCGGGATCGGGGCACTTGTTATTTTCAGAAAAAGTTATCGTTTGTTAAAGAAAATGGGGGGGCAAACGAACTCGAATCACTTCGTGTCACCAGCCGATATGATTGCCTAGAAGTTCTGCACAAGCTCGGAAAATTACGAGCCAAAAAATTTCACTTCGCGTACGACCATTTTGTTCGGCCTAGGGTTTCGGTCCTGGTCGTGAAAAAATACAACGTGATCGAAAATTGACGAGGGCGCTCTGTGCATCATGGCGATCATGTCGGCGGGTGTCGAAGTATAATTCGAGTCGTTTCGGCCGGGATCGGGGCACTTGTTATTTTCAGAAAAAGTTATCGTTCGTTAAAGAAAATGGGGGGGCAAACGAACTCGAATCACTTCGTGTCACCTGCCGATATGATTGCCTAGAAGTTCTGCACAAGCTCGTAAAATTTCGAGCCAAAAAATTTCACTTCGCGTACGACCATTTTGTTCGGCCTAGGGTTTCGGTCCTGGTTGTGAAAAAATACAACGTGATCGAAAATTGACGAGGGCGCTCTGTGCATCGTGGCGATCATGTCGGCGGGTGTCGAAGTGTAATTCGAGTCGTTTCGGCCGGGATCGGGGCACTTGTTATTTTTAGAAAAAGTTATCGTTCGTTAAAGAAAATGGGGGGGCAAACGAACTCGAATCACTTCGTGTCACCTGCCGATATGATTGCCTAGAAGTTCTGCACAACCTCGTAAAATTTCAAGCCAAAAAATTTCACTTCGCGTACGACCATTTTGTTCGGCCTAGGGTTTCGGTCCTGGTAGTGAAAAAATACAACGTGATCGAAAATTTACGAGGGTGCTCTGTGCATCGTGGCGATCATGTCGGCGGGTCTCGAAATGTAATTCGAGTCGTTTCGGCCGGGATCGGGGCACTTGTTATTTTTAGAAAAAGTTATCGTTCGTTAAAGAAAATGGGGGGGCAAACGAACTCAAATCACTTCGTGTCACCTGCCGATATGATTGCCTAGAAGTTCTGCACAAGCTCGTAAAATTTCGAGCAAAAAAATTTCACTTCGCGTACGACCATTTTGTTCGCCCTAGGGTTTCGGTCCTGGTTATGAAAAAATACAACGTGATCGAAAATTTACGAGGGTGCTCTGTGCATCGTGGCGATCATGTCGGCGGGTCTCGAAGTGTAATTCGAGTCGTTTCGGCCGGGATCGGGGCACTTGTTATTTTCAGAAAAAGTTATCGTTCGTTAAAGAAAATGGGGGGGCAAACGAACTCGAATCACTTCGTGTCACCTGCCGATATGATTGCCTAGAAGTTCTGCACAAGCTCGTAAAATTTCGAGCAAAAAATTTCACTTCGCGTACGACCATTTTGTTCGGCCTAGGGTTTCGGTCCTGGTTGTGAAAAAATACAACGTGATCGAAAATTTACGAGGGCGCTCTGTGCATCGTGGCGATCATGTTGAAGGGTGTCGAAGTGTAATTCGAGTCGTTTCGGCCGGGATCGGGGCACTTGTTATTTTCAGAAAAAGTTATCGTTCGTTAAAGAAAATGGGGGGGCAAACGAACTCGAATCACTTCGTGTCACCTGCCGATATGATTGCCTAGAAGTTCTGCACAAGCTCGTAAAATTTCGAGCAAAAAAATTTCACTTCGCGTACGACCATTTTGTTCGGCCTAGGGTTTCGGTCCTGGTTGTGAAAAAATACAACGTGATCGAAAATTTACGAGGGCGCTCTATGCATCGTGGCGATCATGTTGAAGGGTGTCGAAGTGTAATTCGAGTCGTTTCGGCCGGGATCGGGGCACTTGTTATTTTCAGAAAAAGTTATCGTTTGTTAAAGAAAATGGGGGGGCAAACGAACTCGAATCACTTCGTGTCACCTGCCGATATGATTGCCTAGAAGTTCTGCACAAGCTCGGAAAATTACGAGCCAAAAAATTTCACTTCGCGTACGACCATTTTGTTCGGCCTAGGGTTTCGGTCCTGGTTGTGAAAAAATACAACGTGATCGAAAATTGACGAGGGCGCTCTGTGCATCGTGGCGATCATGTCGGCGGGTGTCGAAGTATAATTCGAGTCGTTTCGGCCGGGATCGGGGCACTTGTTATTTTCAGAAAAAGTTATCGTTCGTTAAAGAAAATGGGGGGGCAAACGAATTCGAATCACTTCGTGTCACCTGCCGATATGATTGCCTAGAAGTTCTGCACAAGCTCGTAAAATTTCGAGCCAAAAAATTTCACTTCGCGTACGACCATTTTGTTCGGCCTAGGGTTTCGGTCCTGGTTGTGAAAAAATACAACGTGATCGAAAATTGACGAGGGCGCTCTGTGCATCGTGGCGATCATGTCGGCGGGTGTCGAAGTGTAATTCGAGTCGTTTCGGCCGGGATCGGGGCACTTGTTATTTTTAGAAAAAGTTATCGTTCGTTAAAGAAAATGGGGGGGCAAACGAACTCGAATCACTTCGTGTCACCTGCCGATAGGATTGCCTAGAAGTTCTGCACAACCTCGTAAAATTTCAAGCCAAAAAATTTCACTTCGCGTACTACCATTTTGTTCGGCCTAGGGTTTCGGTCCTGGTTGTGAAAAAATACAACGTGATCGAAAATTTACGAGGGTGCTCTGTGCATCGTGGCGATCATGTCGGCGGGTCTCGAAATGTAATTCGAGTCGTTTCGGCCGGGATCGGGGCACTTGTTATTTTTAGAAAAAGTTATCGTTCGTTAAAGAAAATGGGGGGGCAAACGAACTCAAATCACTTCGTGTCACCTGCCGATATGATTGCCTAGAAGTTCTGCACAAGCTCGTAAAATTTCGAGCCAAAAAATTTCACTTCGCGTACGACCATTTTGTTCGGCCTAGGGTTTCGGTCCTGGTTATGAAAAAATACAACGTGATCGAAAATTTACGAGGGTGCTCTGTGCATCGTGGCGATCATGTCGGCGGGTCTCGAAGTGTAATTCGAGTCGTTTCGGCCGGGATCGGGGCACTTGTTATTTTCAGAAAAAGTTATCGTTCGTTAAAGAAAATGGGGGGGCAAACGAACTCGAATCACTTCGTGTCACCTGCCGATATGATTGCCTAGAAGTTCTGCACAAGCTCGTAAAATTTCGAGCAAAAAAATTTCACTTCGCGTACGACCATTTTGTTCGGCCTAGGGTTTCGGTCCTGGTTGTGAAAAAATACAACGTGATCGAAAATTTACGAGGGCTCTCTGTGCATCGTGGCGATCATGTTGAAGGGTGTCGAAGTGTAATTCGAGTCGTTTCGGTCGGGATCGGGGTACTTGTTATTTTCAGAAAAAGTTATCGTTCGTTAAAGAAAATGGGGGGGCAAACGAACTCGAATCACTTCGTGTCACCTGCCGATATGATTGCCTAGAAGTTCTGCACAAGCTCGTAAAATTTCGAGCCAAAAAATTTCACTTCGCGTACGACCATTTTGTTCGGCCTAGGGTTTCGGTCCTGGTTGTGAAAAAATACAACGTGATCGACAATTTACGAGGGTGCTCTGTGCATCGTGGCGATCATGTCGGCGGGTGTCGAAGTGTAATTCGAGTCGTTTCGGCCGGGATCGGGGTACTTGTTATTTTCAGAAAAAGTTATCGTTCGTTAAAGAAAATGGGGGGGCAAACGAACTCGAATCACTTCGTGTCACCTGCCGATATGATTGCCTAGAAGTTCTGCACAAGCTCGTAAAATTTCGAGCCAAAAAATTTCACTTCGCGTACGACCATTTTGTTCGGCCTAGGGTTTCGGTCCTGGTTGTGAAAAAATACAACGTGATCGAAAATTGACGAGGGCGCTCTGTGCATCGTGGCGATCATGTCGGCGGGTGTCGAAGTGTAATTCGAGTCGTTTCGGCCGGGATCGGGGCACTTGTTATTTTCAAAAAAGGTTATCGTTCGTTAAAGAAAATGGGGGGGCAAACGAACTCGAATCACTTCGTGTCACCTGCCGATATGATTGCCTAGAAGTTCTGCACAAGCTCGTAAAATTTCGAGCCAAAAAATTTCACTTCGCGTACGACCTTTTTGTTTGGCCTAGGGTTTCGGTCCTGGTTGTGAAAAAATACAACATGATCGAAAATTTACGAGGGTGCTCTGTGCATCGTGGCGATCATGTCGACGGGTCTCGAAATGTAATTCGAGTCGTTTCGGCCGGGATCGGGGCACTTGTTATTTTTAGAAAAAGTTATCGTTCGTTAAAGAAAATGGGGGGGCAAACAAACTCGAATCACTTCGTGTCACCTGCCGATATGATTGCCTAGAAGTTCTGCACAAGCTCGTAAAATTTCGAGCCAAAAAATTTCACTTCGCGTACGACCATTTTGTTCGGCCTAGGGTTTCGGTCCTGGTTGTGAAAAAATACAACGTGATCGAAAATTTACGAGGGTGCTCTGTGCATCGTGGCGATCATGTCGGCCGGTCTCGAAGTGTAATTCGAGTCGTTTCGGCCGGGATCGGGGCACTTGTTATTTTTAGAAAAAGTTATCGTTCGTTAAAGAAAATGCGAGGGCAAACGAACTCGAATCACTTCGTGTCACCTGCCGATATGATTGCCTAGAAGTTCTGCACAAGCTCGTAAAATTTCGAGCCAAAAAATTTCACTTCGCGTACGACCATTTTGTTCGGCCTAGGGTTTCGGTCCTGGTTGTGAAAAAATACAACGTGATCGAAAATTTACGAGGGCTCTCTGTGCATCGTGGCGATCATGTTGAAGGGTGTCGAAGTGTAATTCGAGTCGTTTCGGCCGGGATCGGGGTACTTGTTATTTTCAGAAAAAGTTATCGTTCGTTAAAGAAAATGGGGGGGCAAACGAACTCAAATCACTTCGTGTCACCTGCCGATATGATTGCCTAGAAGTTCTGCACAAGCTCGTAAAATTACGAGCCAAAAAATTTCACTTCGCGTACGACCATTTTGTTCGGCCTACGGTTTCGGTCCTGGTTGTGAAAAAATACAACGTGATCGAAAATTGACGAGGGCGCTCTGTGCATCGTGGCGATCATGTCGGCGGGTGTCGAAGTGTAATTCGAGTGGTTTCGGCCGGGATCGGGGCACTTGTTATTTTCAGAAAAAGTTATCGTTCGTTAAAGAAAATGGGGGGGGCAAACGAACTCGAATCACTTCGTGTCACCTGCCGATATGATTGCCTAGAAGTTCTGCACAAGCTCGTAAAATTTCGAGCCAAAAAATTTCACTTCGCGTACGACCATTTTGTTCGGCCTAGGGTTTCGGTCCTGGTTGTGAAAAAATACAACGTGATCGAAAATTTACGAGGGCGCTTGATTGCCTAGGGTTTCGGTCCTGGTTGTGAAAAAATACAACGTGATCGAAAATTTACGAGGGTGCTCTGTGCATCGTGGCGATCATGTTGAAGGGTGTCGAAGTGTAATTCGAGTCGTTTCGGCCGGGATCGGGGCACTTGTTATTTTCAGAAAAAGTTATCGTTCGTTAAAGAAAATGGGGGGGCAAACGAACTCGAATCACTTCGTGTCACCTGCCGATATGATTGCCTAGAAGTTCTGCACAAGCTCGTAAAATTTCGAGCAAAAAAATTTCACTTCGCGTACGACCATTTTGTTCGGCCTAGGGTTTCGGTCCTGGTTGTGAAAAAATACAACGTGATCGAAAATTTACGAGGGCGCTCTGTGCATCGTGGCGATCATGTTGAAGGGTGTCGAAGTGTAATTCGAGTCGTTTCGGCCGGGATCGGGGCACTTGTTATTTTCAGAAAAAGTTATCGTTCGTTAAAGAAAATGGGGGGGCAAACGAACTCGAATCACTTCGTGTCACCTGCCGATATGATTGCCTAGAAGTTCTGCACAAGCTCGTAAAATTATGAGCCAAAAAATTTCACTACGCGTACGACCATTTTGTTCGGCCTAGGGTTTCGGTCCTGGTTGTGAAAAAATACAACGTGATCGAAAATTTACGAGGGTGCTCTGTGCGTCGTGGCGATCATGTCGGCGGGTCTCAAAGTGTAATTCGAGTCGTTTCGGCCGGGATCGGGGCACTTGTTATTTTTAGAAAAAGTTATCGTTCGTTAAAGAAAATGGGGGGGCAAACGAACTCGAATCACTTCGTGTCACCTGCCAATATGATTGCCTAGAAGTTCTGCACAAGCTCGTAAAATTTCGAGCCAAAAAATTTCACTTCGCGTACGACCATTTTGTTCGGCCTAGGGTTTCGGTCCTGGTTGTGAAAAAATACAACGTGATCGAAAATTTACGAGGGTGCTCTGTGCATCGTGGCGATCATGTCGGCGGGTCTCGAAGTGTAATTCGAGTCGTTTCGGCCGGGATCGGGGCACTTGTTATTTTTAGAAAAAGTTATCGTTCGTTAAAGAAAATGGGGGGGCAAACGAACTCGAATCACTTCGTGTCACCTGCCGATATGATTGCCTAGAAGTTCTGCACAAGCTCGTAAAATTTCGAGCAAAAAAATTTCACTTCGCGTACGACCATTTTGTTCGGCCTAGGGTTTCGGTCCTGGTTGTGAAAAAATACAACGTGATCAAAAATTTACGAGGGCGCTCTGTGCATCGTGGCGATCATGTTGAAGGGTGTCGAAGTGTAATTCGAGTCGTTTCGGCCGGGATCGGGGCACTTGTTATTTTCAGAAAAAGTTATCGTTCGTTAAAGAAAATTTTGGGGCAAACGAACTCGAATCACTTCGTGTCACCTGCCGATATGATTGCCTAGAAGTTCTGCACAAGCTCGTAAAATTACGAGCCAAAAAATTTCACTTCGCGTACGACCATTTTGTTCGGCCTAGGGTTTCGGTCCTGGTTGTGAAAAAATACAACGTGATCGAAAATTGACGAGGGCGCTCTGTGCATCGTGGCGATCATGTCGGCGGGTGTCGAAGTGTAATTCGAGTCGTTTCGGCCGGGATCGGGGCACTTGTTATTTTTAGAAAAAGTTATCGTTCGTTAAAGAAAATGGGGGGGCAAACGAACTCGAATCACTTCGTGTCACCTGCCGATATGATTGCCTAGAAGTTTTGCACAAGCTCGTAAAATTTCGAGCAAAAAAATTTCACTTCGCGTACGACCATTTTGTTCGGCCTAGGGTTTCGGTCTTGGTTGTGATAAAATACAACGTGATCGAAAATTTACGAGGGCGCTCTGTGCATCGTGGCGATCATGTTGAAGGGTGTCGAAGTGTAATTCGAGTCGTTTCGGCCGGGATCGGGGCACTTGTTATTTTCAGAAAAAGTTATCGTTCGTTAAAGAAAATGGGGGGGCAAACGAACTCGAATCACTTCGTGTCACCTGCCGATATGATTGCCTAGAAGTTCTGCACAAGCTCGGAAAATTACGAGCCAAAAAATTTCACTTCGCGTACGACCATTTTGTTCGGCCTAGGGTTTCGGTCCTGGTTGTGAAAAAATACAACGTGATCGAAAATTGACGAGGGCGCTCTGTGCATCGTGGCGATCATGTCGGCGGGTGTCGAAGTGTAATTCGAGTCGTTTCGGCCGGGATCGGGGCACTTGTTATTTTCAGAAAAAGTTATCGTTCGTTAAAGAAAATGGGGGGGCAAACGAACTCGAATCACTTCGTGTCACCTGCCGATATGATTGCCTAGAAGTTCTGCACAAGCTCGTAAAATTTCGAGCCAAAAAATTTCACTTCGCGTACGACCATTTTGTTCGGCCTAGGGTTTCGGTCCTGGTTGTGAAAAAATACAACGTGATCGAAAATTGACGAGGGCGCTCTGTGCATCGTGGCGATCATGTCGGCGGGTGTCGAAGTGTAATTCGAGTCGTTTCGGCCGGGATCGGGGCACTTGTTATTTTTAGAAAAAGTTATCGTTCGTTAAAGAAAATGGGGGGGCAAACGAACTCGAACCACTTCGTGTCACCTGCCGATATGATTGCCTAGAAGTTCTGCACAAGCTCGTAAAATTTCGAGCAAAAAAATTTCACTTCGCGTACGACCATTTTGTTCGCCCTAGGGTTTCGGTCCTGGTTATGAAAAAATACAACGTGATCGAAAATTTACGAGGGTGCTCTGTGCATCGTGGCGATCATGTCGGCGGGTCTCGAAGTGTAATTCGAGTCGTTTCGGCCGGGATCGGGGCACTTGTTATTTTCAGAAAAAGTTATCGTTCGTTAAAGAAAATGGGGGGGCAAACGAACTCGAATTACTTCGTGTCACCTGCCGATATGATTGCCTAGAAGTTCTGCACAAGCTCGTAAAATTTCGAGCAAAAAAATTTCACTTCGCGTACGACCATTTTGTTCGGCCTAGGGTTTCGGTCCTGGTTGTGAAAAAATACAACGTGATCGAAAATTTACGAGGGCGCTCTGTGCATCGTGGCGATCTTGTTGAAGGGTGTCGAAGTGTAATTCGAGTCGTTTCGGCCGGGATCGGGGCACTTGTTATTTTCAGAAAAAGTTATCGTTTGTTAAAGAAAATGGGGGGGCAAACGAACTCGAATCACTTCGTGTCACCAGCCGATATGATTGCCTAGAAGTTCTGCACAAGCTCGGAAAATTACGAGCCAAAAAATTTCACTTCGCGTACGACCATTTTGTTCGGCCTAGGGTTTCGGTCCTGGTCGTGAAAAAATACAACGTGATCGAAAATTGACGAGGGCGCTCTGTGCATCATGGCGATCATGTCGGCGGGTGTCGAAGTATAATTCGAGTCGTTTCGGCCGGGATCGGGGCACTTGTTATTTTCAGAAAAAGTTCTCGTTCGTTAAAGAAAATGGGGGGGCAAACGAACTCGAATCACTTCGTGTCACCTGCCGATATGATTGCCTAGAAGTTCTGCACAAGCTCGTAAAATTTCGAGCCAAAAAATTTCACTTCGCGTACGACCATTTTGTTCGGCCTAGGGTTTCGGTCCTGGTTGTGAAAAAATACAACGTGATCGAAAATTGACGAGGGCGCTCTGTGCATCGTGGCGATCATGTCGGCGGGTGTCGAAGTGTAATTCGAGTCGTTTCGGCCGGGATCGGGGCACTTGTTATTTTTAGAAAAAGTTATCGTTCGTTAAAGAAAATGGGGGGGCAAACGAACTCGAATCACTTCGTGTCACCTGCCGATATGATTGCCTAGAAGTTCTGCACAAGCTCGTAAAATTTCGAGCAAAAAAATTTCACTTCGCGTACGACCATTTTGTTCGCCCTAGGGTTTCGGTCCTGGTTATGAAAAAATACAACGTGATCGAAAATTTACGAGGGTGCTCTGTGCATCGTGGCGATCATGTCGGCGGGTCTCGAAGTGTAATTCGAGTCGTTTCGGCCGGGATCGGGGCACTTGTTATTTTCAGAAAAAGTTATCGTTCGTTAAAGAAAATGGGGGGGCAAACGAACTCGAATTACTTCGTGTCACCTGCCGATATGATTGCCTAGAAGTTCTGCACGTGCTCGTAAAATTTCGAGCAAAAAAATTTCACTTCGCGTACGACCATTTTGTTCGGCCTAGGGTTTCGGTCCTGGTTGTGAAAAAATACAACGTGATCGAAAATTTACGAGGGCGCTCTGTGCATCGTGGCGATCTTGTTGAAGGGTGTCGAAGTGTAATTCGAGTCGTTTCGGCCGGGATCGGGGCACTTGTTATTTTCAGAAAAAGTTATCGTTTGTTAAAGAAAATGGGGGGGCAAACGAACTCGAATCACTTCGTGTCACCAGCCGATATGATTGCCTAGAAGTTCTGCACAAGCTCGGAAAATTACGAGCCAAAAAATTTCACTTCGCGTACGACCATTTTGTTCGGCCTAGGGTTTCGGTCCTGGTCGTGAAAAAATACAACGTGATCGAAAATTGACGAGGGCGCTCTGTGCATCATGGCGATCATGTCGGCGGGTGTCGAAGTATAATTCGAGTCGTTTCGGCCGGGATCGGGGCACTTGTTATTTTCAGAAAAAGTTATCGTTCGTTAAAGAAAATGGGGGGGCAAACGAACTCGAATCACTTCGTGTCACCTGCCGATATGATTGCCTAGAAGTTCTGCACAAGCTCGTAAAATTTCGAGCCAAAAAATTTCACTTCGCGTACGACCATTTTGTTCGGCCTAGGGTTTCGGTCCTGGTTGTGAAAAAATACAACGTGATCGAAAATTGACGAGGGCGCTCTGTGCATCGTGGCGATCATGTCGGCGGGTGTCGAAGTGTAATTCGAGTCGTTTCGGCCGGGATCGGGGCACTTGTTATTTTTAGAAAAAGTTATCGTTCGTTAAAGAAAATGGGGGGGCAAACGAACTCGAATCACTTCGTGTCACCTGCCGATATGATTGCCTAGAAGTTCTGCACAACCTCGTAAAATTTCAAGCCAAAAAATTTCACTTCGCGTACGACCATTTTGTTCGGCCTAGGGTTTCGGTCCTGGTAGTGAAAAAATACAACGTGATCGAAAATTTACGAGGGTGCTCTGTCATCGTGGCGATCATGTCGGCGGGTCTCGAAATGTAATTCGAGTCGTTTCGGCCGGGATCGGGGCACTTGTTATTTTTAGAAAAAGTTATCGTTCGTTAAAGAAAATGGGGGGGCAAACGAACTCAAAATCACTTCGTGTCACCTGCCGATATGATTGCCTAGAAGTTCTGCACAAGCTCGTAAAATTACGAGCCAAAAAATTTCACTTCGCGTACGACCATTTTGTTCGGCCTAGGGTTTCGGTCCTGGTTGTGAAAAAATACAACGTGATCGAAAATTTACGAGGGCGCTCTGTGCATCGTGGCGATCATGTTGAAGGGTGTCGAAGTGTAATTCGAGTCGTTTCGGCCGGGATCGGGGCACTTGTTATTTTCAGAAAAAGTTATCGTTCGTTAAAGAAAATGGGGGGGCAAACGAACTCGAATCACTTCGTGTCACCTGCCGATATGATTGCCTAGAAGTTCTGCACAAGCTCGGAAAATTACGAGCCAAAAAATTTCACTTCGCGTACGACCATTTTGTTCGGCCTAGGGTTTCGGTCCTGGTTGTGAAAAAATACAACGTGATCGAAAATTGACGAGGGCGCTCTGTGCATCGTGGCGATCATGTCGGCGGGTGTCGAAGTGTAATTCGAGTCGTTTCGGCCGGGATCGGGGCACTTGTTATTTTCAGAAAAAGTTATCGTTCGTTAAAGAAAATGGGGGGGCAAACGAACTCGAATCACTTCGTGTCACCTGCCGATATGATTGCCTAGAAGTTCTGCACAAGCTCGTAAAATTTCGAGCCAAAAAATTTCACTTCGCGTACGACCATTTTGTTCGGCCTAGGGTTTCGGTCCTGGTTGTGAAAAAATACAACGTGATCGAAAATTGACGAGGGCGCTCTGTGCATCGTGGCGATCATGTCGGCGGGTGTCGAAGTGTAATTCGAGTCGTTTCGGCCGGGATCGGGGCACTTGTTATTTTTAGAAAAAGTTATCGTTCGTTAAAGAAAATGGGGGGGCAAACGAACTCGAATCACTTCGTGTCACCTGCCGATATGATTGCCTAGAAGTTCTGCACAAGCTCGTAAAATTTCGAGCAAAAAAATTTCACTTCGCGTACGACCATTTTGTTCGCCCTAGGGTTTCGGTCCTGGTTATGAAAAAATACAACGTGATCGAAAATTTACGAGGGTGCTCTGTGCATCGTG
This sequence comes from Corylus avellana, assembly GCF_965113065.1. Classification (NCBI taxonomy): domain Eukaryota; kingdom Viridiplantae; phylum Streptophyta; class Magnoliopsida; order Fagales; family Betulaceae; genus Corylus; species Corylus avellana. The sequence goes on from NC_142493.1 coordinate 14,895,360, forward strand.
GCGATCATGTCGGCGGGTCTCGAAGTGTAATTCGAGTCGTTTCGGCCGGGATCGGGGCACTTGTTAATTTCAGAAAAAGTTATCGTTCGTTAAAGAAAATGGGGGGGCAAACGAACTCGAATTACTTCGTGTCACCTGCCGATATGATTGCCTAGAAGTTCTGCACAAGCTCGTAAAATTTCGAGCAAAAAAATTTCACTTCGCGTACGACCATTTTGTTCGGCCTAGGGTTTCGGTCCTGGTTGTGAAAAAATACAACGTGATCGAAAATTTACGAGGGCGCTCTGTGCATCGTGGCGATCTTGTTGAAGGGTGTCGAAGTGTAATTCGAGTCGTTTCGGCCGGGATCGGGGCACTTGTTATTTTCAGAAAAAGTTATCGTTTGTTAAAGAAAATGGGGGGGCAAACGAACTCGAATCACTTCGTGTCACCAGCCGATATGATTGCCTAGAAGTTCTGCACAAGCTCGGAAAATTACGAGCCAAAAAATTTCACTTCGCGTACGACCATTTTGTTCGGCCTAGGGTTTCGGTCCTGGTCGTGAAAAAATACAACGTGATCGAAAATTGACGAGGGCGCTCTGTGCATCATGGCGATCATGTCGGCGGGTGTCGAAGTATAATTCGAGTCGTTTCGGCCGGGATCGGGGCACTTGTTATTTTCAGAAAAAGTTATCGTTCGTTAAAGAAAATGGGGGGGCAAACGAACTCGAATCACTTCGTGTCACCTGCCGATATGATTGCCTAGAAGTTCTGCACAAGCTCGTAAAATTTCGAGCCAAAAAATTTCACTTCGCGTACGACCATTTTGTTCGGCCTAGGGTTTCGGTCCTGGTTGTGAAAAAATACAACGTGATCGAAAATTGACGAGGGCGCTCTGTGCATCGTGGCGATCATGTCGGCGGGTGTCGAAGTGTAATTCGAGTCGTTTCGGCCGGGATCGGGGCACTTGTTATTTTTAGAAAAAGTTATCGTTCGTTAAAGAAAATGGGGGGGCAAACGAACTCGAATCACTTCGTGTCACCTGCCGATATGATTGCCTAGAAGTTCTGCACAACCTCGTAAAATTTCAAGCCAAAAAATTTCACTTCGCGTACGACCATTTTGTTCGGCCTAGGGTTTCGGTCCTGGTAGTGAAAAAATACAACGTGATCGAAAATTTACGAGGGTGCTCTGTGCATCGTGGCGATCATGTCGGCGGGTCTCGAAATGTAATTCGAGTCGTTTCGGCCGGGATCGGGGCACTTGTTATTTTTAGAAAAAGTTATCGTTCGTTAAAGAAAATGGGGGGGCAAACGAACTCAAATCACTTCGTGTCACCTGCCGATATGATTGCCTAGAAGTTCTGCACAAGCTCGTAAAATTTCGAGCAAAAAAATTTCACTTCGCGTACGACCATTTTGTTCGCCCTAGGGTTTCGGTCCTGGTTATGAAAAAATACAACGTGATCGAAAATTTACGAGGGTGCTCTGTGCATCGTGGCGATCATGTCGGCGGGTCTCGAAGTGTAATTCGAGTCGTTTCGGCCGGGATCGGGGCACTTGTTATTTTCAGAAAAAGTTATCGTTCGTTAAAGAAAATGGGGGGGCAAACGAACTCGAATCACTTCGTGTCACCTGCCGATATGATTGCCTAGAAGTTCTGCACAAGCTCGTAAAATTTCGAGCAAAAAATTTCACTTCGCGTACGACCATTTTGTTCGGCCTAGGGTTTCGGTCCTGGTTGTGAAAAAATACAACGTGATCGAAAATTTACGAGGGCGCTCTGTGCATCGTGGCGATCATGTTGAAGGGTGTCGAAGTGTAATTCGAGTCGTTTCGGCCGGGATCGGGGCACTTGTTATTTTCAGAAAAAGTTATCGTTCGTTAAAGAAAATGGGGGGGCAAACGAACTCGAATCACTTCGTGTCACCTGCCGATATGATTGCCTAGAAGTTCTGCACAAGCTCGTAAAATTTCGAGCAAAAAAATTTCACTTCGCGTACGACCATTTTGTTCGGCCTAGGGTTTCGGTCCTGGTTGTGAAAAAATACAACGTGATCGAAAATTTACGAGGGCGCTCTATGCATCGTGGCGATCATGTTGAAGGGTGTCGAAGTGTAATTCGAGTCGTTTCGGCCGGGATCGGGGCACTTGTTATTTTCAGAAAAAGTTATCGTTTGTTAAAGAAAATGGGGGGGCAAACGAACTCGAATCACTTCGTGTCACCTGCCGATATGATTGCCTAGAAGTTCTGCACAAGCTCGGAAAATTACGAGCCAAAAAATTTCACTTCGCGTACGACCATTTTGTTCGGCCTAGGGTTTCGGTCCTGGTTGTGAAAAAATACAACGTGATCGAAAATTGACGAGGGCGCTCTGTGCATCGTGGCGATCATGTCGGCGGGTGTCGAAGTATAATTCGAGTCGTTTCGGCCGGGATCGGGGCACTTGTTATTTTCAGAAAAAGTTATCGTTCGTTAAAGAAAATGGGGGGGCAAACGAATTCGAATCACTTCGTGTCACCTGCCGATATGATTGCCTAGAAGTTCTGCACAAGCTCGTAAAATTTCGAGCCAAAAAATTTCACTTCGCGTACGACCATTTTGTTCGGCCTAGGGTTTCGGTCCTGGTTGTGAAAAAATACAACGTGATCGAAAATTGACGAGGGCGCTCTGTGCATCGTGGCGATCATGTCGGCGGGTGTCGAAGTGTAATTCGAGTCGTTTCGGCCGGGATCGGGGCACTTGTTATTTTTAGAAAAAGTTATCGTTCGTTAAAGAAAATGGGGGGGCAAACGAACTCGAATCACTTCGTGTCACCTGCCGATAGGATTGCCTAGAAGTTCTGCACAACCTCGTAAAATTTCAAGCCAAAAAATTTCACTTCGCGTACTACCATTTTGTTCGGCCTAGGGTTTCGGTCCTGGTTGTGAAAAAATACAACGTGATCGAAAATTTACGAGGGTGCTCTGTGCATCGTGGCGATCATGTCGGCGGGTCTCGAAATGTAATTCGAGTCGTTTCGGCCGGGATCGGGGCACTTGTTATTTTTAGAAAAAGTTATCGTTCGTTAAAGAAAATGGGGGGGCAAACGAACTCAAATCACTTCGTGTCACCTGCCGATATGATTGCCTAGAAGTTCTGCACAAGCTCGTAAAATTTCGAGCCAAAAAATTTCACTTCGCGTACGACCATTTTGTTCGGCCTAGGGTTTCGGTCCTGGTTATGAAAAAATACAACGTGATCGAAAATTTACGAGGGTGCTCTGTGCATCGTGGCGATCATGTCGGCGGGTCTCGAAGTGTAATTCGAGTCGTTTCGGCCGGGATCGGGGCACTTGTTATTTTCAGAAAAAGTTATCGTTCGTTAAAGAAAATGGGGGGGCAAACGAACTCGAATCACTTCGTGTCACCTGCCGATATGATTGCCTAGAAGTTCTGCACAAGCTCGTAAAATTTCGAGCAAAAAAATTTCACTTCGCGTACGACCATTTTGTTCGGCCTAGGGTTTCGGTCCTGGTTGTGAAAAAATACAACGTGATCGAAAATTTACGAGGGCTCTCTGTGCATCGTGGCGATCATGTTGAAGGGTGTCGAAGTGTAATTCGAGTCGTTTCGGTCGGGATCGGGGTACTTGTTATTTTCAGAAAAAGTTATCGTTCGTTAAAGAAAATGGGGGGGCAAACGAACTCGAATCACTTCGTGTCACCTGCCGATATGATTGCCTAGAAGTTCTGCACAAGCTCGTAAAATTTCGAGCCAAAAAATTTCACTTCGCGTACGACCATTTTGTTCGGCCTAGGGTTTCGGTCCTGGTTGTGAAAAAATACAACGTGATCGACAATTTACGAGGGTGCTCTGTGCATCGTGGCGATCATGTCGGCGGGTGTCGAAGTGTAATTCGAGTCGTTTCGGCCGGGATCGGGGTACTTGTTATTTTCAGAAAAAGTTATCGTTCGTTAAAGAAAATGGGGGGGCAAACGAACTCGAATCACTTCGTGTCACCTGCCGATATGATTGCCTAGAAGTTCTGCACAAGCTCGTAAAATTTCGAGCCAAAAAATTTCACTTCGCGTACGACCATTTTGTTCGGCCTAGGGTTTCGGTCCTGGTTGTGAAAAAATACAACGTGATCGAAAATTGACGAGGGCGCTCTGTGCATCGTGGCGATCATGTCGGCGGGTGTCGAAGTGTAATTCGAGTCGTTTCGGCCGGGATCGGGGCACTTGTTATTTTCAAAAAAGGTTATCGTTCGTTAAAGAAAATGGGGGGGCAAACGAACTCGAATCACTTCGTGTCACCTGCCGATATGATTGCCTAGAAGTTCTGCACAAGCTCGTAAAATTTCGAGCCAAAAAATTTCACTTCGCGTACGACCTTTTTGTTTGGCCTAGGGTTTCGGTCCTGGTTGTGAAAAAATACAACATGATCGAAAATTTACGAGGGTGCTCTGTGCATCGTGGCGATCATGTCGACGGGTCTCGAAATGTAATTCGAGTCGTTTCGGCCGGGATCGGGGCACTTGTTATTTTTAGAAAAAGTTATCGTTCGTTAAAGAAAATGGGGGGGCAAACAAACTCGAATCACTTCGTGTCACCTGCCGATATGATTGCCTAGAAGTTCTGCACAAGCTCGTAAAATTTCGAGCCAAAAAATTTCACTTCGCGTACGACCATTTTGTTCGGCCTAGGGTTTCGGTCCTGGTTGTGAAAAAATACAACGTGATCGAAAATTTACGAGGGTGCTCTGTGCATCGTGGCGATCATGTCGGCCGGTCTCGAAGTGTAATTCGAGTCGTTTCGGCCGGGATCGGGGCACTTGTTATTTTTAGAAAAAGTTATCGTTCGTTAAAGAAAATGCGAGGGCAAACGAACTCGAATCACTTCGTGTCACCTGCCGATATGATTGCCTAGAAGTTCTGCACAAGCTCGTAAAATTTCGAGCCAAAAAATTTCACTTCGCGTACGACCATTTTGTTCGGCCTAGGGTTTCGGTCCTGGTTGTGAAAAAATACAACGTGATCGAAAATTTACGAGGGCTCTCTGTGCATCGTGGCGATCATGTTGAAGGGTGTCGAAGTGTAATTCGAGTCGTTTCGGCCGGGATCGGGGTACTTGTTATTTTCAGAAAAAGTTATCGTTCGTTAAAGAAAATGGGGGGGCAAACGAACTCAAATCACTTCGTGTCACCTGCCGATATGATTGCCTAGAAGTTCTGCACAAGCTCGTAAAATTACGAGCCAAAAAATTTCACTTCGCGTACGACCATTTTGTTCGGCCTACGGTTTCGGTCCTGGTTGTGAAAAAATACAACGTGATCGAAAATTGACGAGGGCGCTCTGTGCATCGTGGCGATCATGTCGGCGGGTGTCGAAGTGTAATTCGAGTGGTTTCGGCCGGGATCGGGGCACTTGTTATTTTCAGAAAAAGTTATCGTTCGTTAAAGAAAATGGGGGGGGCAAACGAACTCGAATCACTTCGTGTCACCTGCCGATATGATTGCCTAGAAGTTCTGCACAAGCTCGTAAAATTTCGAGCCAAAAAATTTCACTTCGCGTACGACCATTTTGTTCGGCCTAGGGTTTCGGTCCTGGTTGTGAAAAAATACAACGTGATCGAAAATTTACGAGGGCGCTTGATTGCCTAGGGTTTCGGTCCTGGTTGTGAAAAAATACAACGTGATCGAAAATTTACGAGGGTGCTCTGTGCATCGTGGCGATCATGTTGAAGGGTGTCGAAGTGTAATTCGAGTCGTTTCGGCCGGGATCGGGGCACTTGTTATTTTCAGAAAAAGTTATCGTTCGTTAAAGAAAATGGGGGGGCAAACGAACTCGAATCACTTCGTGTCACCTGCCGATATGATTGCCTAGAAGTTCTGCACAAGCTCGTAAAATTTCGAGCAAAAAAATTTCACTTCGCGTACGACCATTTTGTTCGGCCTAGGGTTTCGGTCCTGGTTGTGAAAAAATACAACGTGATCGAAAATTTACGAGGGCGCTCTGTGCATCGTGGCGATCATGTTGAAGGGTGTCGAAGTGTAATTCGAGTCGTTTCGGCCGGGATCGGGGCACTTGTTATTTTCAGAAAAAGTTATCGTTCGTTAAAGAAAATGGGGGGGCAAACGAACTCGAATCACTTCGTGTCACCTGCCGATATGATTGCCTAGAAGTTCTGCACAAGCTCGTAAAATTATGAGCCAAAAAATTTCACTACGCGTACGACCATTTTGTTCGGCCTAGGGTTTCGGTCCTGGTTGTGAAAAAATACAACGTGATCGAAAATTTACGAGGGTGCTCTGTGCGTCGTGGCGATCATGTCGGCGGGTCTCAAAGTGTAATTCGAGTCGTTTCGGCCGGGATCGGGGCACTTGTTATTTTTAGAAAAAGTTATCGTTCGTTAAAGAAAATGGGGGGGCAAACGAACTCGAATCACTTCGTGTCACCTGCCAATATGATTGCCTAGAAGTTCTGCACAAGCTCGTAAAATTTCGAGCCAAAAAATTTCACTTCGCGTACGACCATTTTGTTCGGCCTAGGGTTTCGGTCCTGGTTGTGAAAAAATACAACGTGATCGAAAATTTACGAGGGTGCTCTGTGCATCGTGGCGATCATGTCGGCGGGTCTCGAAGTGTAATTCGAGTCGTTTCGGCCGGGATCGGGGCACTTGTTATTTTTAGAAAAAGTTATCGTTCGTTAAAGAAAATGGGGGGGCAAACGAACTCGAATCACTTCGTGTCACCTGCCGATATGATTGCCTAGAAGTTCTGCACAAGCTCGTAAAATTTCGAGCAAAAAAATTTCACTTCGCGTACGACCATTTTGTTCGGCCTAGGGTTTCGGTCCTGGTTGTGAAAAAATACAACGTGATCAAAAATTTACGAGGGCGCTCTGTGCATCGTGGCGATCATGTTGAAGGGTGTCGAAGTGTAATTCGAGTCGTTTCGGCCGGGATCGGGGCACTTGTTATTTTCAGAAAAAGTTATCGTTCGTTAAAGAAAATTTTGGGGCAAACGAACTCGAATCACTTCGTGTCACCTGCCGATATGATTGCCTAGAAGTTCTGCACAAGCTCGTAAAATTACGAGCCAAAAAATTTCACTTCGCGTACGACCATTTTGTTCGGCCTAGGGTTTCGGTCCTGGTTGTGAAAAAATACAACGTGATCGAAAATTGACGAGGGCGCTCTGTGCATCGTGGCGATCATGTCGGCGGGTGTCGAAGTGTAATTCGAGTCGTTTCGGCCGGGATCGGGGCACTTGTTATTTTTAGAAAAAGTTATCGTTCGTTAAAGAAAATGGGGGGGCAAACGAACTCGAATCACTTCGTGTCACCTGCCGATATGATTGCCTAGAAGTTTTGCACAAGCTCGTAAAATTTCGAGCAAAAAAATTTCACTTCGCGTACGACCATTTTGTTCGGCCTAGGGTTTCGGTCTTGGTTGTGATAAAATACAACGTGATCGAAAATTTACGAGGGCGCTCTGTGCATCGTGGCGATCATGTTGAAGGGTGTCGAAGTGTAATTCGAGTCGTTTCGGCCGGGATCGGGGCACTTGTTATTTTCAGAAAAAGTTATCGTTCGTTAAAGAAAATGGGGGGGCAAACGAACTCGAATCACTTCGTGTCACCTGCCGATATGATTGCCTAGAAGTTCTGCACAAGCTCGGAAAATTACGAGCCAAAAAATTTCACTTCGCGTACGACCATTTTGTTCGGCCTAGGGTTTCGGTCCTGGTTGTGAAAAAATACAACGTGATCGAAAATTGACGAGGGCGCTCTGTGCATCGTGGCGATCATGTCGGCGGGTGTCGAAGTGTAATTCGAGTCGTTTCGGCCGGGATCGGGGCACTTGTTATTTTCAGAAAAAGTTATCGTTCGTTAAAGAAAATGGGGGGGCAAACGAACTCGAATCACTTCGTGTCACCTGCCGATATGATTGCCTAGAAGTTCTGCACAAGCTCGTAAAATTTCGAGCCAAAAAATTTCACTTCGCGTACGACCATTTTGTTCGGCCTAGGGTTTCGGTCCTGGTTGTGAAAAAATACAACGTGATCGAAAATTGACGAGGGCGCTCTGTGCATCGTGGCGATCATGTCGGCGGGTGTCGAAGTGTAATTCGAGTCGTTTCGGCCGGGATCGGGGCACTTGTTATTTTTAGAAAAAGTTATCGTTCGTTAAAGAAAATGGGGGGGCAAACGAACTCGAACCACTTCGTGTCACCTGCCGATATGATTGCCTAGAAGTTCTGCACAAGCTCGTAAAATTTCGAGCAAAAAAATTTCACTTCGCGTACGACCATTTTGTTCGCCCTAGGGTTTCGGTCCTGGTTATGAAAAAATACAACGTGATCGAAAATTTACGAGGGTGCTCTGTGCATCGTGGCGATCATGTCGGCGGGTCTCGAAGTGTAATTCGAGTCGTTTCGGCCGGGATCGGGGCACTTGTTATTTTCAGAAAAAGTTATCGTTCGTTAAAGAAAATGGGGGGGCAAACGAACTCGAATTACTTCGTGTCACCTGCCGATATGATTGCCTAGAAGTTCTGCACAAGCTCGTAAAATTTCGAGCAAAAAAATTTCACTTCGCGTACGACCATTTTGTTCGGCCTAGGGTTTCGGTCCTGGTTGTGAAAAAATACAACGTGATCGAAAATTTACGAGGGCGCTCTGTGCATCGTGGCGATCTTGTTGAAGGGTGTCGAAGTGTAATTCGAGTCGTTTCGGCCGGGATCGGGGCACTTGTTATTTTCAGAAAAAGTTATCGTTTGTTAAAGAAAATGGGGGGGCAAACGAACTCGAATCACTTCGTGTCACCAGCCGATATGATTGCCTAGAAGTTCTGCACAAGCTCGGAAAATTACGAGCCAAAAAATTTCACTTCGCGTACGACCATTTTGTTCGGCCTAGGGTTTCGGTCCTGGTCGTGAAAAAATACAACGTGATCGAAAATTGACGAGGGCGCTCTGTGCATCATGGCGATCATGTCGGCGGGTGTCGAAGTATAATTCGAGTCGTTTCGGCCGGGATCGGGGCACTTGTTATTTTCAGAAAAAGTTCTCGTTCGTTAAAGAAAATGGGGGGGCAAACGAACTCGAATCACTTCGTGTCACCTGCCGATATGATTGCCTAGAAGTTCTGCACAAGCTCGTAAAATTTCGAGCCAAAAAATTTCACTTCGCGTACGACCATTTTGTTCGGCCTAGGGTTTCGGTCCTGGTTGTGAAAAAATACAACGTGATCGAAAATTGACGAGGGCGCTCTGTGCATCGTGGCGATCATGTCGGCGGGTGTCGAAGTGTAATTCGAGTCGTTTCGGCCGGGATCGGGGCACTTGTTATTTTTAGAAAAAGTTATCGTTCGTTAAAGAAAATGGGGGGGCAAACGAACTCGAATCACTTCGTGTCACCTGCCGATATGATTGCCTAGAAGTTCTGCACAAGCTCGTAAAATTTCGAGCAAAAAAATTTCACTTCGCGTACGACCATTTTGTTCGCCCTAGGGTTTCGGTCCTGGTTATGAAAAAATACAACGTGATCGAAAATTTACGAGGGTGCTCTGTGCATCGTGGCGATCATGTCGGCGGGTCTCGAAGTGTAATTCGAGTCGTTTCGGCCGGGATCGGGGCACTTGTTATTTTCAGAAAAAGTTATCGTTCGTTAAAGAAAATGGGGGGGCAAACGAACTCGAATTACTTCGTGTCACCTGCCGATATGATTGCCTAGAAGTTCTGCACGTGCTCGTAAAATTTCGAGCAAAAAAATTTCACTTCGCGTACGACCATTTTGTTCGGCCTAGGGTTTCGGTCCTGGTTGTGAAAAAATACAACGTGATCGAAAATTTACGAGGGCGCTCTGTGCATCGTGGCGATCTTGTTGAAGGGTGTCGAAGTGTAATTCGAGTCGTTTCGGCCGGGATCGGGGCACTTGTTATTTTCAGAAAAAGTTATCGTTTGTTAAAGAAAATGGGGGGGCAAACGAACTCGAATCACTTCGTGTCACCAGCCGATATGATTGCCTAGAAGTTCTGCACAAGCTCGGAAAATTACGAGCCAAAAAATTTCACTTCGCGTACGACCATTTTGTTCGGCCTAGGGTTTCGGTCCTGGTCGTGAAAAAATACAACGTGATCGAAAATTGACGAGGGCGCTCTGTGCATCATGGCGATCATGTCGGCGGGTGTCGAAGTATAATTCGAGTCGTTTCGGCCGGGATCGGGGCACTTGTTATTTTCAGAAAAAGTTATCGTTCGTTAAAGAAAATGGGGGGGCAAACGAACTCGAATCACTTCGTGTCACCTGCCGATATGATTGCCTAGAAGTTCTGCACAAGCTCGTAAAATTTCGAGCCAAAAAATTTCACTTCGCGTACGACCATTTTGTTCGGCCTAGGGTTTCGGTCCTGGTTGTGAAAAAATACAACGTGATCGAAAATTGACGAGGGCGCTCTGTGCATCGTGGCGATCATGTCGGCGGGTGTCGAAGTGTAATTCGAGTCGTTTCGGCCGGGATCGGGGCACTTGTTATTTTTAGAAAAAGTTATCGTTCGTTAAAGAAAATGGGGGGGCAAACGAACTCGAATCACTTCGTGTCACCTGCCGATATGATTGCCTAGAAGTTCTGCACAACCTCGTAAAATTTCAAGCCAAAAAATTTCACTTCGCGTACGACCATTTTGTTCGGCCTAGGGTTTCGGTCCTGGTAGTGAAAAAATACAACGTGATCGAAAATTTACGAGGGTGCTCTGTGCATCGTGGCGATCATGTCGGCGGGTCTCGAAATGTAATTCGAGTCGTTTCGGCCGGGATCGGGGCACTTGTTATTTTTAGAAAAAGTTATCGTTCGTTAAAGAAAATGGGGGGGCAAACGAACTCAAATCACTTCGTGTCACCTGCCGATATGATTGCCTAGAAGTTCTGCACAAGCTCGTAAAATTTCGAGCAAAAAAATTTCACTTCGCGTACGACCATTTTGTTCGCCCTAGGGTTTCGGTCCTGGTTATGAAAAAATACAACGTGATCGAAAATTTACGAGGGTGCTCTGTGCATCGTGGCGATCATGTCGGCGGGTCTCGAAGTGTAATTCGAGTCGTTTCGGCCGGGATCGGGGCACTTGTTATTTTCAGAAAAAGTTATCGTTCGTTAAAGAAAATGGGGGGGCAAACGAACTCGAATCACTTCGTGTCACCTGCCGATATGATTGCCTAGAAGTTCTGCACAAGCTCGTAAAATTTTGAGCAAAAAATTTCACTTCGCGTACGACCATTTTGTTCGGCCTAGGGTTTCGGTCCTGGTTGTGAAAAAATACAACGTGATCGAAAATTTACGAGGGCGCTCTGTGCATCGTGGCGATCATGTTGAAGGGTGTCGAAGTGTAATTCGAGTCGTTTCGGCCGGGATCGGGGCACTTGTTATTTTCAGAAAAAGTTATCGTTCGTTAAAGAAAATGGGGGGGCAAACGAACTCGAATCACTTCGTGTCACCTGCCGATATGATTGCCTAGAAGTTCTGCACAAGCTCGTAAAATTTCGAGCACAAAAATTTCACTTCGCGTACGACCATTTTGTTCGGCCTAGGGTTTCGGTCCTGGTTGTGAAAAAATACAACGTGATCGAAAATTTACGAGGGCGCTCTATGCATCGTGGCGATCATGTTGAAGGGTGTCGAAGTGTAATTCGAGTCGTTTCGGCCGGGATCGGGGCACTTGTTATTTTTAGAAAAAGTTTTAGTTCGTTAAAGAAAATGGGGGGGCAAACGAACTCGAATCACTTCGTGTCACCTGCCGATATGATTGCCTAGAAGTTCTGCACAAGCTCGGAAAATTACGAGCCAAAAAATTTCACTTCGCGTACGACCATTTTGTTCGGCCTAGGGTTTCGGTCCTGGTTGTGAAAAAATACAACGTGATCGAAAATTGACGAGGGCGCTCTGTGCATCGTGGCGATCATGTCGGCGGGTGTCGAAGTATAATTCGAGTCGTTTCGGCCGGGATCGGGGCACTTGTTATTTTCAGAAAAAGTTATCGTTCGTTAAAGAAAATGGGGGGGCAAACGAACTCGAATCACTTCGTGTCACCTGCCGATATGATTGCCTAGAAGTTCTGCACAAGCTCGTAAAATTTCGAGCCAAAAAATTTCACTTCGCGTACGACCATTTTGTTCGGCCTAGGGTTTCGGTCCTGGTTGTGAAAAAATACAACGTGATCGAAAATTGACGAGGGCGCTCTGTGCATCGTGGCGATCATGTCGGCGGGTGTCGAAGTGTAATTCGAGTCGTTTCGGCCGGGATCGGGGCACTTGTTATTTTTAGAAAAAGTTATCGTTCGTTAAAGAAAATGGGGGGGCAAACGAACTCGAATCACTTCGTGTCACCTGCCGATAGGATTGCCTAGAAGTTCTGCACAACCTCGTAAAATTTCAAGCCAAAAAATTTCACTTCGCGTACGACCATTTTGTTCGGCCTAGGGTTTCGGTCCTGGTTGTGAAAAAATACAACGTGATCGAAAATTTACGAGGGTGCTCTGTGCATCGTGGCGATCATGTCGGCGGGTCTCGAAATGTAATTCGAGTCGTTTCGGCCGGGATCGGGGCACTTGTTATTTTTAGAAAAAGTTATCGTTCGTTAAAGAAAATGGGGGGGCAAACGAACTCAAATCACTTCGTGTCACCTGCCGATATGATTGCCTAGAAGTTCTGCACAAGCTCGTAAAATTTCGAGCCAAAAAATTTCACTTCGCGTACGACCATTTTGTTCGGCCTATGGTTTCGGTCCTGGTTATGAAAAAATACAACGTGATCGAAAATTTACGAGGGTGCTCTGTGCATCGTGGCGATCATGTCGGCGGGTCTCGAAGTGTAATTCGTGTCGTTTCGGCCGGGATCGGGGCACTTGTTATTTTCAGAAAAAGTTATCGTTCGTTAAAGAAAATGGGGGGGCAAACGAACTCGAATCACTTCGTGTCACCTGCCGATATGATTGCCTAGAAGTTCTGCACAAGCTCGTAAAATTTCGAGCAAAAAAATTTCACTTCGCGTACGACCATTTTGTTCGGCCTAGGGTTTCGGTCCTGGTTGTGAAAAAATACAACGTGATCGAAAATTTACGAGGGCTCTCTGTGCATCGTGGCGATCATGTTGAAGGGTGTCGAAGTGTAATTCGAGTCGTTTCGGTCGGGATCGGGGTACTTGTTATTTTCAGAAAAAGTTATCGTTCGTTAAAGAAAATGGGGGGGCAAACGAACTCGAATCACTTCGTGTCACCTGCCGATATGATTGCCTAGAAGTTCTGCACAAGCTCGTAAAATTTCGAGCCAAAAAATTTCACTTCGCGTACGACCATTTTGTTCGGCCTAGGGTTTCGGTCCTGGTTGTGAAAAAATACAACGTGATCGACAATTTACGAGGGTGCTCTGTGCATCGTGGCGATCATGTCGGCGGGTGTCGAAGTGTAATTCGAGTCGTTTCGGCCGGGATCGGGGTACTTGTTATTTTCAGAAAAAGTTATCGTTCGTTAAAGAAAATGGGGGGGCAAACGAACTCGAATCACTTCGTGTCACCTGCCGATATGATTGCCTAGAAGTTCTGCACAAGCTCGTAAAATTTCGAGCCAAAAAATTTCACTTCGCGTACGACCATTTTGTTCGGCCTAGGGTTTCGGTCCTGGTTGTGAAAAAATACAACGTGATCGAAAATTGACGAGGGCGCTCTGTGCATCGTGGCGATCATGTCGGCGGGTGTCGAAGTGTAATTCGAGTCGTTTCGGCCGGGATCGGGGCACTTGTTATTTTCAGAAAAGGTTATCGTTCGTTAAAGAAAATGGGGGGGCAAACGAACTCGAATCACTTCGTGTCACCTGCCGATATGATTGCCTAGAAGTTCTGCACAAGCTCGTAAAATTTCGAGCCAAAAAATTTCACTTCGCGTACGACCTTTTTGTTTGGCCTAGGGTTTCGGTCCTGGTTGTGAAAAAATACAACATGATCGAAAATTTACGAGGGTGCTCTGTGCATCGTGGCGATCATGTCGACGGGTCTCGAAATGTAATTCGAGTCGTTTCGGCCGGGATCGGGGCACTTGTTATTTTTAGAAAAAGTTATCGTTCGTTAAAGAAAATGGGGGGGCAAACAAACTCGAATCACTTCGTGTCACCTGCCGATATGATTGCCTAGAAGTTCTGCACAAGCTCGTAAAATTTCGAGCCAAAAAATTTCACTTCGCGTACGACCATTTTGTTCGGCCTAGGGTTTCGGTCCTGGTTGTGAAAAAATACAACGTGATCGAAAATTTACGAGGGTGCTCTGTGCATCGTGGCGATCATGTCGGCCGGTCTCGAAGTGTAATTTGAGTCGTTTCGGCCGGGATCGGGGCACTTGTTATTTTTAGAAAAAGTTATCGTTCGTTAAAGAAAATGCGAGGGCAAACGAACTCGAATCACTTCGTGTCACCTGCCGATATGATTGCCTAGAAGTTCTGCACAAGCTCGTAAAATTTCGAGCCAAAAAATTTCACTTCGCGTACGACCATTTTGTTCGGCCTAGGGTTTCGGTCCTGGTTGTGAAAAAATACAACGTGATCGAAAATTTACGAGGGCTCTCTGTGCATCGTGGCGATCATGTTGAAGGGTGTCGAAGTGTAATTCGAGTCGTTTCGGCCGGGATCGGGGTACTTGTTATTTTCAGAAAAAGTTATCGTTCGTTAAAGAAAATGGGGGGGCAAACGAACTCGAATCACTTCGTGTCACCTGCCGATATGATTGCCTAGAAGTTCTGCACAAGCTCGTAAAATTACGAGCCAAAAAATTTCACTTCGCGTACGACCATTTTGTTCGGCCTAGGGTTTCGGTCCTGGTTGTGAAAAAATACAACGTGATCGAAAATTGACGAGGGCGCTCTGTGCATCGTGGCGATCATGTCGGCGGGTGTCGAAGTGTAATTCGAGTCGTTTCGGCCGGGATCGGGGCACTTGTTATTTTCAGAAAAAGTTATCGTTCGTTAAAGAAAATGGGGGGGCAAACGAACTCGAATCACTTCGTGTCACCTGCCGATATGATTGCCTAGAAGTTCTGCACAAGCTCGTAAAATTTCGAGCCAAAAAATTTCACTTCGCGTACGACCTTTTTGTTTGGCCTAGGGTTTCGGTCCTGGTTGTGAAAAAATACAACATGATCGAAAATTTACGAGGGTGCTCTGTGCATCGTGGCGATCATGTCGACGGGTCTCGAAATGTAATTCGAGTCGTTTCGGCCGGGATCGGGGCACTTGTTATTTTTAGAAAAAGTTATCGTTCGTTAAAGAAAATGGGGGGGCAAACAAACTCGAATCACTTCGTGTCACCTGCCGATATGATTGCCTAGAAGTTCTGCACAAGCTCGTAAAATTATGAGCCAAAAAATTTCACTTCGCGTACGACCATTTTGTTCGGCCTAGGGTTTCGGTCCTGGTTGTGAAAAAATACAACGTGATCGAAAATTGACGAGGGCGCTCTGTGCATCGTGGCGATCATGTCGGCGGGTGTCGAAGTGTAATTCGAGTCGTTTCGGCCGGGATCGGGGCACTTGTTATTTTCAGAAAAAGTTATCGTTCGTTAAAGAAAATGGGGGGGCAAACGAACTCGAATCACTTCGTGTCACCTGCCGATATGATTGCCTAGAAGTTCTGCACAAGCTCGTAAAATTTCGAGCCAAAAAATTTCACTTCGCGTACGACCATTTTGTTCGGCCTAGGGTTTCGGTCCTGGTTGTGAAAAAATACAACGTGATCGAAAATTGACGAGGGCGCTCTGTGCATCGTGGCGATCATGTCGGCGGGTGTCGAAGTGTAATTCGAGTCGTTTCGGCCGGGATCGGGGCACTTGTTATTTTCAGAAAAGGTTATCGTTCGTTAAAGAAAATGGGGGGGCAAACGAACTCGAATCACTTCGTGTCACCTGCCGATATGATTGCCTAGAAGTTCTGCACAAGCTCGTAAAATTTCAAGCCAAAAAATTTCACTTCGCGTACGACCTTTTTGTTCGGCCTAGGGTTTCGGTCCTGGTTGTGAAAAAATACAACGTGATCGAAAATTTACGAGGGTGCTCTGTGCATCGTGGCGATCATGTCGGCGGGTCTCGAAATGTAATTCGAGTCGTTTCGGCCGGGATCGGGGCACTTGTTATTTTTTGAAAAAGTTCTCGTTCGTTAAAGAAAATGGGGGGGCAAACGAACTCGAATCACTTCGTGTCACCTGCCGATATGATTGCCTAGAAGTTCTGCACAAGCTCGTAAAATTTCGAGCCAAAAAATTTCACTTCGCGTACGACCATTTTGTTCGGCCTAGGGTTTCGGTCCTGGTTGTTAAAAAGTACAACGTGATCGAAAATTTACGAGGGTGCTCTGTGCATCGTGGCGATCATGTCGGCGGGTGTCGAAGTGGAATTCGAGTCGTTTCGGCCGGGATCGGGGCACTTGTTATTTTTTGAAAAAGTTCTCGTTCGTTAAAGAAAATGGGGGGGCAAACGAACTCAAATCACTTCGTGTCACCTGCCGATATGATTGCCTAGAAGTTCTGCACAAGCTCGTAAAATTACGAGCCAAAAAATTTCACTTCGCGTACGACCATTTTGTTCGGCCTAGGGTTTCGGTCCTGGTTGTGAAAAAATACAACGTGATCGAAAATTGACGAGGGCGCTCTGTGCATCGTGGCGATCATATCGGCGGGTGTCGAAGTGTAATTCGAGTCGTTTCGGCCGGATCGGGGCACTTGTTATTTTCAGAAAAAGTTATCGTTCGTTAAAGAAAATGGGGGGGCAAACGAACTCGAATCACTTCGTGTCACCTGCCGATATGATTGCCTAGAAGTTCTGCACAAGCTCGTAAAATTTCGAGCCAAAAAATTTCACTTCGCGTACGACCATTTTGTTCGGCCTAGGGTTTCGGTCCTGGTTGTGAAAAAATACAACGTGATCGAAAATTGACGAGGGCGCTCTGTGCATCGTGGCGATCATGTCGGCGGGTGTCGAAGTGTAATTCGAGTCGTTTCGGCCGGGATCGGGGCACTTGTTATTTTCAGAAAAGGTTATCGTTCGTTAAAGAAAATGGGGGGGCAAACGAACTCGAATCACTTCGTGTCACCTGCAGATATGATTGCCTAGAAGTTCTGCACAAGCTCGTAAAATTTCGAGCAAAAAAATTTCACTTCGCGTACGACCATTTTGTTCGCCCTAGGGTTTCGGTCCTGGTTGTGAAAAAATACAACGTGATCGAAAATTTACGAGGGCGCTCTGTGCATCGTGGCGATCATGTTGAAGGGTGTCGAAGTGTAATTCGAGTCGTTTCGGCCGGGATTGGGGTACTTGTTATTTTCAGAAAAGGTTATCGTTCGTTAAAGAAAATGGGGGGGCAAACGATCTCGAATCACTTCGTGTCACCTGCCGATATGATTGCCTAGAAGTTCTGCACAAGCTCGTAAAATTTCAAGCCAAAAAATTTCACTTCGCGTACGACCATTTTGTTCGGCCTAGGGTTTCGGTCCTGGTTGTGAAAAAATACAACGTGATCGAAAATTGACGAGGGCGCTCTGTGCATCGTGGCGATCATGTCGGCGGGTGTCGAAGTGTAATTCGAGTCGTTTCGGCCGGGATCGGGGCACTTGTTATTTTCAGAAAAAGTTATCGTTCGTTAAAGAAAATGGGGGGGCAAACGAACTCGAATCACTTCGTGTCACCTGCCGATATGATTGCCTAGAAGTTCTGCACAAGCTCGTAAAATTTCGAGCCAAAAAATTTCACTTCGCGTACGACCATTTTGTTCGGCCTAGGGTTTCGGTCCTGGTTGTTAAAAAGTACAACGTGATCGAAAATTTACGAGGGTGCTCTGTGCATCGTGGCGATCATGTCGGCGGGTGTCGAAGTGGAATTCGAGTCGTTTCGGCCGGGATCGGGGCACTTGTTATTTTTTGAAAAAGTTCTCGTTCGTTAAAGAAAATGGGGGGGCAAACGAACTCAAATCACTTCGTGTCACCTGCCGATATGATTGCCTAGAAGTTCTGCACAAGCTCGTAAAATTACGAGCCAAAAAATTTCACTTCGCGTACGACCATTTTGTTCGGCCTAGGGTTTCGGTCCTGGTTGTGAAAAAATACAACGTGATCGAAAATTGACGAGGGCGCTCTGTGCATCGTGGCGATCATGTCGGCGGGTGTCGAAGTGTAATTCGAGTCGTTTCGGCCGGATCGGGGCACTTGTTATTTTCAGAAAAAGTTATCGTTCGTTAAAGAAAATGGGGGGGCAAACGAACTCGAATCACTTCGTGTCACCTGCCGATATGATTGCCTAGAAGTTCTGCACAAGCTCGTAAAATTTCGAGCCAAAAAATTTCACTTCGCGTACGACCATTTTGTTCGGCCTAGGGTTTCGGTCCTGGTTGTGAAAAAATACAACGTGATCGAAAATTGACGAGGGCGCTCTGTGCATCGTGGCGATCATGTCGGCGGGTGTCGAAGTGTAATTCGAGTCGTTTCGGCCGGGATCGGGGCACTTGTTATTTTCAGAAAAGGTTATCGTTCGTTAAAGAAAATGGGGGGGCAAACGAACTCGAATCACTTCGTGTCACCTGCAGATATGATTGCCTAGAAGTTCTGCACAAGCTCGTAAAATTTCGAGCCAAAAAATTTCACTTCGCGTACGACCATTTTGTTCGCCCTAGGGTTTCGGTCCTGGTTGTTAAAAAGTACAACGTGATCGAAAATTTACGAGGGTGCTCTGTGCATCGTGGCGATCATGTCGGCGGGTGTCGAAGTGGAATTCGAGTCGTTTCGGCCGGGATCGGGGCACTTGTTATTTTTTGAAAAAGTTCTCGTTCGTTAAAGAAAATGGGGGGGCAAACGAACTCAAATCACTTCGTGTCACCTGCCGATATGATTGCCTAGAAGTTCTGCACAAGCTCGTAAAATTACGAGCCAAAAAATTTCACTTCGCGTACGACCATTTTGTTCGGCCTAGGGTTTCGGTCCTGGTTGTGAAAAAATACAACGTGATCGAAAATTGACGAGGGCGCTCTGTGCATCGTGGCGATCATGTCGGCGGGTGTCGAAGTGTAATTCGAGTCGTTTCGGCCGGATCGGGGCACTTGTTATTTTCAGAAAAAGTTATCGTTCGTTAAAGAAAATGGGGGGGCAAACGAACTCGAATCACTTCGTGTCACCTGCCGATATGATTGCCTAGAAGTTCTGCACAAGCTCGTAAAATTTCGAGCCAAAAAATTTCACTTCGCGTACGACCATTTTGTTCGGCCTAGGGTTTCGGTCCTGGTTGTGAAAAAATACAACGTGATCGAAAATTGACGAGGGCGCTCTGTGCATCGTGGCGATCATGTCGGCGGGTGTCGAAGTGTAATTCGAGTCGTTTCGGCCGGGATCGGGGCACTTGTTATTTTCAGAAAAGGTTATCGTTCGTTAAAGAAAATGGGGGGGCAAACGAACTCGAATCACTTCGTGTCACCTGCAGATATGATTGCCTAGAAGTTCTGCACAAGCTCGTAAAATTTCGAGCAAAAAAATTTCACTTCGCGTACGACCATTTTGTTCGCCCTAGGGTTTCGGTCCTGGTTGTGAAAAAATACAACGTGATCGAAAATTTACGAGGGCGCTCTGTGCATCGTGGCGATCATGTTGAAGGGTGTCGAAGTGTAATTCGAGTCGTTTCGGCCGGGATTGGGGTACTTGTTATTTTCAGAAAAGGTTATCGTTCGTTAAAGAAAATGGGGGGGCAAACGATCTCGAATCACTTCGTGTCACCTGCCGATATGATTGCCTAGAAGTTCTGCACAAGCTCGTAAAATTTCAAGCCAAAAAATTTCACTTCGCGTACGACCATTTTGTTCGGCCTAGGGTTTCGGTCCTGGTTGTGAAAAAATACAACGTGATCGAATATTTACGAGGGGGCTCTGTGCATCGTGGCGATCATGTCGGCGGGTGTCGAAGTGTAATTCGAGTCGTTTCGGCCGGGATCGGGGCACTTGTTATTTTTAGAAAAAGTTATCGTTCGTTAAAGGAAATGGGGGGGCAAACGAACTCGAATCACTTCGTGTCACCTGCCGTTATGATTGCCTAGAAGTTCTGCACAAGCTCGTAAAATTTCGAGCCAAAAAATTTCACTTCGCGTACGACCATTTTGTTCGGCCTAGGGTTTCGGTCCTGGTTGTGAAAAAATACAACGTGATCGAATATTTACGAGGGGGCTCTGTGCATCGTGGCGATCATGTCGGCGGGTGTCGAAGTGTAATTCGAGTCGTTTCGGCCGGGATCGGGGCACCTGTTATTTTCAGAAAAAGTTATCGTTCGTTAAAGAAAATGGGGGGGCAAACGAACTCGAATCACTTCGTGTCACCTGCCGATATGATTGCGTAGAAGTTCTGCACAAGCTCGTAAAATTTCGAGCCAAAAAATTTCACTTCGCGTACGACCATTTTGTTCGGCCTAGGGTTTCGGTCCTGGTGAGTGAAACAATACAACGTGATCGAAAATTTACGAGGGCGCTCTGTGCATCGTGGCGATCATGTTGAAGGGTGTCGAAGTGTAATTCGAATCGTTTCGGCCGGGATCGGGGCACTTGTTATTTTCAGAAAAAGTTATCGTTCGTTAAAGAAAATGGGGGGGCAAACGAACTCGAATCACTTCGTGTCACCTGCCGATATGATTGCCTGGAACGTTTTCACAAGCTCGTAAAATTTCGAGCCAAAAAATTTCACTTCGCGTACGACCATTTTGTTCGGCCTAGGGTTTCGGTCCTGGTTGTGAAAAAATACAACGTGATCGAAAATTTACGAGGGTGCTCTGTGCATCGTTGCGATCATGTCGGCGGGTGTCGAAGTGTAATTCGAGTCGTTTCGGCCGGGATCGGGGCACTTGTTATTTTTAGAAAAAGTTATCGTTCGTTAAAGAAAATGGGGGGGCAAACGAACTCGAATCACTTCGTGTCACCTGCCGATATGATTGCCTAGAAGTTCTGCACAACCTCGTAAAATTTCAAGCCAAAAAATTTCACTTCGCGTACGACCATTTTGTTCGGCCTAGGGTTTCGGTCCTGGTTGTGAAAAAATACAACGTGATCGAATATTTACGAGGGGGCTCTGTGCATCGTGGCGATCATGTCGGCGGGTGTCGAAGTGTAATTCGAGTCGTTTCGGCCGGGATCGGGGCACTTGTTATTTTTAGAAAAAGTTATCGTTCGTTAAAGGAAATGGGGGGGCAAACGAACTCGAATCACTTCGTGTCACCTGCCGTTATGATTGCCTAGAAGTTCTGCACAAGCTCGTAAAATTTCGAGCCAAAAAATTTCACTTCGCGTACGACCATTTTGTTCGGCCTAGGGTTTCGGTCCTGGTTGTGAAAAACTACAACGTGATCGAAAATTTACGAGGGTGCTCTGTGCATCGTGGCGATCATGTCGGCGGGTCTCAAAGTGTAATTCGAGTCGTTTCGGCCGGGATCGGGGCACTTGTTATTTTTCGAAAAAGTTCTCGTTCGTTAAAGAAAATGGGGGGGCAAACGAACTCGAATCACTTCGTGTCACCTGCCGATATGATTGCCTAGAAGTTCTGCACAAGCTCGTAAAATTTCAAGCCAAAAAATTTCACTTCGCGTACGACCATTTTGTTCGGCCTAGGGTTTCGGTCCTGGTTGTGAAAAAATACAACGTGATCGAATATTTACGAGGGGGCTCTGTGCATCGTGGCGATCATGTCGGCGGGTGTCGAAGTGTAATTCGAGTCGTTTCGGCCGGGATCGGGGCACTTGTTATTTTTAGAAAACGTTATCGTTCGTTAAAGGAAATGGGGGGGCAAACGAACTCGAATCACTTCGTGTCACCTGCCGTTATGATTGCCTAGAAGTTCTGCACAAGCTCGTAAAATTTCGAGCCAAAAAATTTCACTTCGCGTACGACCATTTTGTTCGGCCTAGGGTTTCGGTCCTGGTTGTGAAAAACTACAACGTGATCGAAAATTTACGAGGGTGCTCTGTGCATCGTGGCGATCATGTCGGCGGGTCTCGAAGTGTAATTCGAGTCGTTTCGGCCGGGATCGGGGCACTTGTTATTTTTCGAAAAAGTTCTTCTTTTCGCTTCCCCAATAACCATTTTGTTAGGCCTTGGGTTTCGGTCCTAGTTGTGAAAAAATACAACGTTGTCCGATTTGCCCGAAAATTTACGAGCATGCTCAGTGCTTCGTGGCGATCATGTCGGCGGGTCTCGAAACGAAATTCGAGTCGTTCCGGCCGGGATCGGGGCACTTGTTATTTTCAAATAAAGTTATCGTTCATAAGTGAAGATGGGGGGGGCAAACGAACTCGAATCAATTCGTGCCACCTGCCGATATGATTGCCTCGAAGTTCTTCACAAGCTCGTTAATTTTCGAGCAAACAATTTCGCTTCCCCAATAACCATTTTGTTCGGCCTTGGGTTTCGGTCCTAGTTGTGAAAATATACAACGTTGTCCGATTTGCCCGAAAATTTACGAGCGTGCTCAGTGCTTCGTGGCGATCATGTCGGCGGGTCTCGACACGAAATTCGTGTCGTTCCGGCCGGGATCGGGGCACTTGTTATTTTCAAATAAAGTTATCGTTCGTAAGTGAAGATGGGGGGGCAAACGAACTCGAATCAATTCGTGCCACCTGCCGATATGATTGCCTCGAAGTTCTTCACAAGCTCGTAAATTTTCGGGCCAAACAATTTCGCTTCGCCTCTGACCATTTTGTTCGGCCTAAGGTTTCGGTCCTAAATGGTAAAAAATACAACGTCGTCCGATTTGCCCGAAAATTTACGAGCGTGCTTAGTGCTTCGTGGCGATCATGTCGGTTCTCGAAACGAAATTTGAGTCGTTCCGGCCGGGATCGGGGCACTTGTTATTTTCAAATAAAGTTATCGTTCGTAAGTGAAGATGGGGGGGGGGCAAACGAACTCGAATCAATTCGTGCCACCTGCCGATATGATTACCTCGAAGTTCTTCACAAGCTCGTTAATTTTCGGGCAAACAATTTCGCTTCCCCAATAACCATTTTGTTCGGCCTTGGGTTTCGGTCCTAGTTGTGAAAAAATACAACGTTGTCCGATTTGCCCGAAAATTTACGAGCATGCTCAGTGCTTCGTGGCGATCATGTCGGCGGGTCTCGAAACGAAATTCGAGTCGTTCCGGCCGGGATCGGGGCACTTGTTATTTTCAAATAAAGTTATCGTTCATAAGTGAAGATGGGGGGGGCAAACGAACTCGAATCAATTCGTGCCACCTGCCGATATGATTGCCTCGAAGTTCTTCACAAGCTCGTTAATTTTCGAGCAAACAATTTCGCTTCCCCAATAACCATTTTGTTCGGCCTTGGGTTTCGGTCCTAGTTGTGAAAATATACAACGTTGTCCGATTTGCCCGAAAATTTACGAGCGTGCTCAGTGCTTCGTGGCGATCATGTCGGCGGGTCTCGACACGAAATTCGTGTCGTTCCGGCCGGGATCGGGGCACTTGTTATTTTCAAATAAAGTTATCGTTCGTAAGTGAAGATGGGGGGGCAAACGAACTCGAATCAATTCGTGCCACCTGCCGATATGATTGCCTCGAAGTTCTTCACAAGCTCGTAAATTTTCGGGCCAAACAATTTCGCTTCGCCTCTGACCATTTTGTTCGGCCTAAGGTTTCGGTCCTAAATGGTAAAAAATACAACGTCGTCCGATTTGCCCGAAAATTTACGAGCGTGCTTAGTGCTTCGTGGCGATCATGTCGGTTCTCGAAACGAAATTTGAGTCGTTCCGGCCGGGATCGGGGCACTTGTTATTTTCAAATAAAGTTATCGTTCGTAAGTGAAGATGGGGGGGGGCAAACGAACTCGAATCAATTCGTGCCACCTGCCGATATGATTACCTCGAAGTTCTTCACAAGCTCGTTAATTTTCGGGCAAACAATTTCGCTTCCCCAATAACCATTTTGTTCGGCCTTGGGTTTCGGTCCTAGTTGTGAAAAAATACAACGTTGTCCGATTTGCCCGAAAATTTACGAGCATGCTCAGTGCTTCGTGGCGATCATGTCGGCGGGTCTCGAAACGAAATTCGAGTCGTTCCGGCCGGGATCGGGGCACTTGTTATTTTCAAATAAAGTTATCGTTCATAAGTGAAGATGGGGGGGGCAAACGAACTCGAATCAATTCGTGCCACCTGCCGATATGATTGCCTCGAAGTTCTTCACAAGCTCGTTAATTTTCGAGCAAACAATTTCGCTTCCCCAATAACCATTTTGTTCGGCCTTGGGTTTCGGTCCTAGTTGTGAAAATATACAACGTTGTCCGATTTGCCCGAAAATTTACGAGCGTGCTCAGTGCTTCGTGGCGATCATGTCGGCGGGTCTCGACACGAAATTCGAGTCGTTCCGGCCGGGATCTGGGCACTTGTTATTTTCAAATAAAGTTATCGTTCGTAAGTGAAGATGGGGGGGCAAACGAACTCGAATCAATTCGTGCCACCTGCCGATATGATTGCCTCGAAGTTCTTCACAAGCTCGTAAATTTTCGGGCCAAACAATTTCGCTTCGCCTCTGACCATTTTGTTCGGCCTAGGGTTTCGGTCCTAAATGGTAAAAAATACAACGTCGTCCGATTTGCCCGAAAATTTACGAGCGTGCTTAGTGCTTCGTGGCGATCATGTCGGCGGGTCTCGAAACGAAATTTGAGTCGTTCCGGCCGGGATCGGGGCACTTGTTATTTTCAAATAAAGTTATCGTTCGTAAGTGAAGATGGGGGGGGGGCAAACGAACTCGAATCAATTCGTGCCACCTGCCGATATGATTGCCTCGAAGTTCTTCACAAGCTCGTTAATTTTCGGGCAAACAATTTCGCTTCCCCAATAACCATTTTGTTCGGCCTTGGGTTTCGGTCCTAGTTGTGAAAAAATACAACGTTGTCCGATTTGCCCGAAAATTTACGAGCATGCTCAGTGCTTCGTGGCGATCATGTCGGCGGGTCTTGAAACGAAATTCGAGTCGTTCCGGCCGGGATCGGGGCACTTGTTATTTTCAAATAAAGTTATCGTTCATAAGTGAAGATGGGGGGGGGCAAACGAACTCGAATCAATTCGTGCCACCTGCCGATATGATTGCCTCGAAGTTCTTCACAAGCTCGTTAATTTTCGAGCAAACAATTTCGCTTCCCCAATAACCATTTTGTTCGGCCTTGGGTTTCGGTCCTAGTTGTGAAAATATACAACGTTGTCCGATTTGCCCGAAAATTTACGAGCGTGCTCAGTGCTTCGTGGCGATCATGTCGGCGGGTCTCGACACGAAATTCGAGTCGTTCCGGCCGGGATCGGGGCACTTGTTATTTTCAAATAAAGTTATCGTTCGTAAGTGAAGATGGGGGGGCAAACGAACTCGAATCAATTCGTGCCACCTGCCGATATGATTGCCTCGAAGTTCTTCACAAGCTCGTAAATTTTCGGGCCAAACAATTTCGCTTCGCCTCTGACCATTTTGTTCGGCCTAAGGTTTCGGTCCTAAATGGTAAAAAATACAACGTCGTCCGATTTGCCCGAAAATTTACGAGCGTGCTTAGTGCTTCGTGGCGATCATGTCGGTTCTCGAAACGAAATTTGAGTCGTTCCGGCCGGGATCGGGGCACTTGTTATTTTCAAATAAAGTTATCGTTCGTAAGTGAAGATGGGGGGGGGCAAACGAACTCGAATCAATTCGTGCCACCTGCCGATATGATTACCTCGAAGTTCTTCACAAGCTCGTTAATTTTCGGGCAAACAATTTCGCTTCCCCAATAACCATTTTGTTCGGCCTTGGGTTTCGGTCCTAGTTGTGAAAAAATACAACGTTGTCCGATTTGCCCGAAAATTTACGAGCATGCTCAGTGCTTCGTGGCGATCATGTCGGCGGGTCTCGAAACGAAATTCGAGTCGTTCCGGCCGGGATCGGGGCACTTGTTATTTTCAAATAAAGTTATCGTTCATAAGTGAAGATGGGGGGGCAAACGAACTCGAATCAATTCGTGCCACCTGCCGATATGATTGCCTCGAAGTTCTTCACAAGCTCGTTAATTTTCGAGCAAACAATTTCGCTTCCCCAATAACCATTTTGTTCGGCCTTGGGTTTCGGTCCTAGTTGTGAAAATATACAACGTTGTCCGATTTGCCCGAAAATTTACGAGCGTGCTCAGTGCTTCGTGGCGATCATGTCGGCGGGTCTCGACACGAAATTCGAGTCGTTCCGGCCGGGATCGGGGCACTTGTTATTTTCAAATAAAGTTATCGTTCGTAAGTGAAGATGGGGGGGCAAACGAACTCGAATCAATTCGTGCCACCTGCCGATATGATTGCCTCGAAGTTCTTCACAAGCTCGTAAATTTTCGGGCCAAACAATTTCGCTTCGCCTCTGACCATTTTGTTCGGCCTAGGGTTTCGGTCCTAAATGGTAAAAAATACAACGTCGTCCGATTTGCCCGAAAATTTACGAGCGTGCTTAGTGCTTCGTGGCGATCATGTCGGCGGGTCTCGAAACGAAATTTGAGTCGTTCCGGCCGGGATCGGGGCACTTGTTATTTTCAAATAAAGTTATCGTTCGTAAGTGAAGATGGGGGGGGGCAAACGAACTCGAATCAATTAGTGCCACCTGCCGATATGATTGCCTCGAAGTTCTTCACAAGCTCGTTAATTTTCGGGCAAACAATTTCGCTTCCCCAATAACCATTTTGTTCGGCCTTGGGTTGCGGTCCTACTTGTGAAAAAATACAACGTTGTCCGATTTGCCCGAAAATTTACGAGCATGCTCAGTGCTTCGTGGCGATCATGTCGGCGGGTCTCGAAACGAAATTCGAGTCGTTACGGCCGGGATCGGGGCACTTGTTATTTTCAAATAAAGTTATCGTTCATAAGTGAAGATGGGGGGGGGCAAACGAACTCGAATCAATTCGTGCCACCTGCCGATATGATTGCCTCGAAGTTCTTCACAAGCTCGTTAATTTTCGAGCAAACAATTTCGCTTCCCCAATAACCATTTTGTTCGGCCTTGGGTTTCGGTCCTAGTTGTGAAAATATACAACGTTGTCCGATTTGCACGAAAATTTACGAGCGTGCTCAGTGCTTCGTGGCGATCATGT
The DNA here is from genome assembly GCF_965113065.1 of Corylus avellana. Classification (NCBI taxonomy): domain Eukaryota; kingdom Viridiplantae; phylum Streptophyta; class Magnoliopsida; order Fagales; family Betulaceae; genus Corylus; species Corylus avellana. The sequence goes on from NC_142493.1 coordinate 14,922,432, forward strand.
CGGCGGGTCTCGACACGAAATTCGAGTCGTTCCGGCCGGGATCGGGGCACTTGTTATTTTCAAATAAAGTTATCGTTCGTAAGTGAAGATGGGGGGGCAAACGAACTCGAATCAATTCGTGCCACCTGCCGATATGATTGCCTCGAAGTTCTTCACAAGCTCGTAAATTTTCGGGCCAAACAATTTCGCTTCGCCTCTGACCCTTTTGTTCGGCCTAGGGTTTCGGTCCTAAATGGTAAAAAATACAACGTCGTCCGATTTGCCCGAAAATTTACGAGCGTGCTTAGTGCTTCGTGGCGATCATGTCGGCGGGTCTCGAAACGAAATTCGAGTCGTTCCGGCCGGGATCGGGGCACTTGTTATTTTCAAATAAAGTTATCGTTCTGAAGTGAAGATGGGGGGGCAAACGAACTCGAATCAATTCGTGCCACCTGCCGATATGATTGCCTCGAAGTTCTTCACAAGCTCGTAAATTTTCGGGCCAAACAATTTCGCTTCGCCTCTGACCATTTTGTTCAGCCTAGGGTTTCGGTCCTAATTGGTAAAAAATACAACGTCGTCCGATTTGCCCGAAAATTTACGAGCGTGCTTAGTGCTTCGTGGCGATCATGTCGGCGGGTCTCGAAACGAAATTTGAGTCGTTCCGGCCGGGATCGGGGCACTTGTTATTTTCAAATAAAGTTATCGTTCGTAAGTGAAGATGGGGGGCAAACGAACTCGAATCAATTCGTGCCACCTGCCGATATGATTGCCTCGAAGTTCTTCACAAGCTCGTAAATTTTCGGGCAAAACAATTTCGCTTCGCCTCTGACCATTTTGTTCGGCCTAGGGTTTCGGTCCTAAATGGTAAAAAATACAACTTCGTCCGATTTGCCCGAAAATTTATGAGCGTGCTTAGTGCTTCGTGGCGATCATGTCGGCGGGTCTCGAAACGAAATTTGAGTCGTTCCGGCCGGGATCGGGGCACTTGTTATTTTCAAATAAAGTTATCGTTCCTAAGTGAAGATGGGGGCGGGCAAACGAACTCGAATCAATTCGTGCCACCTGCCGATATGATTGCCTCGAAGTTCTTCACAAGCTCGTTAATTTTCGGGCAAACAATTTCGCTTCCCCAATAACCATTTTGTTCGGCCTTGGGTTTCGGTCCTAGTTGTGAAAAAATACAACGTTGTCCGATTTGCCCGAAAATTTACGAGCATGCTCAGTGCTTCGTGGCGATCATGTCGGCGGGTCTCGAAACGAAATTCGAGTCGTTCCGGCCGGGATCGGGGCACTTGTTATTTTCAAATAAAGTTATCGTTCATAAGTGAAGATGGGGGGGGCAAACGAACTCGAATCAATTCGTGCCACCTGCCGATATGATTGCCTCGAAGTTCTTCACAAGCTCGTTAATTTTCGAGCAAACAATTTCGCTTCCCCAATAACCATTTTGTTCGGCCTTGGGTTTCGGTCCTAGTTGTGAAAATATACAACGTTGTCCGATTTGCCCAAAAATTTACGAGCGTGCTCAGTGCTTCGTGGCGATCATGTCGGCGGGTCTCGACACGAAATTCGAGTCGTTCCGGCCGGGATCGGGGCACTTGTTATTTTCAAATAAAGTTATCGTTCGTAAGTGAAGATGGGGGGGCAAACGAACTCGAATCAATTCGTGCCACCTGCCGATATGATTGCCTCGAAGTTCTTCACAAGCTCGTAAATTTTCGGGCCAAACAATTTCGCTTCGCCTCTGACCATTTTGTTCGGCCTAGGGTTTCGGTCATAAATGGTAAAAAATACAACGTCGTCCGATTTGCCCGAAAATTTACGAGCGTGCTTAGTGCTTCGTGGCGATCATGTCGGCGGGTCTCGAAACGAAATTCGAGTCGTTCCGGCCGGGATCGGGGCACTTGTTATTTTCAAATAAAGTTATCGTTCTGAAGTGAAGATGGGGGGGCAAACGAACTCGAATCAATTCGTGCCACCTGCCGATATGATTGCCTCGAAGTTCTTCACAAGCTCGTAAATTTTCGGGCCAAACAATTTCGCTTCGCCTCTGACCATTTTGTTCAGCCTAGGGTTTCGGTCCTAATTGGTAAAAAATACAACGTCGTCCGATTTGCCCGAAAATTTACGAGCGTGCTTAGTGCTTCGTGGCGATCATGTCGGCGGGTCTCGAAACGAAATTTGAGTCGTTCCGGCCGGGATCGGGGCACTTGTTATTTTCAAATAAAGTTATCGTTCCTAAGTGAAGATGGGGGGCAAACGAACTCGAATCAATTCGTGCCACCTGCCGATATGATTGCCTCGAAGTTCTTCACAAGCTCGTAAATTTTCGGGCAAAACAATTTCGCTTCGCCTCTGACCATTTTGTTCGGCCTAGGGTTTCGGTCCTAAATGGTAAAAAATACAACTTCGTCCGATTTGCCCGAAAATTTATGAGCGTGCTTAGTGCTTCGTGGCGATCATGTCGGCGGGTCTCGAAACGAAATTTGAGTCGTTCCGGCCGGGATCGGGGCACTTGTTATTTTCAAATAAAGTTATCGTTCGTAAGTGAAGATGGGGGGGGGCAAACGAACTCGAATCAATTAGTGCCACCTGCCGATATGATTGCCTCGAAGTTCTTCACAAGCTCGTTAATTTTCGGGCAAACAATTTCGCTTCCCCAATAACCATTTTGTTCGGCCTTGGGTTGCGGTCCTAGTTGTGAAAAAATACAACGTTGTCCGATTTGCCCGAAAATTTACGAGCATGCTCAGTGCTTCGTGGCGATCATGTCGGCGGGTCTCGAAACGAAATTCGAGTCGTTACGGCCGGGATCGGGGCACTTGTTATTTTCAAATAAAGTTATCGTTCATAAGTGAAGATGGGGGGGGGCAAACGAACTCGAATCAATTCGTGCCACCTGCCGATATGATTGCCTCGAAGTTCTTCACAAGCTCGTTAATTTTCGAGCAAACAATTTCGCTTCCCCAATAACCATTTTGTTCGGCCTTGGGTTTCGGTCCTAGTTGTGAAAATATACAACGTTGTCCGATTTGCACGAAAATTTACGAGCGTGCTCAGTGCTTCGTGGCGATCATGTCGGCGGGTCTCGACACGAAATTCGAGTCGTTCCGGCCGGGATCGGGGCACTTGTTATTTTCAAATAAAGTTATCGTTCGTAAGTGAAGATGGGGGGGCAAACGAACTCGAATCAATTCGTGCCACCTGCCGATATGATTGCCTCGAAGTTCTTCACAAGCTCGTAAATTTTCGGGCCAAACAATTTCGCTTCGCCTCTGACCCTTTTGTTCGGCCTAGGGTTTCGGTCCTAAATGGTAAAAAATACAACGTCGTCCGATTTGCCCGAAAATTTACGAGCGTGCTTAGTGCTTCGTGGCGATCATGTCGGCGGGTCTCGAAACGAAATTCGAGTCGTTCCGGCCGGGATCGGGGCACTTGTTATTTTCAAATAAAGTTATCGTTCTGAAGTGAAGATGGGGGGGCAAACGAACTCGAATCAATTCGTGCCACCTGCCGATATGATTGCCTCGAAGTTCTTCACAAGCTCGTAAATTTTCGGGCCAAACAATTTCGCTTCGCCTCTGACCATTTTGTTCAGCCTAGGGTTTCGGTCCTAATTGGTAAAAAATACAACGTCGTCCGATTTGCCCGAAAATTTACGAGCGTGCTTAGTGCTTCGTGGCGATCATGTCGGCAGGTCTCGAAACGAAATTTGAGTCGTTCCGGCCGGGATCGGGGCACTTGTTATTTTCAAATAAAGTTATCGTTCGTAAGTGAAGATGGGGGGCAAACGAACTCGAATCAATTCGTGCCACCTGCCGATATGATTGCCTCGAAGTTCTTCACAAGCTCGTAAATTTTCGGGCAAAACAATTTCGCTTCGCCTCTGACCATTTTGTTCGGCCTAGGGTTTCGGTCCTAAATGGTAAAAAATACAACTTCGTCCGATTTGCCCGAAAATTTATGAGCGTGCTTAGTGCTTCGTGGCGATCATGTCGGCGGGTCTCGAAACGAAATTTGAGTCGTTCCGGCCGGGATCGGGGCACTTGTTATTTTCAAATAAAGTTATCGTTCGTAAGTGAAGATGGGGGCGGGCAAACGAACTCGAATCAATTCGTGCCACCTGCCGATATGATTGCCTCGAAGTTCTTCACAAGCTCGTTAATTTTCGGGCAAACAATTTCGCTTCCCCAATAACCATTTTGTTCGGCCTTGGGTTTCGGTCCTAGTTGTGAAAAAATACAACGTTGTCCGATTTGCCCGAAAATTTACGAGCATGCTCAGTGCTTCGTGGCGATCATGTCGGCGGGTCTCGAAACGAAATTCGAGTCGTTCCGGCCGGGATCGGGGCACTTGTTATTTTCAAATAAAGTTATCGTTCATAAGTGAAGATGGGGGGGGCAAACGAACTCGAATCAATTCGTGCCACCTGCCGATATGATTGCCTCGAAGTTCTTCACAAGCTCGTTAATTTTGGAGCAAACAATTTCGCTTCCCCAATAACCATTTTGTTCGGCCTTGGGTTTCGGTCCTAGTTGTGAAAATATACAACGTTGTCCGATTTGCCCGAAAATTTACGAGCGTGCTCAGTGCTTCGTGGCGATCATGTCGGCGGGTCTCGACACGAAATTCGAGTCGTTCCGGCCGGGATCGGGGCACTTGTTATTTTCAAATAAAGTTATCGTTCGTAAGTGAAGATGGGGGGGCAAACGAACTCGAATCAATTCGTGCCACCTGCCGATATGATTGCCTCGAAGTTCTTCACAAGCTCGTAAATTTTCGGGCCAAACAATTTCGCTTCGCCTCTGACCATTTTGTTCGGCCTAGGGTTTCGGTCCTAAATGGTAAAAAATACAACGTCGTCCGATTTGCCCGAAAATTTACGAGCGTGCTTAGTGCTTCGTGGCGATCATGTCGGCGGGTCTCGAAACGAAATTCGAGTCGTTCCGGCCGGGATCGGGGCACTTGTTATTTTCAAATAAAGTTATCGTTCTGAAGTGAAGATGGGGGGGCAAACGAACTCGAATCAATTCGTGCCACCTGCCGATATGATTGCCTCGAAGTTCTTCACAAGCTCGTAAATTTTCGGGCCAAACAATTTCGCTTCGCCTCTGACCATTTTGTTCGGCCTAGGGTTTCGGTCCTAAATGGTAAAAAATACAACGTCGTCCGATTTGCCCGAAAATTTACGAGCGTGCTTAGTGCTTCGTGGCGATCATGTCGGCGGGTCTCGAAACGAAATTTGAGTCGTTCCGGCCGGGATCGGGGCACTTGTTATTTTCAAATAAAGTTATCGTTCGTAAGTGAAGATGGGGGGGGGCAAACGAACTCGAATCAATTAGTGCCACCTGCCGATATGATTGCCTCGAAGTTCTTCACAAGCTCGTTAATTTTCGGGCAAACAATTTCGCTTCCCCAATAACCATTTTGTTCGGCCTTGGGTTTCGGTCCTAGTTGTGAAAAAATACAACGTTGTCCGATTTGCCCGAAAATTTACGAGCATGCTCAGTGCTTCGTGGCGATCATGTCGGCGGGTCTCGAAACGAAATTCGAGTCGTTACGGCCGGGATCGGGGCACTTGTTATTTTCAAATAAAGTTATCGTTCATAAGTGAAGATGGGGGGGGGCAAACGAACTCGAATCAATTCGTGCCACCTGCCGATATGATTGCCTCGAAGTTCTTCACAAGCTCGTTAATTTTCGAGCAAACAATTTCGCTTCCCCAATAACCATTTTGTTCGGCCTTGGGTTTCGGTCCTAGTTGTGAAAATATACAACGTTGTCCGATTTGCACGAAAATTTACGAGCGTGCTCAGTGCTTCGTGGCGATCATGTCGGCGGGTCTCGACACGAAATTCGAGTCGTTCCGGCCGGGATCGGGGCACTTGTTATTTTCAAATAAAGTTATCGTTCGTAAGTGAAGATGGGGGGGCAAACGAACTCGAATCAATTCGTGCCACCTGCCGATATGATTGCCTCGAAGTTCTTCACAAGCTCGTAAATTTTCGGGCCAAACAATTTCGCTTCGCCTCTGACCCTTTTGTTCGGCCTAGGGTTTCGGTCCTAAATGGTAAAAAATACAACGTCGTCCGATTTGCCCGAAAATTTACGAGCGTGCTTAGTGCTTCGTGGCGATCATGTCGGCGGGTCTCGAAACGAAATTCGAGTCGTTCCGGCCGGGATCGGGGCACTTGTTATTTTCAAATAAAGTTATCGTTCTGAAGTGAAGATGGGGGGGCAAACGAACTCGAATCAATTCGTGCCACCTGCCGATATGATTGCCTCGAAGTTCTTCACAAGCTCGTAAATTTTCGGGCCAAACAATTTCGCTTCGCCTCTGACCATTTTGTTCAGCCTAGGGTTTCGGTCCTAATTGGTAAAAAATACAACGTCGTCCGATTTGCCCGAAAATTTACGAGCGTGCTTAGTGCTTCGTGGCGATCATGTCGGCGGGTCTCGAAACGAAATTTGAGTCGTTCCGGCCGGGATCGGGGCACTTGTTATTTTCAAATAAAGTTATCGTTCGTAAGTGAAGATGGGGGGCAAACGAACTCGAATCAATTCGTGCCACCTGCCGATATGATTGCCTCGAAGTTCTTCACAAGCTCGTAAATTTTCGGGCAAAACAATTTCGCTTCGCCTCTGACCATTTTGTTCGGCCTAGGGTTTCGGTCCTAAATGGTAAAAAATACAACTTCGTCCGATTTGCCCGAAAATTTATGAGCGTGCTTAGTGCTTCGTGGCGATCATGTCGGCGGGTCTCGAAACGAAATTTGAGTCGTTCCGGCCGGGATCGGGGCACTTGTTATTTTCAAATAAAGTTATCGTTCGTAAGTGAAGATGGGGGCGGGCAAACGAACTCGAATCAATTCGTGCCACCTGCCGATATGATTGCCTCGAAGTTCTTCACAAGCTCGTTAATTTTCGGGCAAACAATTTCGCTTCCCCAATAACCATTTTGTTCGGCCTTGGGTTTCGGTCCTAGTTGTGAAAATATACAACGTTGTCCGATTTGCCCGAAAATTTACGAGCGTGCTCAGTGCTTCGTGGCGATCATGACGGCGGGTCTCGACACGAAATTCGAGTCGTTCCGGCCGGGATCGGGGCACTTGTTATTTTCAAATAAAGTTATCGTTCGTAAGTGAAGATGGGGGGGCAAACGAACTCGAATCAATTCGTGCCACCTGCCGATATGATTGGCTCGAAGTTCTTCACAAGCTCGTAAATTTTCGGGCCAAACAATTTCGCTTCGCCTCTGACCCTTTTGTTCGGCCTAGGGTTTCGGTCCTAAATGGTAAAAAATACAACGTCGTCCGATTTGCCCGAAAATTTACGAGCGTGCTTAGTGCTTCGTGGCGATCATGTCGGCGGGTCTCGAAACGAAATTCGAGTCGTTCCGGCCGGGATCGGGGCACTTGTTATTTTCAAATAAAGTTATCGTTCTGAAGTGAAGATGGGGGGGCAAACGAACTCGAATCAATTCGTGCCACCTGCCGATATGATTGCCTCGAAGTTCTTCACAAGCTCGTAAATTTTCGGGCCAAACAATTTCGCTTCGCCTCTGACCATTTTGTTCAGCCTAGGGTTTCGGTCCTAATTGGTAAAAAATACAACGTCGTCTGATTTGCCCGAAAATTTACGAGCGTGCTTAGTGCTTCGTGGCGATCATGTCGGCGGGTCTCGAAACGAAATTTGAGTCGTTCCGGCCGGGATCGGGGCACTTGTTATTTTCAAATAAAGTTATCGTTCGTAAGTGAAGATGGGGGGCAAACGAACTCGAATCAATTCGTGCCACCTGCCGATATGATTGCCTCGAAGTTCTTCACAAGCTCGTTAATTTTCGAGCAAACAATTTCGCTTCCCCAATAACCATTTTGTTCGGCCTTGGGTTTCGGTCCTAGTTGTGAAAATATACAACGTTGTCCGATTTGCACGAAAATTTACGAGCGTGCTCAGTGCTTCGTGGCGATCATGTCGGCGGGTCTCGACACGAAATTCGAGTCGTTCCGGCCGGGATCGGGGCACTTGTTATTTTCAAATAAAGTTATCGTTCGTAAGTGAAGATGGGGGGGCAAACGAACTCGAATCAATTCGTGCCACCTGCCGATATGATTGCCTCGAAGTTCTTCACAAGCTCGTAAATTTTCGGGCCAAACAATTTCGCTTCGCCTCTGACCCTTTTGTTCGGCCTAGGGTTTCGGTCCTAAATGGTAAAAAATACAACGTCGTCCGATTTGCCCGAAAATTTACGAGCGTGCTTAGTGCTTCGTGGCGATCATGTCGGCGGGTCTCGAAACGAAATTCGAGTCGTTCCGGCCGGGATCGGGGCACTTGTTATTTTCAAATAAAGTTATCGTTCTGAAGTGAAGATGGGGGGGCAAACGAACTCGAATCAATTCGTGCCACCTGCCGATATGATTGCCTCGAAGTTCTTCACAAGCTCGTAAATTTTCGGGCCAAACAATTTCGCTTCGCCTCTGACCATTTTGTTCAGCCTAGGGTTTCGGTCCTAATTGGTAAAAAATACAACGTCGTCCGATTTGCCCGAAAATTTACGAGCGTGCTTAGTGCTTCGTGGCGATCATGTCGGCAGGTCTCGAAACGAAATTTGAGTCGTTCCGGCCGGGATCGGGGCACTTGTTATTTTCAAATAAAGTTATCGTTCGTAAGTGAAGATGGGGGGCAAACGAACTCGAATCAATTCGTGCCACCTGCCGATATGATTGCCTCGAAGTTCTTCACAAGCTCGTAAATTTTCGGGCAAAACAATTTCGCTTCGCCTCTGACCATTTTGTTCGGCCTAGGGTTTCGGTCCTAAATGGTAAAAAATACAACTTCGTCCGATTTGCCCGAAAATTTATGAGCGTGCTTAGTGCTTCGTGGCGATCATGTCGGCGGGTCTCGAAACGAAATTTGAGTCGTTCCGGCCGGGATCGGGGCACTTGTTATTTTCAAATAAAGTTATCGTTCGTAAGTGAAGATGGGGGCGGGCAAACGAACTCGAATCAATTCGTGCCACCTGCCGATATGATTGCCTCGAAGTTCTTCACAAGCTCGTAAATTTTCGGGCCAAACAATTTCGCTTCGCCTCTGACCATTTTGTTCAGCCTAGGGTTTCGGTCCTAATTGGTAAAAAATACAACGTCGTCCGATTTGCCCGAAAATTTACGAGCGTGCTTAGTGCTTCGTGGCGATCATGTCGGCGGGTCTCGAAACGAAATTTGAGTCGTTCCGGCCGGGATCGGGGCACTTGTTATTTTCAAATAAAGTTATCGTTCGTAAGTGAAGATGGGGGGCAAACGAACTCGAATCAATTCGTGCCACCTGCCGATATGATTGCCTCGAAGTTCTTCACAAGCTCGTAAATTTTCGGGCAAAACAATTTCGCTTCGCCTCTGACCATTTTGTTCGGCCTAGGGTTTCGGTCCTAAATGGTAAAAAATACAACTTCGTCCGATTTGCCCGAAAATTTATGAGCGTGCTTAGTGCTTCGTGGCGATCATGTCGGCGGGTCTCGAAACGAAATTTGAGTCGTTCCGGCCGGGATCGGGGCACTTGTTATTTTCAAATAAAGTTATCGTTCGTAAGTGAAGATGGGGGCGGGCAAACGAACTCGAATCAATTCGTGCCACCTGCCGATATGATTGCCTCGAAGTTCTTCACAAGCTCGTTAATTTTCGGGCAAACAATTTCGCTTCCCCAATAACCATTTTGTTCGGCCTTGGGTTTCGGTCCTAGTTGTGAAAATATACAACGTTGTCCGATTTGCCCGAAAATTTACGAGCGTGCTCAGTGCTTCGTGGCGATCATGACGGCGGGTCTCGACACGAAATTCGAGTCGTTCCGGCCGGGATCGGGGCACTTGTTATTTTCAAATAAAGTTATCGTTCGTAAGTGAAGATGGGGGGGCAAACGAACTCGAATCAATTCGTGCCACCTGCCGATATGATTGGCTCGAAGTTCTTCACAAGCTCGTAAATTTTCGGGCCAAACAATTTCGCTTCGCCTCTGACCCTTTTGTTCGGCCTAGGGTTTCGGTCCTAAATGGTAAAAAATACAACGTCGTCCGATTTGCCCGAAAATTTACGAGCGTGCTTAGTGCTTCGTGGCGATCATGTCGGCGGGTCTCGAAACGAAATTCGAGTCGTTCCGGCCGGGATCGGGGCACTTGTTATTTTCAAATAAAGTTATCGTTCTGAAGTGAAGATGGGGGGGCAAACGAACTCGAATCAATTCGTGCCACCTGCCGATATGATTGCCTCGAAGTTCTTCACAAGCTCGTAAATTTTCGGGCCAAACAATTTCGCTTCGCCTCTGACCATTTTGTTCAGCCTAGGGTTTCGGTCCTAATTGGTAAAAAATACAACGTCGTCTGATTTGCCCGAAAATTTACGAGCGTGCTTAGTGCTTCGTGGCGATCATGTCGGCGGGTCTCGAAACGAAATTTGAGTCGTTCCGGCCGGGATCGGGGCACTTGTTATTTTCAAATAAAGTTATCGTTCGTAAGTGAAGATGGGGGGCAAACGAACTCGAATCAATTCGTGCCACCTGCCGATATGATTGCCTCGAAGTTCTTCACAAGCTCGTTAATTTTCGAGCAAACAATTTCGCTTCCCCAATAACCATTTTGTTCGGCCTTGGGTTTCGGTCCTAGTTGTGAAAATATACAACGTTGTCCGATTTGCACGAAAATTTACGAGCGTGCTCAGTGCTTCGTGGCGATCATGTCGGCGGGTCTCGACACGAAATTCGAGTCGTTCCGGCCGGGATCGGGGCACTTGTTATTTTCAAATAAAGTTATCGTTCGTAAGTGAAGATGGGGGGGCAAACGAACTCGAATCAATTCGTGCCACCTGCCGATATGATTGCCTCGAAGTTCTTCACAAGCTCGTAAATTTTCGGGCCAAACAATTTCGCTTCGCCTCTGACCCTTTTGTTCGGCCTAGGGTTTCGGTCCTAAATGGTAAAAAATACAACGTCGTCCGATTTGCCCGAAAATTTACGAGCGTGCTTAGTGCTTCGTGGCGATCATGTCGGCGGGTCTCGAAACGAAATTCGAGTCGTTCCGGCCGGGATCGGGGCACTTGTTATTTTCAAATAAAGTTATCGTTCTGAAGTGAAGATGGGGGGGCAAACGAACTCGAATCAATTCGTGCCACCTGCCGATATGATTGCCTCGAAGTTCTTCACAAGCTCGTAAATTTTCGGGCCAAACAATTTCGCTTCGCCTCTGACCATTTTGTTCAGCCTAGGGTTTCGGTCCTAATTGGTAAAAAATACAACGTCGTCCGATTTGCCCGAAAATTTACGAGCGTGCTTAGTGCTTCGTGGCGATCATGTCGGCAGGTCTCGAAACGAAATTTGAGTCGTTCCGGCCGGGATCGGGGCACTTGTTATTTTCAAATAAAGTTATCGTTCGTAAGTGAAGATGGGGGGCAAACGAACTCGAATCAATTCGTGCCACCTGCCGATATGATTGCCTCGAAGTTCTTCACAAGCTCGTAAATTTTCGGGCAAAACAATTTCGCTTCGCCTCTGACCATTTTGTTCGGCCTAGGGTTTCGGTCCTAAATGGTAAAAAATACAACTTCGTCCGATTTGCCCGAAAATTTATGAGCGTGCTTAGTGCTTCGTGGCGATCATGTCGGCGGGTCTCGAAACGAAATTTGAGTCGTTCCGGCCGGGATCGGGGCACTTGTTATTTTCAAATAAAGTTATCGTTCGTAAGTGAAGATGGGGGCGGGCAAACGAACTCGAATCAATTCGTGCCACCTGCCGATATGATTGCCTCGAAGTTCTTCACAAGCTCGTTAATTTTCGGGCAAACAATTTCGCTTCCCCAATAACCATTTTGTTCGGCCTTGGGTTTCGGTCCTAGTTGTGAAAAAATACAACGTTGTCCGATTTGCCCGAAAATTTACGAGCATGCTCAGTGCTTCGTGGCGATCATGTCGGCGGGTCTCGAAACGAAATTCGAGTCGTTCCGGCCGGGATCGGGGCACTTGTTATTTTCAAATAAAGTTATCGTTCATAAGTGAAGATGGGGGGGGCAAACGAACTCGAATCAATTCGTGCCACCTGCCGATATGATTGCCTCGAAGTTCTTCACAAGCTCGTTAATTTTGGAGCAAACAATTTCGCTTCCCCAATAACCATTTTGTTCGGCCTTGGGTTTCGGTCCTAGTTGTGAAAATATACAACGTTGTCCGATTTGCCCGAAAATTTACGAGCGTGCTCAGTGCTTCGTGGCGATCATGTCGGCGGGTCTCGACACGAAATTCGAGTCGTTCCGGCCGGGATCGGGGCACTTGTTATTTTCAAATAAAGTTATCGTTCGTAAGTGAAGATGGGGGGGCAAACGAACTCGAATCAATTCGTGCCACCTGCCGATATGATTGCCTCGAAGTTCTTCACAAGCTCGTAAATTTTCGGGCCAAACAATTTCGCTTCGCCTCTGACCATTTTGTTCGGCCTAGGGTTTCGGTCCTAAATGGTAAAAAATACAACGTCGTCCGATTTGCCCGAAAATTTACGAGCGTGCTTAGTGCTTCGTGGCGATCATGTCGGCGGGTCTCGAAACGAAATTCGAGTCGTTCCGGCCGGGATCGGGGCACTTGTTATTTTCAAATAAAGTTATCGTTCTGAAGTGAAGATGGGGGGGCAAACGAACTCGAATCAATTCGTGCCACCTGCCGATATGATTGCCTCGAAGTTCTTCACAAGCTCGTAAATTTTCGGGCCAAACAATTTCGCTTCGCCTCTGACCATTTTGTTCGGCCTAGGGTTTCGGTCCTAAATGGTAAAAAATACAACGTCGTCCGATTTGCCCGAAAATTTACGAGCGTGCTTAGTGCTTCGTGGCGATCATGTCGGCGGGTCTCGAAACGAAATTTGAGTCGTTCCGGCCGGGATCGGGGCACTTGTTATTTTCAAATAAAGTTATCGTTCGTAAGTGAAGATGGGGGGGGGCAAACGAACTCGAATCAATTAGTGCCACCTGCCGATATGATTGCCTCGAAGTTCTTCACAAGCTCGTTAATTTTCGGGCAAACAATTTCGCTTCCCCAATAACCATTTTGTTCGGCCTTGGGTTTCGGTCCTAGTTGTGAAAAAATACAACGTTGTCCGATTTGCCCGAAAATTTACGAGCATGCTCAGTGCTTCGTGGCGATCATGTCGGCGGGTCTCGAAACGAAATTCGAGTCGTTACGGCCGGGATCGGGGCACTTGTTATTTTCAAATAAAGTTATCGTTCATAAGTGAAGATGGGGGGGGGCAAACGAACTCGAATCAATTCGTGCCACCTGCCGATATGATTGCCTCGAAGTTCTTCACAAGCTCGTTAATTTTCGAGCAAACAATTTCGCTTCCCCAATAACCATTTTGTTCGGCCTTGGGTTTCGGTCCTAGTTGTGAAAATATACAACGTTGTCCGATTTGCACGAAAATTTACGAGCGTGCTCAGTGCTTCGTGGCGATCATGTCGGCGGGTCTCGACACGAAATTCGAGTCGTTCCGGCCGGGATCGGGGCACTTGTTATTTTCAAATAAAGTTATCGTTCGTAAGTGAAGATGGGGGGGCAAACGAACTCGAATCAATTCGTGCCACCTGCCGATATGATTGCCTCGAAGTTCTTCACAAGCTCGTAAATTTTCGGGCCAAACAATTTCGCTTCGCCTCTGACCCTTTTGTTCGGCCTAGGGTTTCGGTCCTAAATGGTAAAAAATACAACGTCGTCCGATTTGCCCGAAAATTTACGAGCGTGCTTAGTGCTTCGTGGCGATCATGTCGGCGGGTCTCGAAACGAAATTCGAGTCGTTCCGGCCGGGATCGGGGCACTTGTTATTTTCAAATAAAGTTATCGTTCTGAAGTGAAGATGGGGGGGCAAACGAACTCGAATCAATTCGTGCCACCTGCCGATATGATTGCCTCGAAGTTCTTCACAAGCTCGTAAATTTTCGGGCCAAACAATTTCGCTTCGCCTCTGACCATTTTGTTCAGCCTAGGGTTTCGGTCCTAATTGGTAAAAAATACAACGTCGTCCGATTTGCCCGAAAATTTACGAGCGTGCTTAGTGCTTCGTGGCGATCATGTCGGCGGGTCTCGAAACGAAATTTGAGTCGTTCCGGCCGGGATCGGGGCACTTGTTATTTTCAAATAAAGTTATCGTTCGTAAGTGAAGATGGGGGGCAAACGAACTCGAATCAATTCGTGCCACCTGCCGATATGATTGCCTCGAAGTTCTTCACAAGCTCGTAAATTTTCGGGCAAAACAATTTCGCTTCGCCTCTGACCATTTTGTTCGGCCTAGGGTTTCGGTCCTAAATGGTAAAAAATACAACTTCGTCCGATTTGCCCGAAAATTTATGAGCGTGCTTAGTGCTTCGTGGCGATCATGTCGGCGGGTCTCGAAACGAAATTTGAGTCGTTCCGGCCGGGATCGGGGCACTTGTTATTTTCAAATAAAGTTATCGTTCGTAAGTGAAGATGGGGGCGGGCAAACGAACTCGAATCAATTCGTGCCACCTGCCGATATGATTGCCTCGAAGTTCTTCACAAGCTCGTTAATTTTCGGGCAAACAATTTCGCTTCCCCAATAACCATTTTGTTCGGCCTTGGGTTTCAGTCCTAGTTGTGAAAAAATACAACGTTGTCCGATTTGCCCGAAAATTTACGAGCATGCTCAGTGCTTCGTGGCGATCATGTCGGCGGGTCTCGAAACGAAATTCGAGTCGTTCCGGCCGGGATCGGGGCACTTGTTATTTTCAAATAAAGTTATCGTTCATAAGTGAAGATGGGGGGGGCAAACGAACTCGAATCAATTCGTGCCACCTGCCGATATGATTGCCTCGAAGTTCTTCACAAGCTCGTTAATTTTCGAGCAAACAATTTCGCTTCCCCAATAACCATTTTGTTCGGCCTTGGGTTTCGGTCCTAGTTGTGAAAATATACAACGTTGTCCGATTTGCCCGAAAATTTACGAGCGTGCTCAGTGCTTCGTGGCGATCATGTCGGCGGGTCTCGACACGAAATTCGAGTCGTTCCGGCCGGGATCGGGGCACTTGTTATTTTCAAATAAAGTTATCGTTCGTAAGTGAAGATGGGGGGGCAAACGAACTCGAATCAATTCGTGCCACATGCCGATATGATTGCCTCGAAGTTCTTCACAAGCTCGTAAATTTTCGGGCCAAACAATTTCGCTTCGCCTCTGACCATTTTGTTCGGCCTAGGGTTTCGGTCCTAAATGGTAAAAAATACAACGTCGTCCGATTTGCCCGAAAATTTACGAGCGTGCTTAGTGCTTCGTGGCGATCATGTCGGCGGGTCTCGAAACGAAATTCGAGTCGTTCCGGCCGGGATCGGGGCACTTGTTATTTTCAAATAAAGTTATCGTTCTGAAGTGAAGATGGGGGGGCAAACGAACTCGAATCAATTCGTGCCACCTGCCGATATGATTGCCTCGAAGTTCTTCACAAGCTCGTAAATTTTCGGGCCAAACAATTTCGCTTCGCCTCTGACCATTTTGTTCAGCCTAGGGTTTCGGTCCTAATTGGTAAAAAATACAACGTCGTCCGATTTGCCCGAAAATTTACGAGCGTGCTTAGTGCTTCGTGGCGATCATGTCGGCGGGTCTCGAAACGAAATTTGAGTCGTTCCGGCCGGGATCGGGGCACTTGTTATTTTCAAATAAAGTTATCGTTCGTAAGTGAAGATGGGGGGGCAAACGAACTCGAATCAATTCGTGCCACCTGCCGATATGATTGCCTCGAAGTTCTTCACAAGCTCGTTAATTTTCGGGCAAACAATTTCGCTTCCCCAATAACCATTTTGTTCGGCCTTGGGTTTCGGTCCTAGTTGTGAAAAAATACAACGTTGTCCGATTTGCCCGAAAATTTACGAGCATGCTCAGTGCTTCGTGGCGATCATGTCGGCGGGTCTCGAAACGAAATTCGAGTCGTTCCGGCCGGGATCGGGGCGCTTGTTATTTTCAAATAAAGTTATCGTTCATAAGTGAAGATGGGGGGGGCAAACGAACTCGAATCAATTCGTGCCACCTGCCGATATGATTGCCTCGAAGTTCTTCACAAGCTCGTTAATTTTCGAGCAAACAATTTCGCTTCCCCAATAACCATTTTGTTCGGCCTTGGGTTTCGGTCCTAGTTGTGAAAATATACAACGTTGTCCGATTTGCCCGAAAATTTACGAGCGTGCTCAGTGCTTCGTGGCGATCATGACGGCGGGTCTCGACACGAAATTCGAGTCGTTCCGGCCGGGATCGGGGCACTTGTTATTTTCAAATAAAGTTATCGTTCGTAAGTGAAGATGGGGGGGCAAACGAACTCGAATCAATTCGTGCCACCTGCCGATATGATTGCCTCGAAGTTCTTCACAAGCTCGTAAATTTTCGGGCCAAACAATTTCGCTTCGCCTCTGACCATTTTGTTCGGCCTAGGGTTTCGGTCCTAAATGGTAAAAAATACAACGTCGTCCGATTTGCCTGAAAATTTAAGAGCGTGCTTAGTGTTTCGTGGCGATCATGTCGGCGGGTCTCGAAACGAAATTTGAGTCGTTCCGGCCGGGATCGGGGCACTTGTTATTTTCAAATAAAGTTATCGTTCGTAAGTGAAGATGGGGGGGGGGGCAAACGAACTCGAATCAATTCGTGCCACCTGCCGATATGATTGCCTCGAAGTTCTTCACAAGCTCGTTAATTTTCGGGCAAACAATTTCGCTTCCCCAATAACCATTTTGTTCGGCCTTGGGTTTCGGTCCTAGTTGTGAAAAAATACAACGTTGTCCGATTTGCCCGAAAATTTACGAGCATGCTCAGTGCTTCGTGGCGATCATGTCGGCGGGTCTCGAAACGAAATTCGAGTCGTTCCGGCCGGGATCGGGGCACTTGTTATTTTCAAATAAAGTTATCGTTCATAAGTGAAGATGGGGGGGGGCAAACGAACTCGAATCAATTCGTGCCACCTGCCGATATGATTGCCTCGAAGTTCTTCACAAGCTAGTTAATTTTCGAGCAAACAATTTCGCTTCCCCAATAACCATTTTGTTCGGCCTTGGGTTTCGGTCCTAGTTGTGAAAAAATACAACGTTGTCCGATTTGCCCGAAAATTTACGAGCATGCTCAGTGCTTCGTGGCGATCATGTCGGCGGGTCTCGAAACGAAATTCGAGTCGTTCCGGCCGGGATCGGGGCACTTGTTATTTTCAAATAAAGTTATCGTTCATAAGTGAAGATGGGGGGGGCAAACGAACTCGAATCAATTCGTGCCACCTGCCGATATGATTGCCTCGAAGTTCTTCACAAGCTCGTTAATTTTCGAGCAAACAATTTCGCTTCCCCAATAACCATTTTGTTCGGCCTTGGGTTTCGGTCCTAGTTGTGAAAATATACAACGTTGTCCGATTTGCCCGAAAATTTACGAGCGTGCTCAGTGCTTCGTGGCGATCATGTCGGCGGGTCTCGACACGAAATTCGAGTCGTTCCGGCCGGGATCGGGGCACTTGTTATTTTCAAATAAAGTTATCGTTCGTAAGTGAAGATGGGGGGGCAAACGAACTCGAATCAATTCGTGCCACCTGCCGATATGATTGCCTCGAAGTTCTTCACAAGCTCGTAAATTTTCGGGCCAAACAATTTCGCTTCGCCTCTGACCATTTTGTTCGGCCTAGGGTTTCGGTCCTAAATGGTAAAAAATACAACGTCGTCCGATTTGCCTGAAAATTTACGAGCGTGCTTAGTGTTTCGTGGCGATCATGTCGGCGGGTCTCGAAACGAAATTTGAGTCGTTCCGGCCGGGATCGGGGCACTTGTTATTTTCAAATAAAGTTATCGTTCGTAAGTGAAGATGGGGGGGGGCAAACGAACTCGAATCAATTCGTGCCACCTGCCGATATGATTGCCTCGAAGTTCTTCACAAGCTCGTTAATTTTCGGGCAAACAATTTCGCTTCCCCAATAACCATTTTGTTCGGCCTTGAGTTTCGGTCCTAGTTGTGAAAAAATACAACGTTGTCCGATTTGCCCGAAAATTTACGAGCATGCTCAGTGCTTCGTGGCGATCATGTCGGCGGGTCTCGAAACGAAATTCGAGTCGTTCCGGCCGGGATCGGGGCACTTGTTATTTTCAAATAAAGTTATCGTTCATAAGTGAAGATGGGGGGGGGCAAACGAACTCGAATCAATTCGTGCCACCTGCCGATATGATTGCCTCGAAGTTCTTCACAAGCTAGTTAATTTTCGAGCAAACAATTTCGCTTCCCCAATAACCATTTTGTTCGGCCTTGGGTTTCGGTCCTAGTTGTGAAAAAATACAACGTTGTCCGATTTGCCCGAAAATTTACGAGCATGCTCAGTGCTTCGTGGCGATCATGTCGGCGGGTCTCGAAACGAAATTCGAGTCGTTCCGGCCGGGATCGGGGCGCTTGTTATTTTCAAATAAAGTTATCGTTCATAAGTGAAGATGGGGGGGGCAAACGAACTCGAATCAATTCGTGCCACCTGCCGATATGATTGCCTCGAAGTTCTTCACAAGCTCGTTAATTTTCGAGCAAACAATTTCGCTTCCCCAATAACCATTTTGTTCGGCCTTGGGTTTCGGTCCTAGTTGTGAAAATATACAACGTTGTCCGATTTGCCCGAAAATTTACGAGCGTGCTCAGTGCTTCGTGGCGATCATGACGGCGGGTCTCGACACGAAATTCGAGTCGTTCCGGCCGGGATCGGGGCACTTGTTATTTTCAAATAAAGTTATCGTTCGTAAGTGAAGATGGGGGGGCAAACGAACTCGAATCAATTCGTGCCACCTGCCGATATGATTGCCTCGAAGTTCTTCACAAGCTCGTAAATTTTCGGGCCAAACAATTTCGCTTCGCCTCTGACCCTTTTGTTCGGCCTAGGGTTTCGGTCCTAAATGGTAAAAAATACAACGTCGTCCGATTTGCCCGAAAATTTACGAGCGTGCTTAGTGCTTCGTGGCGATCATGTCGGCGGGTCTCGAAACGAAATTCGAGTCGTTCCGGCCGGGATCGGGGCACTTGTTATTTTCAAATAAAGTTATCGTTCTGAAGTGAAGATGGGGGGGCAAACGAACTCGAATCAATTCGTGCCACCTGCCGATATGATTGCCTCGAAGTTCTTCACAAGCTCGTAAATTTTCGGGCCAAACAATTTCGCTTCGCCTCTGACCATTTTGTTCAGCCTAGGGTTTCGGTCCTAATTGGTAAAAAATACAACGTCGTCCGATTTGCCCGAAAATTTACGAGCGTGCTTAGTGCTTCGTGGCGATCATGTCGGCGGGTCTCGAAACGAAATTTGAGTCGTTCCGGCCGGGATCGGGGCACTTGTTATTTTCAAATAAAGTTATCGTTCGTAAGTGAAGATGGGGGGCAAACGAACTCGAATCAATTCGTGCCACCTGCCGATATGATTGCCTCGAAGTTCTTCACAAGCTCGTAAATTTTCGGGCAAAACAATTTCGCTTCGCCTCTGACCATTTTGTTCGGCCTAGGGTTTCGGTCCTAAATGGTAAAAAATACAACTTCGTCCGATTTGCCCGAAAATTTATGAGCGTGCTTAGTGCTTCGTGGCGATCATGTCGGCGGGTCTCGAAACGAAATTTGAGTCGTTCCGGCCGGGATCGGGGCACTTGTTATTTTCAAATAAAGTTATCGTTCGTAAGTGAAGATGGGGGCGGGCAAACGAACTCGAATCAATTCGTGCCACCTGCCGATATGATTGCCTCGAAGTTCTTCACAAGCTCGTTAATTTTCGGGCAAACAATTTCGCTTCCCCAATAACCATTTTGTTCGGCCTTGGGTTTCGGTCCTAGTTGTGAAAAAATACAACGTTGTCCGATTTGCCCGAAAATTTACGAGCATGCTCAGTGCTTCGTGGCGATCATGTCGGCGGGTCTCGAAACGAAATTCGAGTCGTTCCGGCCGGGATCGGGGCACTTGTTATTTTCAAATAAAGTTATCGTTCATAAGTGAAGATGGGGGGGGGCAAACGAACTCGAATCAATTCGTGCCACCTGCCGATATGATTGCCTCGAAGTTCTTCACAAGCTAGTTAATTTTCGAGCAAACAATTTCGCTTCCCCAATAACCATTTTGTTCGGCCTTGGGTTTCGGTCCTAGTTGTGAAAAAATACAACGTTGTCCGATTTGCCCGAAAATTTACGAGCGTGCTCAGTGCTTCGTGGCGATCATGACGGCGGGTCTCGACACGAAATTCGAGTCGTTCCGGCCGGGATCGGGGCACTTGTTATTTTCAAATAAAGTTATCGTTCGTAAGTGAAGATGGGGGGGCAAACGAACTCGAATCAATTCGTGCCACCTGCCGATATGATTGCCTCGAAGTTCTTCACAAGCTCGTAAATTTTCGGGCCAAACAATTTCGCTTCGCCTCTGACCATTTTGTTCGGCCTAGGGTTTCGGTCCTAAATGGTAAAAAATACAACGTCGTCCGATTTGCCTGAAAATTTAAGAGCGTGCTTAGTGTTTCGTGGCGATCATGTCGGCGGGTCTCGAAACGAAATTTGAGTCGTTCCGGCCGGGATCGGGGCACTTGTTATTTTCAAATAAAGTTATCGTTCGTAAGTGAAGATGGGGGGGGGGGCAAACGAACTCGAATCAATTCGTGCCACCTGCCGATATGATTGCCTCGAAGTTCTTCACAAGCTCGTTAATTTTCGGGCAAACAATTTCGCTTCCCCAATAACCATTTTGTTCGGCCTTGGGTTTCGGTCCTAGTTGTGAAAAAATACAACGTTGTCCGATTTGCCCGAAAATTTACGAGCATGCTCAGTGCTTCGTGGCGATCATGTCGGCGGGTCTCGAAACGAAATTCGAGTCGTTCCGGCCGGGATCGGGGCACTTGTTATTTTCAAATAAAGTTATCGTTCATAAGTGAAGATGGGGGGGGGCAAACGAACTCGAATCAATTCGTGCCACCTGCCGATATGATTGCCTCGAAGTTCTTCACAAGCTAGTTAATTTTCGAGCAAACAATTTCGCTTCCCCAATAACCATTTTGTTCGGCCTTGGGTTTCGGTCCTAGTTGTGAAAAAATACAACGTTGTCCGATTTGCCCGAAAATTTACGAGCATGCTCAGTGCTTCGTGGCGATCATGTCGGCGGGTCTCGAAACGAAATTCGAGTCGTTCCGGCCGGGATCGGGGCACTTGTTATTTTCAAATAAAGTTATCGTTCATAAGTGAAGATGGGGGGGGCAAACGAACTCGAATCAATTCGTGCCACCTGCCGATATGATTGCCTCGAAGTTCTTCACAAGCTCGTTAATTTTCGAGCAAACAATTTCGCTTCCCCAATAACCATTTTGTTCGGCCTTGGGTTTCGGTCCTAGTTGTGAAAATATACAACGTTGTCCGATTTGCCCGAAAATTTACGAGCGTGCTCAGTGCTTCGTGGCGATCATGTCGGCGGGTCTCGACACGAAATTCGAGTCGTTCCGGCCGGGATCGGGGCACTTGTTATTTTCAAATAAAGTTATCGTTCGTAAGTGAAGATGGGGGGGCAAACGAACTCGAATCAATTCGTGCCACCTGCCGATATGATTGCCTCGAAGTTCTTCACAAGCTCGTAAATTTTCGGGCCAAACAATTTCGCTTCGCCTCTGACCATTTTGTTCGGCCTAGGGTTTCGGTCCTAAATGGTAAAAAATACAACGTCGTCCGATTTGCCTGAAAATTTACGAGCGTGCTTAGTGTTTCGTGGCGATCATGTCGGCGGGTCTCGAAACGAAATTTGAGTCGTTCCGGCCGGGATCGGGGCACTTGTTATTTTCAAAT
Source organism: Corylus avellana (assembly GCF_965113065.1). Taxonomy (NCBI): domain Eukaryota; kingdom Viridiplantae; phylum Streptophyta; class Magnoliopsida; order Fagales; family Betulaceae; genus Corylus; species Corylus avellana. Next base: position 14,944,235 of record NC_142493.1, read on the forward strand.
AAAGTTATCGTTCGTAAGTGAAGATGGGGGGGGGCAAACGAACTCGAATCAATTCGTGCCACCTGCCGATATGATTGCCTCGAAGTTCTTCACAAGCTCGTTAATTTTCGGGCAAACAATTTCGCTTCCCCAATAACCATTTTGTTCGGCCTTGGGTTTCGGTCCTAGTTGTGAAAAAATACAACGTTGTCCGATTTGCCCGAAAATTTACGAGCATGCTCAGTGCTTCGTGGCGATCATGTCGGCGGGTCTCGAAACGAAATTCGAGTCGTTCCGGCCGGGATCGGGGCACTTGTTATTTTCAAATAAAGTTATCGTTCATAAGTGAAGATGGGGGGGGGGCAAACGAACTCGAATCAATTCGTGCCACCTGCCGATATGATTGCCTCGAAGTTCTTCACAAGCTAGTTAATTTTCGAGCAAACAATTTCGCTTCCCCAATAACCATTTTGTTCGGCCTTGGGTTTCGGTCCTAGTTGTGAAAAAATACAACGTTGTCCGATTTGCCCGAAAATTTACGAGCATGCTCAGTGCTTCGTGGCGATCATGTCGGCGGGTCTCGAAACGAAATTCGAGTCGTTCCGGCCGGGATCGGGGCGCTTGTTATTTTCAAATAAAGTTATCGTTCATAAGTGAAGATGGGGGGGCAAACGAACTCGAATCAATTCGTGCCACCTGCCGATATGATTGCCTCGAAGTTCTTCACAAGCTCGTTAATTTTCGAGCAAACAATTTCGCTTCCCCAATAACCATTTTGTTCGGCCTTGGGTTTCGGTCCTAGTTGTGAAAATATACAACGTTGTCCGATTTGCCCGAAAATTTACGAGCGTGCTCAGTGCTTCGTGGCGATCATGACGGCGGGTCTCGACACGAAATTCGAGTCGTTCCGGCCGGGATCGGGGCACTTGTTATTTTCAAATAAAGTTATCGTTCGTAAGTGAAGATGGGGGGGCAAACGAACTCGAATCAATTCGTGCCACCTGCCGATATGATTGCCTCGAAGTTCTTCACAAGCTCGTAAATTTTCGGGCCAAACAATTTCGCTTCGCCTCTGACCATTTTGTTCGGCCTAGGGTTTCGGTCCTAAATGGTAAAAAATACAACGTCGTCCGATTTGCCCGAAAATTTACGAGCGTGCTTAGTGCTTCGTGGCGATCATGTCGGCGGGTCTCGAAACGAAATTTAGTCGTTCCGGCCGGGATCGGGGCACTTGTTATTTTCAAATAAAGTTATCGTTCGTAAGTGAAGATGGGGGGGGGCAAACGAACTCGAATCAATTCGTGCCACCTGCCGATATGATTGCCTCGAAGTTCTTCACAAGCTCGTTAATTTTCGGGCAAACAATTTCGCTTCCCCAATAACCATTTTGTTCGGCCTTGGGTTTCGGTCCTAGTTGTGAAAAAATACAACGTTGTCCGATTTGCCCGAAAATTTACGAGCATGCTCAGTGCTTCGTGGCGATCATGTCGGCGGGTCTCGAAACGAAATTCGAGTCGTTCCGGCCGGGATCGGGGCACTTGTTATTTTCAAATAAAGTTATCGTTCATAAGTGAAGATGGGGGGGGCAAACGAACTCGAATCAATTCGTGCCACCTGCCGATATGATTGCCTCGAAGTTCTTCACAAGCTCGTTAATTTTCGAGCAAACAATTTCGCTTCCCCAATAACCATTTTGTTCGGCCTTGGGTTTCGGTCCTAGTTGTGAAAATATACAACGTTGTCCGATTTGCCCGAAAATTTACGAGCGTGCTCAGTGCTTCGTGGCGATCATGTCGGCGGGTCTCGACACGAAATTCGAGTCGTTCCGGCCGGGATCGGGGCACTTGTTATTTTCAAATAAAGTTATCGTTCGTAAGTGAAGATGGGGGGGCAAACGAACTCGAATCAATTCGTGCCACCTGCCGATATGATTGCCTCGAAGTTCTTCACAAGCTCGTAAATTTTCGGGCCAAACAATTTCGCTTCGCCTCTGACCATTTTGTTCGGCCTAGGGTTTCGGTCCTAAATGGTAAAAAATACAACGTCGTCCGATTTGCCCGAAAATTTACGAGCGTGCTTAGTGCTTCGTGGCGATCATGTCGGCGGGTCTCGAAACGAAATTCGAGTCGTTCCGGCCGGGATCGGGGCACTTGTTATTTTCAAATAAAGTTATCGTTCTGAAGTGAAGATGGGGGGGCAAACGAACTCGAATCAATTCGTGCCACCTGCCGATATGATTGCCTCGAAGTTCTTCACAAGCTCGTAAATTTTCGGGCCAAACAATTTCGCTTCGCCTCTGACCATTTTGTTCGGCCTAGGGTTTCGGTCCTAAATGGTAAAAAATACAACGTCGTCCGATTTGCCTGAAAATTTAAGAGCGTGCTTAGTGTTTCGTGGCGATCATGTCGGCGGGTCTCGAAACGAAATTTGAGTCGTTCCGGCCGGGATCGGGGCACTTGTTATTTTCAAATAAAGTTATCGTTCGTAAGTGAAGATGGGGGGGGGGGCAAACGAACTCGAATCAATTCGTGCCACCTGCCGATATGATTGCCTCGAAGTTCTTCACAAGCTCGTTAATTTTCGGGCAAACAATTTCGCTTCCCCAATAACCATTTTGTTCGGCCTTGGGTTTCGGTCCTAGTTGTGAAAAAATACAACGTTGTCCGATTTGCCCGAAAATTTACGAGCATGCTCAGTGCTTCGTGGCGATCATGTCGGCGGGTCTCGAAACGAAATTCGAGTCGTTCCGGCCGGGATCGGGGCACTTGTTATTTTCAAATAAAGTTATCGTTCATAAGTGAAGATGGGGGGGGGCAAACGAACTCGAATCAATTCGTGCCACCTGCCGATATGATTGCCTCGAAGTTCTTCACAAGCTAGTTAATTTTCGAGCAAACAATTTCGCTTCCCCAATAACCATTTTGTTCGGCCTTGGGTTTCGGTCCTAGTTGTGAAAAAATACAACGTTGTCCGATTTGCCCGAAAATTTACGAGCATGCTCAGTGCTTCGTGGCGATCATGTCGGCGGGTCTCGAAACGAAATTCGAGTCGTTCCGGCCGGGATCGGGGCACTTGTTATTTTCAAATAAAGTTATCGTTCATAAGTGAAGATGGGGGGGGCAAACGAACTCGAATCAATTCGTGCCACCTGCCGATATGATTGCCTCGAAGTTCTTCACAAGCTCGTTAATTTTCGAGCAAACAATTTCGCTTCCCCAATAACCATTTTGTTCGGCCTTGGGTTTCGGTCCTAGTTGTGAAAATATACAACGTTGTCCGATTTGCCCGAAAATTTACGAGCGTGCTCAGTGCTTCGTGGCGATCATGTCGGCGGGTCTCGACACGAAATTCGAGTCGTTCCGGCCGGGATCGGGGCACTTGTTATTTTCAAATAAAGTTATCGTTCGTAAGTGAAGATGGGGGGGCAAACGAACTCGAATCAATTCGTGCCACCTGCCGATATGATTGCCTCGAAGTTCTTCACAAGCTCGTAAATTTTCGGGCCAAACAATTTCGCTTCGCCTCTGACCATTTTGTTCGGCCTAGGGTTTCGGTCCTAAATGGTAAAAAATACAACGTCGTCCGATTTGCCTGAAAATTTACGAGCGTGCTTAGTGTTTCGTGGCGATCATGTCGGCGGGTCTCGAAACGAAATTCGAGTCGTTCCGGCCGGGATCGGGGCACTTGTTATTTTCAAATAAAGTTATCGTTCATAAGTGAAGATGGGGGGGGGGCAAACGAACTCGAATCAATTCGTGCCACCTGCCGATATGATTGCCTCGAAGTTCTTCACAAGCTAGTTAATTTTCGAGCAAACAATTTCGCTTCCCCAATAACCATTTTGTTCGGCCTTGGGTTTCGGTCCTAGTTGTGAAAAAATACAACGTTGTCCGATTTGCCCGAAAATTTACGAGCATGCTCAGTGCTTCGTGGCGATCATGTCGGCGGGTCTCGAAACGAAATTCGAGTCGTTCCGGCCGGGATCGGGGCGCTTGTTATTTTCAAATAAAGTTATCGTTCATAAGTGAAGATGGGGGGGGCAAACGAACTCGAATCAATTCGTGCCACCTGCCGATATGATTGCCTCGAAGTTCTTCACAAGCTCGTTAATTTTCGAGCAAACAATTTCGCTTCCCCAATAACCATTTTGTTCGGCCTTGGGTTTCGGTCCTAGTTGTGAAAATATACAACGTTGTCCGATTTGCCCGAAAATTTACGAGCGTGCTCAGTGCTTCGTGGCGATCATGACGGCGGGTCTCGACACGAAATTCGAGTCGTTCCGGCCGGGATCGGGGCACTTGTTATTTTCAAATAAAGTTATCGTTCGTAAGTGAAGATGGGGGGGCAAACGAACTCGAATCAATTCGTGCCACCTGCCGATATGATTGCCTCGAAGTTCTTCACAAGCTCGTAAATTTTCGGGCCAAACAATTTCGCTTCGCCTCTGACCATTTTGTTCGGCCTAGGGTTTCGGTCCTAAATGGTAAAAAATACAACGTCGTCCGATTTGCCCGAAAATTTACGAGCGTGCTTAGTGCTTCGTGGCGATCATGTCGGCGGGTCTCGAAACGAAATTTAGTCGTTCCGGCCGGGATCGGGGCACTTGTTATTTTCAAATAAAGTTATCGTTCGTAAGTGAAGATGGGGGGGGGCAAACGAACTCGAATCAATTCGTGCCACCTGCCGATATGATTGCCTCGAAGTTCTTCACAAGCTCGTTAATTTTCGGGCAAACAATTTCGCTTCCCCAATAACCATTTTGTTCGGCCTTGGGTTTCGGTCCTAGTTGTGAAAAAATACAACGTTGTCCGATTTGCCCGAAAATTTACGAGCATGCTCAGTGCTTCGTGGCGATCATGTCGGCGGGTCTCGAAACGAAATTCGAGTCGTTCCGGCCGGGATCGGGGCACTTGTTATTTTCAAATAAAGTTATCGTTCAGAAGTGAAGATGGGGGGGGCAAACGAACTCGAATCAATTCGTGCCACCTGCCGATATGATTGCCTCGAAGTTCTTCACAAGCTCGTTAATTTTCGAGCAAACAATTTCGCTTCCCCAATAACCATTTTGTTCGGCCTTGGGTTTCGGTCCTAGTTGTGAAAATATACAACGTTGTCCGATTTGCCCGAAAATTTACGAGCGTGCTCAGTGCTTCGTGGCGATCATGTCGGCGGGTCTCGACACGAAATTCGAGTCGTTCCGGCCGGGATCGGGGCACTTGTTATTTTCAAATAAAGTTATCGTTCGTAAGTGAAGATGGGGGGGCAAACGAACTCGAATCAATTCGTGCCACCTGCCGATATGATTGCCTCGAAGTTCTTCACAAGCTCGTAAATTTTCGGGCCAAACAATTTCGCTTCGCCTCTGACCATTTTGTTCGGCCTAGGGTTTCGGTCCTAAATGGTAAAAAATACAACGTCGTCCGATTTGCCCGAAAATTTACGAGCGTGCTTAGTGCTTCGTGGCGATCATGTCGGCGGGTCTCGAAACGAAATTCGAGTCGTTCCGGCCGGGATCGGGGCACTTGTTATTTTCAAATAAAGTTATCGTTCTGAAGTGAAGATGGGGGGGCAAACGAACTCGAATCAATTCGTGCCACCTGCCGATATGATTGCCTCGAAGTTCTTCACAAGCTCGTAAATTTTCGGGCCAAACAATTTCGCTTCGCCTCTGACCATTTTGTTCGGCCTAGGGTTTCGGTCCTAAATGGTAAAAAATACAACGTCGTCCGATTTGCCTGAAAATTTAAGAGCGTGCTTAGTGTTTCGTGGCGATCATGTCGGCGGGTCTCGAAACGAAATTTGAGTCGTTCCGGCCGGGATCGGGGCACTTGTTATTTTCAAATAAAGTTATCGTTCGTAAGTGAAGATGGGGGGGGGGGCAAACGAACTCGAATCAATTCGTGCCACCTGCCGATATGATTGCCTCGAAGTTCTTCACAAGCTCGTTAATTTTCGGGCAAACAATTTCGATTCCCCAATAACCATTTTGTTCGGCCTTGGGTTTCGGTCCTAGTTGTGAAAAAATACAACGTTGTCCGATTTGCCCGAAAATTTACGAGCATGCTCAGTGCTTCGTGGCGATCATGTCGGCGGGTCTCGAAACGAAATTCGAGTCGTTCCGGCCGGGATCGGGGCACTTGTTATTTTCAAATAAAGTTATCGTTCATAAGTGAAGATGGGGGGGGGCAAACGAACTCGAATCAATTCGTGCCACCTGCCGATATGATTGCCTCGAAGTTCTTCACAAGCTAGTTAATTTTCGAGCAAACAATTTCGCTTCCCCAATAACCATTTTGTTCGGCCTTGGGTTTCGGTCCTAGTTGTGAAAAAATACAACGTTGTCCGATTTGCCCGAAAATTTACGAGCATGCTCAGTGCTTCGTGGCGATCATGTCGGCGGGTCTCGAAACGAAATTCGAGTCGTTCCGGCCGGGATCGGGGCACTTGTTATTTTCAAATAAAGTTATCGTTCATAAGTGAAGATGGGGGGGGCAAACGAACTCGAATCAATTCGTGCCACCTGCCGATATGATTGCCTCGAAGTTCTTCACAAGCTCGTTAATTTTCGAGCAAACAATTTCGCTTCCCCAATAACCATTTTGTTCGGCCTTGGGTTTCGGTCCTAGTTGTGAAAATATACAACGTTGTCCGATTTGCCCGAAAATTTACGAGCGTGCTCAGTGCTTCGTGGCGATCATGTCGGCGGGTCTCGACACGAAATTCGAGTCGTTCCGGCCGGGATCGGGGCACTTGTTATTTTCAAATAAAGTTATCGTTCGTAAGTGAAGATGGGGGGGCAAACGAACTCGAATCAATTCGTGCCACCTGCCGATATGATTGCCTCGAAGTTCTTCACAAGCTCGTAAATTTTCGGGCCAAACAATTTCGCTTCGCCTCTGACCATTTTGTTCGGCCTAGGGTTTCGGTCCTAAATGGTAAAAAATACAACGTCGTCCGATTTGCCTGAAAATTTACGAGCGTGCTTAGTGTTTCGTGGCGATCATGTCGGCGGGTCTCGAAACGAAATTTGAGTCGTTCCGGCCGGGATCGGGGCACTTGTTATTTTCAAATAAAGTTATCGTTCGTAAGTGAAGATGGGGGGGGGCAAACGAACTCGAATCAATTCGTGCCACCTGCCGATATGATTGCCTCGAAGTTCTTCACAAGCTCGTTAATTTTCGGGCAAACAATTTCGCTTCCCCAATAACCATTTTGTTCGGCCTTGGGTTTCGGTCCTAGTTGTGAAAAAATACAACGTTGTCCGATTTGCCCGAAAATTTACGAGCATGCTCAGTGCTTCGTGGCGATCATGTCGGCGGGTCTCGAAACGAAATTCGAGTCGTTCCGGCCGGGATCGGGGCACTTGTTATTTTCAAATAAAGTTATCGTTCATAAGTGAAGATGGGGGGGGGCAAACGAACTCGAATCAATTCGTGCCACCTGCCGATATGATTGCCTCGAAGTTCTTCACAAGCTAGTTAATTTTCGAGCAAACAATTTCGCTTCCCCAATAACCATTTTGTTCGGCCTTGGGTTTCGGTCCTAGTTGTGAAAAAATACAACGTTGTCCGATTTGCCCGAAAATTTACGAGCATGCTCAGTGCTTCGTGGCGATCATGTCGGCGGGTCTCGAAACGAAATTCGAGTCGTTCCGGCCGGGATCGGGGCGCTTGTTATTTTCAAATAAAGTTATCGTTCATAAGTGAAGATGGGGGGGGCAAACGAACTCGAATCAATTCGTGCCACCTGCCGATATGATTGCCTCGAAGTTCTTCACAAGCTCGTTAATTTTCGAGCAAACAATTTCGCTTCCCCAATAACCATTTTGTTCGGCCTTGGGTTTCGGTCCTAGTTGTGAAAATATACAACGTTGTCCGATTTGCCCGAAAATTTACGAGCGTGCTCAGTGCTTCGTGGCGATCATGACGGCGGGTCTCGACACGAAATTCGAGTCGTTCCGGCCGGGATCGGGGCACTTGTTATTTTCAAATAAAGTTATCGTTCGTAAGTGAAGATGGGGGGGCAAACGAACTCGAATCAATTCGTGCCACCTGCCGATATGATTGCCTCGAAGTTCTTCACAAGCTCGTAAATTTTCGGGCCAAACAATTTCGCTTCGCCTCTGACCATTTTGTTCGGCCTAGGGTTTCGGTCCTAAATGGTAAAAAATACAACGTCGTCCGATTTGCCCGAAAATTTACGAGCGTGCTTAGTGCTTCGTGGCGATCATGTCGGCGGGTCTCGAAACGAAATTTAGTCGTTCCGGCCGGGATCGGGGCACTTGTTATTTTCAAATAAAGTTATCGTTCGTAAGTGAAGATGGGGGGGGGCAAACGAACTCGAATCAATTCGTGCCACCTGCCGATATGATTGCCTCGAAGTTCTTCACAAGCTCGTTAATTTTCGGGCAAACAATTTCGCTTCCCCAATAACCATTTTGTTCGGCCTTGGGTTTCGGTCCTAGTTGTGAAAAAATACAACGTTGTCCGATTTGCCCGAAAATTTACGAGCATGCTCAGTGCTTCGTGGCGATCATGTCGGCGGGTCTCGAAACGAAATTCGAGTCGTTCCGGCCGGGATCGGGGCACTTGTTATTTTCAAATAAAGTTATCGTTCATAAGTGAAGATGGGGGGGGCAAACGAACTCGAATCAATTCGTGCCACCTGCCGATATGATTGCCTCGAAGTTCTTCACAAGCTCGTTAATTTTCGAGCAAACAATTTCGCTTCCCCAATAACCATTTTGTTCGGCCTTGGGTTTCGGTCCTAGTTGTGAAAATATACAACGTTGTCCGATTTGCCCGAAAATTTACGAGCGTGCTCAGTGCTTCGTGGCGATCATGTCGGCGGGTCTCGACACGAAATTCGAGTCGTTCCGGCCGGGATCGGGGCACTTGTTATTTTCAAATAAAGTTATCGTTCGTAAGTGAAGATGGGGGGGCAAACGAACTCGAATCAATTCGTGCCACCTGCCGATATGATTGCCTCGAAGTTCTTCACAAGCTCGTAAATTTTCGGGCCAAACAATTTCGCTTCGCCTCTGACCATTTTGTTCGGCCTAGGGTTTCGGTCCTAAATGGTAAAAAATACAACGTCGTCCGATTTGCCCGAAAATTTACGAGCGTGCTTAGTGCTTCGTGGCGATCATGTCGGCGGGTCTCGAAACGAAATTCGAGTCGTTCCGGCCGGGATCGGGGCACTTGTTATTTTCAAATAAAGTTATCGTTCTGAAGTGAAGATGGGGGGGCAAACGAACTCGAATCAATTCGTGCCACCTGCCGATATGATTGCCTCGAAGTTCTTCACAAGCTCGTAAATTTTCGGGCCAAACAATTTCGCTTCGCCTCTGACCATTTTGTTCGGCCTAGGGTTTCGGTCCTAAATGGTAAAAAATACAACGTCGTCCGATTTGCCCGAAAATTTACGAGCGTGCTTAGTGCTTCGTGGCGATCATGTCGGCGGGTCTCGAAACGAAATTTGAGTCGTTCCGGCCGGGATCGGGGCACTTGTTATTTTCAAATAAAGTTATCGTTCGTAAGTGAAGATGGGGGGGGGCAAACGAACTCGAATCAATTAGTGCCACCTGCCGATATGATTGCCTCGAAGTTCTTCACAAGCTCGTTAATTTTCGGGCAAACAATTTCGCTTCCCCAATAACCATTTTGTTCGGCCTTGGGTTTCGGTCCTAGTTGTGAAAAAATACAACGTTGTCCGATTTGCCCGAAAATTTACGAGCATGCTCAGTGCTTCGTGGCGATCATGTCGGCGGGTCTCGAAACGAAATTCGAGTCGTTACGGCCGGGATCGGGGCACTTGTTATTTTCAAATAAAGTTATCGTTCATAAGTGAAGATGGGGGGGGGCAAACGAACTCGAATCAATTCGTGCCACCTGCCGATATGATTGCCTCGAAGTTCTTCACAAGCTCGTTAATTTTCGAGCAAACAATTTCGCTTCCCCAATAACCATTTTGTTCGGCCTTGGGTTTCGGTCCTAGTTGTGAAAATATACAACGTTGTCCGATTTGCACGAAAATTTACGAGCGTGCTCAGTGCTTCGTGGCGATCATGTCGGCGGGTCTCGACACGAAATTCGAGTCGTTCCGGCCGGGATCGGGGCACTTGTTATTTTCAAATAAAGTTATCGTTCGTAAGTGAAGATGGGGGGGCAAACGAACTCGAATCAATTCGTGCCACCTGCCGATATGATTGCCTCGAAGTTCTTCACAAGCTCGTAAATTTTCGGGCCAAACAATTTCGCTTCGCCACTGACCCTTTTGTTCGGCCTAGGGTTTCGGTCCTAAATGGTAAAAAATACAACGTCGTCCGATTTGCCCGAAAATTTACGAGCGTGCTTAGTGCTTCGTGGCGATCATGTCGGCGGGTCTCGAAACGAAATTCGAGTCGTTCCGGCCGGGATCGGGGCACTTGTTATTTTCAAATAAAGTTATCGTTCTGAAGTGAAGATGGGGGGGCAAACGAACTCGAATCAATTCGTGCCACCTGCCGATATGATTGCCTCGAAGTTCTTCACAAGCTCGTAAATTTTCGGGCCAAACAATTTCGCTTCGCCTCTGACCATTTTGTTCAGCCTAGGGTTTCGGTCCTAATTGGTAAAAAATACAACGTCGTCCGATTTGCCCGAAAATTTACGAGCGTGCTTAGTGCTTCGTGGCGATCATGTCGGCGGGTCTCGAAACGAAATTTGAGTCGTTCCGGCCGGGATCGGGGCACTTGTTATTTTCAAATAAAGTTATCGTTCGTAAGTGAAGATGGGGGGCAAACGAACTCGAATCAATTCGTGCCACCTGCCGATATGATTGCCTCGAAGTTCTTCACAAGCTCGTTAATTTTCGGGCAAACAATTTCGCTTCCCCAATAACCATTTTGTTCGGCCTTGGGTTTCGGTCCTAGTTGTGAAAAAATACAACGTTGTCCGATTTGCCCGAAAATTTACGAGCATGCTCAGTGCTTCGTGGCGATCATGTCGGCGGGTCTCGAAACGAAATTCGAGTCGTTCCGGCCGGGATCGGGGCACTTGTTATTTTCAAATAAAGTTATCGTTCATAAGTGAAGATGGGGGGGGCAAACGAACTCGAATCAATTCGTGCCACCTGCCGATATGATTGCCTCGAAGTTCTTCACAAGCTCGTTAATTTTCGAGCAAACAATTTCGCTTCCCCAATAACCATTTTGTTCGGCCTTGGGTTTCGGTCCTAGTTGTGAAAATATACAACGTTGTCCGATTTGCCCGAAAATTTACGAGCGTGCTCAGTGCTTCGTGGCGATCATGTCGGCGGGTCTCGACACGAAATTCGAGTCGTTCCGGCCGGGATCGGGGCACTTGTTATTTTCAAATAAAGTTATCGTTCGTAAGTGAAGATGGGGGGGCAAACGAACTCGAATCAATTCGTGCCACATGCCGATATGATTGCCTCGAAGTTCTTCACAAGCTCGTAAATTTTCGGGCCAAACAATTTCGCTTCGCCTCTGACCATTTTGTTCGGCCTAGGGTTTCGGTCCTAAATGGTAAAAAATACAACGTCGTCCGATTTGCCCGAAAATTTACGAGCGTGCTTAGTGCTTCGTGGCGATCATGTCGGCGGGTCTCGAAACGAAATTCGAGTCGTTCCGGCCGGGATCGGGGCACTTGTTATTTTCAAATAAAGTTATCGTTCTGAAGTGAAGATGGGGGGGCAAACGAACTCGAATCAATTCGTGCCACCTGCCGATATGATTGCCTCGAAGTTCTTCACAAGCTCGTAAATTTTCGGGCCAAACAATTTCGCTTCGCCTCTGACCATTTTGTTCAGCCTAGGGTTTCGGTCCTAATTGGTAAAAAATACAACGTCGTCCGATTTGCCCGAAAATTTACGAGCGTGCTTAGTGCTTCGTGGCGATCATGTCGGCGGGTCTCGAAACGAAATTTGAGTCGTTCCGGCCGGGATCGGGGCACTTGTTATTTTCAAATAAAGTTATCGTTCGTAAGTGAAGATGGGGGGGCAAACGAACTCGAATCAATTCGTGCCACCTGCCGATATGATTGCCTCGAAGTTCTTCACAAGCTCGTTAATTTTCGGGCAAACAATTTCGCTTCCCCAATAACCATTTTGTTCGGCCTTGGGTTTCGGTCCTAGTTGTGAAAAAATACAACGTTGTCCGATTTGCCCGAAAATTTACGAGCATGCTCAGTGCTTCGTGGCGATCATGTCGGCGGGTCTCGAAACGAAATTCGAGTCGTTCCGGCCGGGATCGGGGCGCTTGTTATTTTCAAATAAAGTTATCGTTCATAAGTGAAGATGGGGGGGCAAACGAACTCGAATCAATTCGTGCCACCTGCCGATATGATTGCCTCGAAGTTCTTCACAAGCTCGTTAATTTTCGAGCAAACAATTTCGCTTCCCCAATAACCATTTTGTTCGGCCTTGGGTTTCGGTCCTAGTTGTGAAAATATACAACGTTGTCCGATTTGCCCGAAAATTTACGAGCGTGCTCAGTGCTTCGTGGCGATCATGACGGCGGGTCTCGACACGAAATTCGAGTCGTTCCGGCCGGGATCGGGGCACTTGTTATTTTCAAATAAAGTTATCGTTCGTAAGTGAAGATGGGGGGGCAAACGAACTCGAATCAATTCGTGCCACCTGCCGATATGATTGCCTCGAAGTTCTTCACAAGCTCGTAAATTTTCGGGCCAAACAATTTCGCTTCGCCTCTGACCATTTTGTTCGGCCTAGGGTTTCGGTCCTAAATGGTAAAAAATACAACGTCGTCCGATTTGCCTGAAAATTTAAGAGCGTGCTTAGTGTTTCGTGGCGATCATGTCGGCGGGTCTCGAAACGAAATTTGAGTCGTTCCGGCCGGGATCGGGGCACTTGTTATTTTCAAATAAAGTTATCGTTCGTAAGTGAAGATGGGGGGGGGGCAAACGAACTCGAATCAATTCGTGCCACCTGCCGATATGATTGCCTCGAAGTTCTTCACAAGCTCGTTAATTTTCGGGCAAACAATTTCGCTTCCCCAATAACCATTTTGTTCGGCCTTGGGTTTCGGTCCTAGTTGTGAAAAAATACAACGTTGTCCGATTTGCCCGAAAATTTACGAGCATGCTCAGTGCTTCGTGGCGATCATGTCGGCGGGTCTCGAAACGAAATTCGAGTCGTTCCGGCCGGGATCGGGGCACTTGTTATTTTCAAATAAAGTTATCGTTCATAAGTGAAGATGGGGGGGGGCAAACGAACTCGAATCAATTCGTGCCACCTGCCGATATGATTGCCTCGAAGTTCTTCACAAGCTAGTTAATTTTCGAGCAAACAATTTCGCTTCCCCAATAACCATTTTGTTCGGCCTTGGGTTTCGGTCCTAGTTGTGAAAAAATACAACGTTGTCCGATTTGCCCGAAAATTTACGAGCATGCTCAGTGCTTCGTGGCGATCATGTCGGCGGGTCTCGAAACGAAATTCGAGTCGTTCCGGCCGGGATCGGGGCACTTGTTATTTTCAAATAAAGTTATCGTTCATAAGTGAAGATGGGGGGGGCAAACGAACTCGAATCAATTCGTGCCACCTGCCGATATGATTGCCTCGAAGTTCTTCACAAGCTCGTTAATTTTCGAGCAAACAATTTCGCTTCCCCAATAACCATTTTGTTCGGCCTTGGGTTTCGGTCCTAGTTGTGAAAATATACAACGTTGTCCGATTTGCCCGAAAATTTACGAGCGTGCTCAGTGCTTCGTGGCGATCATGTCGGCGGGTCTCGACACGAAATTCGAGTCGTTCCGGCCGGGATCGGGGCACTTGTTATTTTCAAATAAAGTTATCGTTCGTAAGTGAAGATGGGGGGGCAAACGAACTCGAATCAATTCGTGCCACCTGCCGATATGATTGCCTCGAAGTTCTTCACAAGCTCGTAAATTTTCGGGCCAAACAATTTCGCTTCGCCTCTGACCATTTTGTTCGGCCTAGGGTTTCGGTCCTAAATGGTAAAAAATACAACGTCGTCCGATTTGCCTGAAAATTTACGAGCGTGCTTAGTGTTTCGTGGCGATCATGTCGGCGGGTCTCGAAACGAAATTTGAGTTGTTCCGGCCGGGATCGGGGCACTTGTTATTTTCAAATAAAGTTATCGTTCGTAAGTGAAGATGGGGGGGGGCAAACGAACTCGAATCAATTCGTGCCACCTGCCGATATGATTGCCTCGAAGTTCTTCACAAGCTCGTTAATTTTCGGGCAAACAATTTCGCTTCCCCAATAACCATTTTGTTCGGCCTTGGGTTTCGGTCCTAGTTGTGAAAAAATACAACGTTGTCCGATTTGCCCGAAAATTTACGAGCATGCTCAGTGCTTCGTGGCGATCATGTCGGCGGGTCTCGAAACGAAATTCGAGTCGTTCCGGCCGGGATCGGGGCACTTGTTATTTTCAAATAAAGTTATCGTTCATAAGTGAAGATGGGGGGGGGCAAACGAACTCGAATCAATTCGTGCCACCTGCCGATATGATTGCCTCGAAGTTCTTCACAAGCTAGTTAATTTTCGAGCAAACAATTTCGCTTCCCCAATAACCATTTTGTTCGGCCTTGGGTTTCGGTCCTAGTTGTGAAAAAATACAACGTTGTCCGATTTGCCCGAAAATTTACGAGCATGCTCAGTGCTTCGTGGCGATCATGTCGGCGGGTCTCGAAACGAAATTCGAGTCGTTCCGGCCGGGATCGGGGCGCTTGTTATTTTCAAATAAAGTTATCGTTCATAAGTGAAGATGGGGGGGGCAAACGAACTCGAATCAATTCGTGCCACCTGCCGATATGATTGCCTCGAAGTTCTTCACAAGCTCGTTAATTTTCGAGCAAACAATTTCGCTTCCCCAATAACCATTTTGTTCGGCCTTGGGTTTCGGTCCTAGTTGTGAAAATATACAACGTTGTCCGATTTGCCCGAAAATTTACGAGCGTGCTCAGTGCTTCGTGGCGATCATGACGGCGGGTCTCGACACGAAATTCGAGTCGTTCCGGCCGGGATCGGGGCACTTGTTATTTTCAAATAAAGTTATCGTTCGTAAGTGAAGATGGGGGGGCAAACGAACTCGAATCAATTCGTGCCACCTGCCGATATGATTGCCTCGAAGTTCTTCACAAGCTCGTAAATTTTCGGGCCAAACAATTTCGCTTCGCCTCTGACCATTTTGTTCGGCCTAGGGTTTCGGTCCTAAATGGTAAAAAATACAACGTCGTCCGATTTGCCTGAAAATTTAAGAGCGTGCTTAGTGTTTCGTGGCGATCATGTCGGCGGGTCTCGAAACGAAATTTGAGTCGTTCCGGCCGGGATCGGGGCACTTGTTATTTTCAAATAAAGTTATCGTTCGTAAGTG
Organism: Corylus avellana; assembly: GCF_965113065.1. NCBI lineage: Eukaryota > Viridiplantae > Streptophyta > Magnoliopsida > Fagales > Betulaceae > Corylus > Corylus avellana. The sequence goes on from NC_142493.1 coordinate 14,959,572, forward strand.
AAGATGGGGGGGGGGGGGGGCAAACGAACTCGAATCAATTCGTGCCACCTGCCGATATGATTGCCTCGAAGTTCTTCACAAGCTCGTTAATTTTCGGGCAAACAATTTCGCTTCCCCAATAACCATTTTGTTCGGCCTTGGGTTTCGGTCCTAGTTGTGAAAAAATACAACGTTGTCCGATTTGCCCGAAAATTTACGAGCATGCTCAGTGCTTCGTGGCGATCATGTCGGCGGGTCTCGAAACGAAATTCGAGTCGTTCCGGCCGGGATCGGGGCACTTGTTATTTTCAAATAAAGTTATCGTTCATAAGTGAAGATGGGGGGGGGCAAACGAACTCGAATCAATTCGTGCCACCTGCCGATATGATTGCCTCGAAGTTCTTCACAAGCTAGTTAATTTTCGAGCAAACAATTTCGCTTCCCCAATAACCATTTTGTTCGGCCTTGGGTTTCGGTCCTAGTTGTGAAAAAATACAACGTTGTCCGATTTGCCCGAAAATTTACGAGCATGCTCAGTGCTTCGTGGCGATCATGTCGGCGGGTCTCGAAACGAAATTCGAGTCGTTCCGGCCGGGATCGGGGCACTTGTTATTTTCAAATAAAGTTATCGTTCATAAGTGAAGATGGGGGGGGCAAACGAACTCGAATCAATTCGTGCCACCTGCCGATATGATTGCCTCGAAGTTCTTCACAAGCTCGTTAATTTTCGAGCAAACAATTTCGCTTCCCCAATAACCATTTTGTTCGGCCTTGGGTTTCGGTCCTAGTTGTGAAAATATACAACGTTGTCCGATTTGCCCGAAAATTTACGAGCGTGCTCAGTGCTTCGTGGCGATCATGTCGGCGGGTCTCGACACGAAATTCGAGTCGTTCCGGCCGGGATCGGGGCACTTGTTATTTTCAAATAAAGTTATCGTTCGTAAGTGAAGATGGGGGGGCAAACGAACTCGAATCAATTCGTGCCACCTGCCGATATGATTGCCTCGAAGTTCTTCACAAGCTCGTAAATTTTCGGGCCAAACAATTTCGCTTCGCCTCTGACCATTTTGTTCGGCCTAGGGTTTCGGTCCTAAATGGTAAAAAATACAACGTCGTCCGATTTGCCTGAAAATTTACGAGCGTGCTTAGTGTTTCGTGGCGATCATGTCGGCGGGTCTCGAAACGAAATTTGAGTCGTTCCGGCCGGGATCGGGGCACTTGTTATTTTCAAATAAAGTTATCGTTCGTAAGTGAAGATGGGGGGGGGCAAACGAACTCGAATCAATTCGTGCCACCTGCCGATATGATTGCCTCGAAGTTCTTCACAAGCTCGTTAATTTTCGGGCAAACAATTTCGCTTCCCCAATAACCATTTTGTTCGGCCTTGGGTTTCGGTCCTAGTTGTGAAAAAATACAACGTTGTCCGATTTGCCCGAAAATTTACGAGCATGCTCAGTGCTTCGTGGCGATCATGTCGGCGGGTCTCGAAACGAAATTCGAGTCGTTCCGGCCGGGATCGGGGCACTTGTTATTTTCAAATAAAGTTATCGTTCATAAGTGAAGATGGGGGGGGCAAACGAACTCGAATCAATTCGTGCCACCTGCCGATATGATTGCCTCGAAGTTCTTCACAAGCTAGTTAATTTTCGAGCAAACAATTTCGCTTCCCCAATAACCATTTTGTTCGGCCTTGGGTTTCGGTCCTAGTTGTGAAAATATACAACGTTGTCCGATTTGCCCGAAAATTTACGAGCGTGCTCAGTGCTTCGTGGCGATCATGTCGGCGGGTCTCGACACGAAATTCGAGTCGTTCCGGCCGGGATCGGGGCACTTGTTATTTTCAAATAAAGTTATCGTTCGTAAGTGAAGATGGGGGGGCAAACGAACTCGAATCAATTCGTGCCACCTGCCGATATGATTGCCTCGAAGTTCTTCACAAGCTCGTAAATTTTCGGGCCAAACAATTTCGCTTCGCCTCTGACCATTTTGTTCAGCCTAGGGTTTCGGTCCTAATTGGTAAAAAATACAACGTCGTCCGATTTGCCCGAAAATTTACGAGCGTGCTTAGTGCTTCGTGGCGATCATGTCGGCGGGTCTCGAAACGAAATTCGAGTCGTTCCGGCCGGGATCGGGGCACTTGTTATTTTAAAAAAAAGTTATCGTTCGTTAGTGAAGATGGGGGGGCAAACGAACTCGAATCACTTCGCGCCACCTGTCGATTGGATTGCGTCGAAGTTCTGCACAAGCTCGTAAATTTTCGGGCCAAACAATTTCGCTTCGCCTCTGACCATTTTGTTCGGCCTAGGGTTTCGGTCCTAATTGGTAAAAAATACAACGTCGTCCGATTTGCCCGAAAATTTACGAGCGTGCTTAGTGCTTCGTGACGATAATGTCGGCGGGTCTCGAAACGAAATTCGAGTCGTTCCGGACGAGATCGGGGCACTTGTTATTTTCCAAAAAAGTTATCGTTCGTTAGTGAAGATGGGGGGGCAAACGAACTCGAATCACTTCGTGCCACCTGTCGATTGGATTGCGTTGAAGTTCTGCACAAGCTCGTAAATTTTCGGGCCAAACAATTTCTCTTCGCCTCTGACCATTTTGTTCGGCCTAGGGTTTCGGTCCTAATTGGTAAAAAATACAACGTCGTCCGATTTGCCCGAAAATTTACGAGCGTGCTTAGTGCTTCGTGGCGATCATGTCGGCGGGTCTCGAAACGAAATTCGAGTCGTTCCGGCCGGGATCGGGGCACTTGTTATTTTCAAATAAAGTTATCGTTCGTAAGTGAAGATGGGGGGGCAAACGAACTCGAATCAATTCGTGCCACCTGCCGATATGATTGCCTCGAAGTTCTTCACAAGCTCGTTAATTTTCGAGCAAACAATTTCGCTTCCCCAATAACCATTTTGTTCGGCCTTGGGTTTCGGTCCTAGTTGTGAAAATATACAACGTTGTCCGATTTGCCCGAAAATTTACGAGCGTGCTCAGTGCTTCGTGGCGATCATGTCGGCGGGTCTCGACACGAAATTCGAGTCGTTCCGGCCGGGATCGGGGCACTGGTTATTTTCAAATAAAGTTATCGTTCCTAAGTGAAGATGGGGGGCAAACGAACTCGAATCAATTCGTGCCACCTGCCGATATGATTGCCTCGAAGTTCTTCACAAGCTCGTTAATTTTCGAGCAAACAATTTCGCTTCCCCAATAACCATTTTGTTCGGCCTTGGGTTTCGGTCCTAGTTGTGAAAATATACAACGTTGTCCGATTTGCCCGAAAATTTACGAGCGTGCTCAGTGCTTCGTGGCGATCATGTCGGCGGGTCTCGACACGAAATTCGAGTCGTTCCGGCCGGGATCGGGGCACTGGTTATTTTCAAATAAAGTTATCGTTCCTAAGTGAAGATGGGGGGCAAACGAACTCGAATCAATTCGTGCCACCTGCCGATATGATTGCCTCGAAGTTCTTCACAAGCTCGTTAATTTTCGGGCAAACAATTTCGCTTCCCCAATAACCATTTTGTTCGGCCTTGGGTTTCGGTCCTAGTTGTGAAAAAATACAACGTTGTCCGATTTGCCCGAAAATTTACGAGCGTGCTCAGTGCTTCGTGGCGATCATGTCGGCGGGTCTCGAAACGAGATTCGAGTCGTTCGGGACGAGATCGGGGCACTTGTTATTTTCAAAAAAAGTTATCGTTCGTTAGTGAAAATGGGGGGGCAAACGAACTCGAATCACTTCGTGCCACCTGTCGATTGGATTGCGTCGAAGTTCTGCATAAGTACGTAAATCTTCGAGCCAAACAATTTCGCTTCGCGTCTGACTATTTTGTTCGGCCTAGGGTATCGGTCCTTCTTGTGAAAAAATACTACGTCGTCCGATTTGCCCGAAAATTTACGAGCGTGCTCAGTGCTTGGTGGCGATCATGTCGGCGGGTCTCGAAACGAAATTCGAGTCGTTCCGGCCGGGATCGGGGCACTTGTTATTTTCAAAAAAAGTTATCGTTCGTTAGTGAAGATGGGGGGGCAAACGAACTCGAATCACTTCGCGCCACCTGCCGATATGATTGCCTCGAAGTTCTTCACAAGCTCGTTAATTTTCGGGCCAAAGAATTTTGCTTCGCCTCTGACCATTTTGTTCGGCCTAGGGTTTCGGTCCTAATTGGTAAAAAATACAACGTCCTCCGATTGGCCCGAAAATTTACGAGCGTGCTTAGTGCTTCGTGGCGATCATGTCGACGGGTCTCGAAACGAAATTTGAGTCGTTCCGGCCGGGATCGGGGCACTTGTTATTTTCAAATAAAGTTATCGTTCGTAAGTGAAGATGGGGGGGCAAACGAACTCGAATCAATTCGTGCCACCTGCCGATATGATTGCCTCGAAGTTCTTCACAAGCTCGTTAATTTTCGAGCAAACAATTTCGCTTCCCCAATAACCATTTTGTTCGGCCTTGGGTTTCGGTCCTAGTTGTGAAAATATACAACGTTGTCCGATTTGCCCGAAAATTTACGAGCGTGCTCAGTGCTTCGTGGCGATCATGTCGGCGGGTCTCGACACGAAATTCGAGTCGTTCCGGCCGGGATCGGGGCACTTGTTATTTTCAAATAAAGTTATCGTTCGTAAGTGAAGATGGGGGGGCAAACGAACTCGAATCAATTCGTGCCACCTGCCGATATGATTGCCTCGAAGTTCTTCACAAGCTCGTTAATTTTCGGGCAAACAATTTCGCTTCCCCAATAACCATTTTGTTCGGCCTTGGGTTTCGGTCCTAGTTGTGAAAAAATACAACGTTGTCCGATTTGCCCGAAAATTTACGAGCGTGCTCAGTGCTTCGTGGCGATCATGTCGGCGGGTCTCGAAACGAGATTCGAGTCGTTCGGGACGAGATCGGGGCACTTGTTATTTTCAAAAAAAGTTATCGTTCGTTAGTGAAGATGGGGGGGCAAACGAACTCGAATCACTTCGCGCCACCTGTCGATTGGATTGCGTCGAAGTTCTGCACAAGCTCGTAAATTTTTGGGCCAAACAATTTCGCTTCGCCTCTGACCATTTTGTTCGGTCTAGGTTTTCGGTCCTAATTGGTAAAAAATACAACGTCGTCCGATTTGCCCGAAAATTTACGAGCGTGCTTAGTGCTTCGTGACGATAATGTCGGCGGGTCTCGAAACGAAATTCGAGTCGTTCCGGACGAGATCGGGGCACTTGTTATTTTCCAAAAAAGTTATCGTTCGTTAGTGAAGATGGGGGGGCAAACGAACTCGAATCACTTCGTGCCACCTGTCGATTGGATTGCGTTGAAGTTCTGCACAAGCTCGTAAATTTTCGGGCGAAACAATTTCTCTTCGCCTCTGACCATTTTGTTCGGCCTAGGGTTTCGGTCCTAATTGGTAAAAATACAACGTCGTCCGATTTGCCCGAAAATTTACGAGCGTGCTTAGTGCTTCGTGGCGATCATGTCGGCGGGTCTCGAAACGAAATTCGAGTCGTTCCGGCCGGGATCGGGGCACTTGTTATTTTCAAATAAAGTTATCATTCGTAAGTGAAGATGGGGGGGCAAACGAACTCGAATCAATTCGTGCCACCTGCCGATATGATTGCCTCGAAGTTCTTCACAAGCTCGTTAATTTTCGGGCCAAACAATTTTGCTTCGCCTCTGACCATTTTGTTCGGCCTAGGGTTTCGGTCCTAATTGGTAAAAAATACAACGTCCTCCGATTGGCCCGTAAATTTACGAGCGTGCTTAGTGCTTCGTGGCGATCATGTCGGCGGGTCTCGAAACGAAATTTGAGTCGTTCCGGCCGGGATCGGGGCACTTGTTATTTTCAAATAAAGTTATCGTTCGTAAGTGAAGATGGGGGGGCAAACGAACTCGAATCAATTCGTGCCACCTGCCGATATGATTGCCTCGAAGTTCTTCACAAGCTCGTTAATTTTCGAGCAAACAATTTCGCTTCCCCAATAACCATTTTGTTCGGCCTTGGGTTTCGGTCCTAGTTGTGAAAAAATACAACGTTGTCCGATTTGCCCGAAAATTTACGAGCGTGCTTAGTGCTTCGTGGCGATCATGTCGGCGGGTCTCGAAACGAAATTCGAGTCGTTCCGGCCGGGATCGGGGCACTTGTTATTTTCAAATAAAGTTATCATTCGTAAGTGAAGATGGGGGGGCAAACGAACTCGAATCAATTCGTGCCACCTGCCGATATGATTGCCTCGAAGTTCTTCACAAGCTCGTTAATTTTCGGGCCAAACAATTTTGCTTCGCCTCTGACCATTTTGTTCGGCCTAGGGTTTCGGTCCTAATTGGTAAAAAATACAACGTCCTCCGATTGGCCCGAAAATTTACGAGCGTGCTTAGTGCTTCGTGGCGATCATGTCGGCGGGTCTCGAAACGAAATTTGAGTCGTTCCGGCCGGGATCGGGGCACTTGTTATTTTCAAATAAAGTTATCGTTCGTAAGTGAAGATGGGGGGGCAAACGAACTCGAATCAATTCGTGCCACCTGCCGATATGATTGCCTCGAAGTTCTTCACAAGCTCGTTAATTTTCGGGCCAAACAATTTTGCTTCGCCTCTGACCATTTTGTTCGGCCTAGGGTTTCGGTCCTAATTGGTAAAAAATACAACGTCCTCCGATTGGCCCGAAAATTTACGAGCGTGCTTAGTGCTTCGTGGCGATCATGTCGGCGGGTCTCGAAACGAAATTCGAGTCGTTCCGGCCGGGATCGGGGCACTTGTTATTTTCAAAAAAAGTTATCGTTCGTTAGTGAAGATGGGGGGGCAAACGAACTCGAATCAATTCGTGCCACCTGCCGATATGATTGCCTCGAAGTTCTTCACAAGCTCGTAAATTTTCGGGCCAAACAATTTCGCTTCGCCTCTGACCATTTTGTTCGGCCTAGGGTTTCGGTCCTAATTGGTAAAAAATACAACGTCGTCCGATTTGCCCGAAAATTTACGAGCGTGCTTAGTGCTTCGTGACGATAATGTCGGCGGGTCTCGAAACGAAATTCGAGTCGTTCCGGACGAGATCGGGGCACTTGTTATTTTCCAAAAAAGTTATCGTTCGTTAGTGAAGATGGGGGGGCAAACGAACTCGAATCACTTCGTGCCACCTGTCGATTGGATTGCGTTGAAGTTCTGCACAAGCTCGTAAATTTCGGGCCAAACAATTTCTCTTCGCCTCTGACCATTTTGTTCGGCCTAGGGTTTCGGTCCTAATTGGTAAAAAATACAACGTCGTCCGATTTGCCCGAAAATTTACGAGCGTGCTTAGTGCTTCGTGGCGATCATGTCGGCGGGTCGCGAAACGAAATTCGAGTCGTTCCGGCCGGGATCGGGGCACTTGTTATTTTCAAATAAAGTTATCGTTCGTAAGTGAAGATGGGGGGGCAAACGAACTCGAATCAATTCGTGCCACCTGCCGATATGATTGCCTCGAAGTTCTTCACAAGCTCGTTAATTTTCGAGCAAACAATTTCGCTTCCCCAATAACCATTTTGTTCGGCCTTGGGTTTCGGTCCTAGTTGTGAAAATATACAACGTTGTCCGATTTGCCCAAAAATTTACGAGCGTGCTCAGTGCTTCGTGGCGATCATGTCGGCGGGTCTCGAAACGAGATTCGAGTCGTTCGGGACGAGATCGGGGCACTTGTTATTTTCAAAAAAAGTTATCGTTCGTTAGTGAAAATGAGGGGGCAAACGAACTCGAATCACTTCGTGCCACCTGTCGATTGGATTGCGTCGAAGTTCTGCATAAGTACGTAAATCTTCGGGCCAAACAATTTCGCTTCGCGTCTGAGTATTTTGTTCGGCCTAGGGTATCGGTCCTTCTTGTGAAAAAATACTACGTCGTCCGATTTGCCCGAAAATTTACGAGCGTGCTCAGTGCTTGGTGGCGATCATGTCGGCGGGTCTCGAAACGAAATTCGAGTCGTTCCGGCCGGGATCGGGGCACTTGTTATTTTCAAAAAAAGTTATCGTTCGTTAGTGAAGATGGGGGGGCAAACGAACTCGAATCACTTCGCGCCTCCTGTCGATTGGATTGCGTCGAAGTTCTGCACAAGCTCGTAAATTTTCGGGCCAAACAATTTCGCTTCGCCTCTGACCATTTTGTTCGGCCTAGGTTTTCGGTCCTAATTGGTAAAAAATACAACGTCGTCCGATTTGCCCGAAAATTTACGAGCGTGCTTAGTGCTTCGTGACGATAATGTCGGCGGGTCTCGAAACGAAATTCGAGTCGTTCCGGACGAGATCGGGGCACTTGTTATTTTCCAAAAAAGTTATCGTTCGTTAGTGAAGATGGGGGGGCAAACGAACTCGAATCACTTCGTGCCACCTGTCGATTGGATTGCGTTGAAGTTCTGCACAAGCTCGTAAATTTTCGGGCCAAACAATTTCTCTTCGCCTCTGACCATTTTGTTCGGCCTAGGGTTTCGGTCCTAATTGGTAAAAAATACAACGTCGTCCGATTTGCCCGAAAATTTACGAGCGTGCTTAGTGCTTCGTGGCGATCATGTCGGCGGGTCTCGAAACGAAATTCGAGTCGTTCCGGCCGGGATCGGGGCACTTGTTATTTTCAAATAAAGTTATCGTTCGTAAGTGAAGATGGGGGGGCAAACGAACTCGAATCAATTCGTGCCACCTGCCGATATGATTGCCTCGAAGTTCTTCACAAGCTCGTAAATTTTCGGGCCAAACAATTTTGCTTCGCCTCTGACCATTTTGTTCGGCCTAGGGTTTCGGTCCTAATTGGTAAAAAATACAACGTCCTCCGATTGGCCCGAAAATTTACGAGCGTGCTTAGTGCTTCGTGGCGATCATGTCGGCGGGTCTCGAAACGAAATTTGAGTCGTTCCGGCCGGGATCGGGGCACTTGTTATTTCCAAATAAAGTTATCGTTCGCAAGTGAAGATGGGGGGGCAAACGAACTCGAATCAATTCGTGCCACCTGCCGATATGATTGCCTCGAAGTTCTTAATTTTCGATCACGTTGTATTTTTTCACAACCAGGACCGAAACCCTAGGCCGAACAAAATGGTCGTACGCGAAGTGAAATTTTTTGACTCGAAATTTTACGAGCTTGTGCAGAACTTCTAGGCAATCATATCGGCAGGTGACACGAAGTGATTCGAGTTCGTTTGCCCCCCCATTTTCTTTAACGAACGATAACTTTTTCTGAAAATAACAAGTGCCCCGATCCCGGCCGAAACGACTCCAATTACACTTCGACACCCGCCGACATGATCGCCACGATGCACAGAGCGCCCTAGTAAATTTTCGATCACGTTGTATTTTTTCACAACCAGGACCGAAACCCTAGGCCGAACAAAATGGTCGTACGCGAAGTGAAATTTTTTGGCTCGAAATTTTACGAGCTTGTGCAGAACTTCTAGGCAATCATATCGGCAGGTGACACGAAGTGATTCGAGTTCGTTTGCCCCGCCATTTTCTTTAACGAACGAAAACTTTTTCTGAAAATAACAAGTGCCCCGATCCCGGCCGAAACGACTCGAATTACACTTCGACACCCGCCGACATGATCGCCACGATGCACAGAGCACCCTCGTAAATTTTCGATCACGTTGTATTTTTTCACAACCAGGACCGAAACCCTAGGCCGAACAAAATGGTCGTACGCGAAGTGAAATTTTTCGGCTCGAAATTTTACGAGCTTGTGCAGAACTTCTAGGCAATCATATCGGCAGGTGACACGAAGTGATTCGAGTTCGTTTGCCCCCCCATTTTCTTTAACGAACGATAACTTTTTCTCAAAATAACAAGTGCCCCGATCCCGGCCGAAACGACTCGAATTACACTTCGAGACCCGCCGACATGATCGCCACGATGCACAGAGCACCCTCGTAAATTTTCGATCACGTTGTATTTTTTCACAACCAGGACCGAAACCCTAGGCCGAACAAAATGGTCGTACGCGAAGTGAAATTTTTTGGCTCGAAATTTTACGAGCTTGTGCAGAACTTCTAGGCAATCATATCGGCAGGTGACACGAAGTGATTCGAGTTCGTTTGCCCCCCCCCCCCCATTTTCTTTAACGAACGATAACTTTTTCTGAAAATAACAAGTGCCCCGATCCCGGCCGAAACGACTCGAATTACACTTCGACACCCTTCAACATGATCGCCACGATGCACAGAGCACCCTCGTAAATTTTCGATCACGTTGTATTTTTTCACAACCAAGACCGAAAACCTTAGGCCGAACAAAATGGTCGTACGCGAAGTGAAATTTTTTGGCTCGAAATTTTACGAGCTTGTGCAGAACTTCTAGGCAATCATATCGGCAGGTGACACGAAGTGATTCGAGTTCGTTTGCCCCGCCATTTTCTTTAACGAACGAAAACTTTTTCTGAAAATAACAAGTGCCCCGATCCCGGCCGAAACAACTCGAATTACACTTCGACACCCGCCGACATGATCGCCACGATGCACAGAGCACCCTCGTAAATTTTCGATCACGTTGTATTTTTTCACAACCAGGACCGAAACCCTAGGCCGAACAAAATGGTCGTACGCGAAGTGAAATTTTTTGGCTCGAAATTTTACGAGCTTGTGCAGAACTTCTAGGCAATCATATCGGCAGGTGACACGAAGTGATTCGAGTTCGTTTGCCCTCCCATTTTCTTTAACGAACGATAACTTTTTCTAAAAATAACAAGTGCCCCGATCCCGGCCGAAACGACTCGAATTACACTTCGAGACCCGCCGACATGATCGCCACGATGCACAGAGCACCCTCGTAAATTTTCGATCACGTTGTATTTTTTCACAACCAGGACCGAAACCCTAGGCCGAACAAAATGGTCGTACGCGAAGTGAAATTTTTTGGCTCGAAATTTTACGAGCTTGTGCAGAACTTCTAGGCAATCATATCGGCAGGTGACACGAAGTGATTCGAGTTCGTTTGCCCCCCCATTTTCTTTAACGAACGATAACTTTTTCTGAAAATAACAAGTGCCCCGATCCCGGCCGAAACGACTCGAATTACACTTCGACACCCGCCGACATGATCGCCACGATGCACAGAGCGCCCTCGTAAATTTTCGATCACGTTGTATTTTTTCACAGCCAGGACCGAAACCCTAGGCCGAACAAAATGGTCGTACGCGAAGTGAAATTTTTTGGCTCGAAATTTTACGAGCTTGTGCAGAACTTCTAGGCAATCATATCGGCAGGTGACACGAAGTGATTCGAGTTCGTTTGCCCCGCCATTTTCTTTAACGAACGATAACTTTTTCTGAAAATAACAAGTGCCCCGATCCCGGCCGAAACGACTCCAATTACACTTCGACACCCGCCGACATGATCGCCACGATGCACAGAGCGCCCTAGTAAATTTTCGATCACGTTGTATTTTTTCACAACCAGGACCGAAACCCTAGGCCGAACAAAATGGTCGTACGCGAAGTGAAATTTTTTGGCTCGAAATTTTACGAGCTTGTGCAGAACTTCTAGGCAATCATATCGGCAGGTGACACGAAGTGATTCGAGTTCGTTTGCCCCGCCATTTTCTTTAACGAACGAAAACTTTTTCTGAAAATAACAAGTGCCCCGATCCCGGCCGAAACGACTCGAATTACACTTCGACACCCGCCGACATGATCGCCACGATGCACAGAGCACCCTCGTAAATTTTCGATCACGTTGTATTTTTTCACAACCAGGACCGAAACCCTAGGCCGAACAAAATGGTCGTACGCGAAGTGAAATTTTTCGGCTCGAAATTTTACGAGCTTGTGCAGAACTTCTAGGCAATCATATCGGCAGGTGACACGAAGTGATTCGAGTTCGTTTGCCCCCCCATTTTCTTTAACGAACGATAACTTTTTCTCAAAATAACAAGTGCCCCGATCCCGGCCGAAACGACTCGAATTACACTTCGAGACCCGCCGACATGATCGCCACGATGCACAGAGCACCCTCGTAAATTTTCGATCACGTTGTATTTTTTCACAACCAGGACCGAAACCCTAGGCCGAACAAAATGGTCGTACGCGAAGTGAAATTTTTTGGCTCGAAATTTTACGAGCTTGTGCAGAACTTCTAGGCAATCATATCGGCAGGTGACACGAAGTGATTCGAGTTCGTTTGCCCCCCCCCCCCCCATTTTCTTTAACGAACGATAACTTTTTCTGAAAATAACAAGTGCCCCGATCCCGGCCGAAACGACTCGAATTACACTTCGACACCCTTCAACATGATCGCCACGATGCACAGAGCACCCTCGTAAATTTTCGATCACGTTGTATTTTTTCACAACCAAGACCGAAAACCTTAGGCCGAACAAAATGGTCGTACGCGAAGTGAAATTTTTTGGCTCGAAATTTTACGAGCTTGTGCAGAACTTCTAGGCAATCATATCGGCAGGTGACACGAAGTGATTCGAGTTCGTTTGCCCCGCCATTTTCTTTAACGAACGAAAACTTTTTCTGAAAATAACAAGTGCCCCGATCCCGGCCGAAACAACTCGAATTACACTTCGACACCCGCCGACATGATCGCCACGATGCACAGAGCACCCTCGTAAATTTTCGATCACGTTGTATTTTTTCACAACCAGGACCGAAACCCTAGGCCGAACAAAATGGTCGTACGCGAAGTGAAATTTTTTGGCTCGAAATTTTACGAGCTTGTGCAGAACTTCTAGGCAATCATATCGGCAGGTGACACGAAGTGATTCGAGTTCGTTTGCCCCCCCATTTTCTTTAACGAACGATAACTTTTTCTGAAAATAACAAGTGCCCCGATCCCGGCCGAAACGACTCGAATTACACTTCGACACCCGCCGACATGATCGCCACGATGCACAGAGCGCCCTCGTCAATTTTCGATCACGTTGTATTTTTTCACAACCAGGACCGAAACCCTAGGCCGAACAAAATGGTCGTACGCGAAGTGAAATTTTTTGGCTCGAAATTTTACGAGCTTGTGCAGAACTTCTAGGCAATCATATCGGCAGGTGACACGAAGTGATTCGAGTTCGTTTGCCCCCCCATTTTCTTTAACGAACGATAACTTTTTCTGAAAATAACAAGTGCCCCGATCCCGGCCGAAACGACTCGAATTACACTTCGACACCCGCCGACATGATCGCCACGATGCACAGAGCGCCCTCGTAAATTTTCGATCACGTTGTATTTTTTCACAGCCAGGACCGAAACCCTAGGCCGAACAAAATGGTCGTACGCGAAGTGAAATTTTTTGGCTCGAAATTTTACGAGCTTGTGCAGAACTTCTAGGCAATCATATCGGCAGGTGACACGAAGTGATTCGAGTTCGTTTGCCCCGCCATTTTCTTTAACGAACGATAACTTTTTCTGAAAATAACAAGTGCCCCGATCCCGGCCGAAACGACTCGAATTACACTTCGACACCCGCCGACATGATCGCCACGATGCACAGAGCACCCTCGTAAATTTTCGATCACGTTGTATTTTTTCACAACCAGGACCGAAACCCTAGGCCGAACAAAAATGGTCGTACGCGAAGTGAAATTTTTTGGCTCGAAATTTTACGAGCTTGTGCAGAACTTCTAGGCAATCATATCGGCAGGTGACACGAAGTGATTCGAGTTCGTTTGCCCCCCCATTTTCTTTAACGAACGATAACTTTTTCTGAAAATAACAAGTGCCCCGATCCCGGCCGAAACGACTCGAATTACACTTCGAGACCCGCCGACATGATCGCCACGATGCACAGAGCACCCTCGTAAATTTTCGATCACGTTGTATTTTTTCACAACCAGGACCGAAACCCTAGGCCGAACAAAATGGTCGTACGCGAAGTGAAATTTTTTGGCTCGAAATTTTACGAGCTTGTGCAGAACTTCTAGGCAATCATATCGGCAGGTGACACGAAGTGATTCGAGTTCGTTTGCCCTCCCATTTTCTTTAACGAACGATAACTTTTTCTAAAAATAACAAGTGCCCCGATCCCGGCCGAAACGACTCGAATTACACTTCGAGACCCGCCGACATGATCGCCACGATGCACAGAGCACCCTCGTAAATTTTCGATCACGTTGTATTTTTTCACAACCAGGACCGAAACCCTAGGCCGAACAAAATGGTCGTACGCGAAGTGAAATTTTTTGGCTCGAAATTTTACGAGCTTGTGCAGAACTTCTAGGCAATCATATCGGCAGGTGACACGAAGTGATTCGAGTTCGTTTGCCCCCCCATTTTCTTTAACGAACGATAACTTTTTCTGAAAATAACAAGTGCCCCGATCCCGGCCGAAACGACTCGAATTACACTTCGACACCCGCCGACATGATCGCCACGATGCACAGAGCACCCTCGTAAATTTTCGATCTCGTTGTATTTTTTCACAACCAGGACCGAAACCCTAGGCCGAACAAAATGGTCGTACGCGAAGTGAAATTTTTTGGCTCGAAATTTTACGAGCTTGTGCAGAACTTCTAGGCAATCATATCGGCAGGTGACACGAAGTGATTCGAGTTCGTTTGCCCCCCCCCCCCCCCATTTTCTTTAACGAACGATAACTTTTTCTGAAAATAACAAGTGCCCCGATCCCGGCCGAAACGACTCGAATTACACTTCGACACCCTTCAACATGATCGCCACGATGCACAGAGCACCCTCGTAAATTTTCGATCACGTTGTATTTTTTCACAACCAAGACCGAAAACCTTAGGCCGAACAAAATGGTCGTACGCGAAGTGAAATTTTTTGGCTCGAAATTTTACGAGCTTGTGCAGAACTTCTAGGCAATCATATCGGCAGGTGACACGAAGTGATTCGAGTTCGTTTGCCCCGCCATTTTCTTTAACGAACGAAAACTTTTTCTGAAAATAACAAGTGCCCCGATCCCGGCCGAAACAACTCGAATTACACTTCGACACCCGCCGACATGATCGCCACGATGCACAGAGCACCCTCGTAAATTTTCGATCACGTTGTATTTTTTCACAACCAGGACCGAAACCCTAGGCCGAACAAAATGGTCGTACGCGAAGTGAAATTTTTTGGCTCGAAATTTTACGAGCTTGTGCAGAACTTCTAGGCAATCATATCGGCAGGTGACACGAAGTGATTCGAGTTCGTTTGCCCTCCCATTTTCTTTAACGAACGATAACTTTTTCTAAAAATAACAAGTGCCCCGATCCCGGCCGAAACGACTCGAATTACACTTCGAGACCCGCCGACATGATCGCCACGATGCACAGAGCACCCTCGTAAATTTTCGATCACGTTGTATTTTTTCACAACCAGGACCGAAACCCTAGGCCGAACAAAATGGTCGTACGCGAAGTGAAATTTTTTGGCTCGAAATTTTACGAGCTTGTGCAGAACTTCTAGGCAATCATATCGGCAGGTGACACGAAGTGATTCGAGTTCGTTTGCCCCCCCCCCCCCATTTTCTTTAACGAACGATAACTTTTTCTGAAAATAACAAGTGCCCCGATCCCGGCCGAAACGACTCGAATTACACTTCGACACCCTTCAACATGATCGCCACGATGCACAGAGCACCCTCGTAAATTTTCGATCACGTTGTATTTTTTCACAACCAAGACCGAAAACCTTAGGCCGAACAAAATGGTCGTACGCGAAGTGAAATTTTTTGGCTCGAAATTTTACGAGCTTGTGCAGAACTTCTAGGCAATCATATCGGCAGGTGACACGAAGTGATTCGAGTTCGTTTGCCCCGCCATTTTCTTTAACGAACGAAAACTTTTTCTGAAAATAACAAGTGCCCCGATCCCGGCCGAAACAACTCGAATTACACTTCGACACCCGCCGACATGATCGCCACGATGCACAGAGCACCCTCGTAAATTTTCGATCACGTTGTATTTTTTCACAACCAGGACCGAAACCCTAGGCCGAACAAAATGGTCGTACGCGAAGTGAAATTTTTTGGCTCGAAATTTTACGAGCTTGTGCAGAACTTCTAGGCAATCATATCGGCAGGTGACACGAAGTGATTCGAGTTCGTTTGCCCTCCCATTTTCTTTAACGAACGATAACTTTTTCTAAAAATAACAAGTGCCCCGATCCCGGCCGAAACGACTCGAATTACACTTCGAGACCCGCCGACATGATCGCCACGATGCACAGAGCACCCTCGTAAATTTTCGATCACGTTGTATTTTTTCACAACCAGGACCGAAACCCTAGGCCGAACAAAATGGTCGTACGCGAAGTGAAATTTTTTGGCTCGAAATTTTACGAGCTTGTGCAGAACTTCTAGGCAATCATATCGGCAGGTGACACGAAGTGATTCGAGTTCGTTTGCCCCCCCATTTTCTTTAACGAACGATAACTTTTTCTGAAAATAACAAGTGCCCCGATCCCGGCCGAAACGACTCGAATTACACTTCGACACCCGCCGACATGATCGCCACGATGCACAGAGCGCCCTCGTCAATTTTCGATCACGTTGTATTTTTTCACAACCAGGACCGAAACCCTAGGCCGAACAAAATGGTCGTACGCGAAGTGAAATTTTTTGGCTCGAAATTTTACGAGCTTGTGCAGAACTTCTAGGCAATCATATCGGCAGGTGACACGAAGTGATTCGAGTTCGTTTGCCCCCCCATTTTCTTTAACGAACGATAACTTTTTCTGAAAATAACAAGTGCCCCGATCCCGGCCGAAACGACTCGAATTACACTTCGACACCCGCCGACATGATCGCCACGATGCACAGAGCGCCCTCGTAAATTTTCGATCACGTTGTATTTTTTCACAGCCAGGACCGAAACCCTAGGCCGAACAAAATGGTCGTACGCGAAGTGAAATTTTTTGGCTCGAAATTTTACGAGCTTGTGCAGAACTTCTAGGCAATCATATCGGCAGGTGACACGAAGTGATTCGAGTTCGTTTGCCCCGCCATTTTCTTTAACGAACGATAACTTTTTCTGAAAATAACAAGTGCCCCGATCCCGGCCGAAACGACTCGAATTACACTTCGACACCCGCCGACATGATCGCCACGATGCACAGAGCACCCTCGTAAATTTTCGATCACGTTGTATTTTTTCACAACCAGGACCGAAACCCTAGGCCGAACAAAAATGGTCGTACGCGAAGTGAAATTTTTTGGCTCGAAATTTTACGAGCTTGTGCAGAACTTCTAGGCAATCATATCGGCAGGTGACACGAAGTGATTCGAGTTCGTTTGCCCCCCCATTTTCTTTAACGAACGATAACTTTTTCTGAAAATAACAAGTGCCCCGATCCCGGCCGAAACGACTCGAATTACACTTCGACACCCGCCGACATGATCGCCACGATGCACAGAGCACCCTCGTAAATTTTCGATCTCGTTGTATTTTTTCACAACCAGGACCGAAACCCTAGGCCGAACAAAATGGTCGTACGCGAAGTGAAATTTTTTGGCTCGAAATTTTACGAGCTTGTGCAGAACTTCTAGGCAATCATATCGGCAGGTGACACGAAGTGATTCGAGTTCGTTTGCCCCCCCCCCCCCATTTTCTTTAACGAACGATAACTTTTTCTGAAAATAACAAGTGCCCCGATCCCGGCCGAAACGACTCGAATTACACTTCGACACCCTTCAACATGATCGCCACGATGCACAGAGCACCCTCGTAAATTTTCGATCACGTTGTATTTTTTCACAACCAAGACCGAAAACCTTAGGCCGAACAAAATGGTCGTACGCGAAGTGAAATTTTTTGGCTCGAAATTTTACGAGCTTGTGCAGAACTTCTAGGCAATCATATCGGCAGGTGACACGAAGTGATTCGAGTTCGTTTGCCCCGCCATTTTCTTTAACGAACGAAAACTTTTTCTGAAAATAACAAGTGCCCCGATCCCGGCCGAAACAACTCGAATTACACTTCGACACCCGCCGACATGATCGCCACGATGCACAGAGCACCCTCGTAAATTTTCGATCACGTTGTATTTTTTCACAACCAGGACCGAAACCCTAGGCCGAACAAAATGGTCGTACGCGAAGTGAAATTTTTTGGCTCGAAATTTTACGAGCTTGTGCAGAACTTCTAGGCAATCATATCGGCAGGTGACACGAAGTGATTCGAGTTCGTTTGCCCTCCCATTTTCTTTAACGAACGATAACTTTTTCTAAAAATAACAAGTGCCCCGATCCCGGCCGAAACGACTCGAATTACACTTCGAGACCCGCCGACATGATCGCCACGATGCACAGAGCACCCTCGTAAATTTTCGATCACGTTGTATTTTTTCACAACCAGGACCGAAACCCTAGGCCGAACAAAATGGTCGTACGCGAAGTGAAATTTTTTGGCTCGAAATTTTACGAGCTTGTGCAGACCTTCTAGGCAATCATATCGGCAGGTGACACGAAGTGATTCGAGTTCGTTTGCCCCCCCATTTTCTTTAACGAACGATAACTTTTTCTGAAAATAACAAGTGCCCCGATCCCGGCCGAAACGACTCGAATTACACTTCGACACCCGCCGACATGATCGCCACGATGCACAGAGCGCCCTCGTAAATTTTCGATCACGTTGTATTTTTTCACAGCCAGGACCGAAACCCTAGGCCGAACAAAATGGTCGTACGCGAAGTGAAATTTTTTGGCTCGAAATTTTACGAGCTTGTGCAGAACTTCTAGGCAATCATATCGGCAGGTGACACGAAGTGATTCGAGTTCGTTTGCCCCGCCATTTTCTTTAACGAACGATAACTTTTTCTGAAAATAACAAGTGCCCCGATCCCGGCCGAAACGACTCGAATTACACTTCGACACCCGCCGACATGATCGCCACGATGCACAGAGCACCCTCGTAAATTTTCGATCACGTTGTATTTTTTCACAACCAGGACCGAAACCCTAGGCCGAACAAAATGGTCGTACGCGAAGTGAAATTTTTTGGCTCGAAATTTTACGAGCTTGTGCAGAACTTCTAGGCAATCATATCGGCAGGTGACACGAAGTGATTCGAGTTCGTTTGCCCCCCCATTTTCTTTAACGAACGATAACTTTTTCTGAAAATAAGAAGTGCCTCGATCCCGGCCGAAACGACTCGAATTACACTTCGAGACCCGCCGACATGATTGCCACGATGCACAGAGCACCCACGTAAATTTTCGATCACGTTGTATTTTTTCACAACCAGGACCGAAACCCTAGGCCGAACAAAATGGTCGTACGCGAAGTGAAATTTTTTGGCTCGAAATTTTACGAGCTTGTGCAGAACTTCTAGGCAATCATATCGGCAGGTGACACGAAGTGATTCGAGTTCGTTTGCCCCCCCATTTTCTTTAACGAACGATAACTTTTTCTGAAAATAACAAGTGCCCCGATCCCGGCCGAAACGACTCGAATTACACTTCGACACCCGCCGACATGATCGCCACGATGCACAGAGCGCCCTCGTAAATTTTCGATCACGTTGTATTTTTTCACTGCCAGGACCGAAACCCTAGGCCGAACAAAATGGTCGTACGCGAAGTGAAATTTTTTGGCTCGAAATTTTACGAGCTTGTGCAGAACTTCTAGGCAATCATATCGGCAGGTGACACGAAGTGATTCGAGTTCGTTTGCCCCGCCATTTTCTTTAACGAACGATAACTTTTTCTGAAAATAACAAGTGCCCCGATCCCGGCCGAAACGACTCGAATTACACTTCGACACCCGCCGACATGATCGCCACGATGCACAGAGCACCCTCGTAAATTTTCGATCACGTTGTATTTTTTCACAACCAGGACCGAAACCCTAGGCCGAACAAAATGGTCGTACGCGAAGTGAAATTTTTTGGCTCGAAATTTTACGAGCTTGTGCAGAACTTCTAGGCAATCATATCGGCAGGTGACACGAAGTGATTCGAGTTCGTTTGCCCCCCCATTTTCTTTAACGAACGATAACTTTTTCTGAAAATAACAAGTGCCCCGATCCCGGCCGAAACGACTCGAATTACACTTCGACACCCGCCGACATGATCGCCACGATGCACAGAGCGCCCTCGTCAATTTTCGATCACGTTGTATTTTTTCACAACCAGGACCGAAACCCTAGGCCGAACAAAATGGTCGTACGCGAAGTGAAATTTTTTGGCTCGAAATTTTACGAGCTTGTGCAGAACTTCTAGGCAATCATATCGGCAGGTGACACGAAGTGATTCGAGTTCGTTTGCCCCCCCATTTTCTTTAACGAACGATAACTTTTTCTGAAAATAACAAGTGCCCCGATCCCGGCCGAAACGACTCGAATTACACTTCGACACCCGCCGACATGATCGCCACGATGCACAGAGCGCCCTCGTAAATTTTCGATCACGTTGTATTTTTTCACTGCCAGGACCGAAACCCTAGGCCGAACAAAATGGTCGTACGCGAAGTGAAATTTTTTGGCTCGAATTTTTACGAGCTTGTGCAGAACTTCTAGGCAATCATATCGGCAGGTGACACGAAGTGATTCGAGTTCGTTTGCCCCCCCATTTTCTTTAACGAACGATAACTTTTTCTGAAAATAAGAAGTGCCCCGATCCCGGCCGAAACGACTCGAATTACACTTCGAGACCCGCCGACATGATTGCCACGATGCACAGAGCACCCTCGTAAATTTTCGATCACGTTGTATTTTTTCACAACCAAGACCGAAACCCTAGGCCGAACAAAATGGTCGTACGCGAAGTGAAATTTTTTGGCTCGAATTTTTACGAGCTTGTGCAGAACTTCTAGGCAATCATATCGGCAGGTGACACGAAGTGATTCGAGTTCGTTTGCCCCCCCATTTTCTTTAACGAACGATAACTTTTTCTGAAAATAACAAGTGCCCCGATCCCGGCCGAAACGACTCGAATTACACTTCGAGACCCGCCGACATGATTGCCACGATGCACAGAGCACCCTCGTAAATTTTCGATCACGTTGTATTTTTTCACAACCAAGACCGAAACCCTAGGCCGAACAAAATGGTCGTACGCGAAGTGAAATTTTTTGGCTTGAATTTTTACGAGCTTGTGCAGAACTTCTAGGCAATCATATCGGCAGGTGACACGAAGTGATTCGAGTTCGTTTGCCCCCCCATTTTCTTTAACGAACGATAACTTTTTCTGAAAATAACAAGTGCCCCGATCCCGGCCGAAACGACTCGAATTACACTTCGACACCCGCCGACATGATCGCCACGATGCACAGAGCGCCCTCGTCAATTTTCGATCACGTTGTATTTTTTCACACCCAGGACCGAAACCCTAGGCCGAACAAAATGGTCGTACGCGAAGTGAAATTTTTTGGCTTGAAATTTTACGAGCTTGTGCAGAACTTCTAGGCAATCATATCGGCAGGTGACACGAAGTGATTCGAGTTCGTTTGCCCCCCCATTTTCTTTAACGAACGATAACTTTTTCTGAAAATAACAAGTGCCCCGATCCCGGCCGAAACGACTCCTATTACACTTCGACACCCGCCGACATGATCGCCACGATGCACAGAGCGCCCTCGTAAATTTTCGATCACGTTGTATTTTTTCACAACCAGGACCGAAACCCTAGGCCGAACAAAATGGTCGTACGCGAAGTGAAATTTTTTGGCTCGAAATTTTACGAGCTTTTAAAGAACTTCTAGGCAATCATATCGGCAGGTGACACGAAGTGATTCGAGTTCGTTTGCCCCGCCATTTTCTTTAACGAACGATAACTTTTTCTGAAAATAACAAGTGCCCCGATCCCGGCCGAAACGACTCGAATTACACTTCGACACCCGCCGACATGATCGCCACGATGCACAGAGCACCCTCGTAAATTTTCGATCACGTTGTATTTTTTCACAACCAGGACCGAAACCCTAGGCCGAACAAAATGGTCGTACGCGAAGTGAAATTTTTTGGCTCGAAATTTTACGAGCTTGTGCAGAACTTCTAGGCAATCATATCGGCAGGTGACACGAAGTGATTCGAGTTCGTTTGCCCTCCCATTTTCTTTTAACGAACGATAACTTTTTCTGAAAATAACAAGTGCCCCGATCCCGGCCGAAACGACTCGAATTACACTTCGACACCCTTCAACATGATCGACACGATGCACAGAGCACCCTCGTAAATTTTCGATCACGTTGTATTTTTTCACAACCAGGACCGAAACCCTAGGCCGAATAAAATGGTCGTACGCGAAGTGAAATTTTTTGGCTCGAAATTTTACGAGCTTGTGCAGAACTTCTAGGCAATCATATCGGCAGGTGACACGAAGTGATTCGAGTTCGTTTGCCCCCCCATTTTCTTTAACGAACGATAACTTTTTCTGAAAATAACAAGTGCCCCGATCCCGGCCGAAACGACTCGAATTACACTTCGACACCCGCCGACATGATCGCCACGATGCACAGAGCGCCCTCGTCAATTTTCGATCACGTTGTATTTTTTCACAACCAGGACCGAAACCCTAGGCCGAACAAAATGGTCGTACGCGAAGTGAAATTTTTTTGGCTCGAAATTTTACGAGCTTGTGCAGAACTTCTAGGCAATCATATCGGCAGGTGACACGAAGTGATTCGAGTTCGTTTGCCCCCCCATTTTCTTTAACGAACGATAACTTTTTCTGAAAATAACAAGTGCCCCGATCCCGGCCGAAACGACTCCTATTACACTTCGACACCCGCCAACATGATCGCCACGATGCACAGAGCACCCTCGTAAATTTTCGATCACGTTGTATTTTTTCACAACCAGGACCGAAACCCTAGGCCGAACAAAATGGTCGTACGCGAAGTGAAATTTTTTGGCTCGAAATTTTACGAGCTTGTGCAGAACTTCTAGGCAATCATATCGGCAGGTGACACGAAGTGATTCGAGTTCGTTTGCCCCCCCCCCCATTTTCTTTAACGAACGATAACTTTTTCTGAAAATAACAAGTGCCCCGATCCCGGCCGAAACGACTCGAATTACACTTCGACACCCTTCAACATGATCGCCACGATGCACAGTGCACCCTCGTAAATTTTCGATCACGTTGTATTTTTTCACAACCAAGACCGAAAACCTTAGGCCGAACAAAATGGTCGTACGCGAAGTGAAATTTTTTGGCTCGAAATTTTACGAGCTTGTGCAGAACTTCTAGGCAATCATATCGGCAGGTGACACGAAGTGATTCGAGTTCGTTTGCCCCCCCATTTTCTTTAACGAACTAGAACTTTTTCTAAAAATAACAAGTGCCCCGATTCCGGCCGAAACGACTCGAATTACACTTCGACACCCTTCAACATGATCGCCACGATGCACAAAGCGCCCTCGTAAATTTTCGATCACGTTGTATTTTTTCACAACCAGGACAGAAACCCTAGGCCGAACAAAATGGTCTTACGCGAAGTGAAATTTTTTGGCTCGAAATTTTACGAGCTTGTGCAGAACTTCTAGGCAATCATATCGGCAGGTGACACGAAGTGATTCGAGTTCGTTTGCCCTCCCATTTTCTTTAACGAACGATAACTTTTTCTGAAAATAACAAGTGCCCCGATCCCGGCCGAAACGACTCGAATTACACTTCGAGACCCGCCGACATGATCGCCACGATGCACAGAGCACCCTCGTAAATTTTCGATCACGTTGTATTTTTTCACAACCAGGACCGAAACCCTAGGCCGAACAAAATGGTCGTACGCGAAGTGAAATTTTTTGGCTCGAAATTTTACGAGCTTGTGCAGAACTTCTTGGCAATCATATCGGCAGGTGACACGAAGTGATTCGAGTTCGTTTGCCCCCCCATTTTCTTTAACGAACGATAACTTTTTCTGAAAATAACAAGTGCCCCGATCCCGGCCGAAACGACTCGAATTACACTTCGACACCCGCCGACATGATCGCCACGATGCACAGAGCGCCCTCGTCAATTTTCGATCACGTTGTATTTTTTCACAACCAGGACCGAAACCCTAGGCCGAACAAAATGGTCGTACGCGAAGTGAAATTTTTTGGCTCGAAATTTTACGAGCTTGTGCAGAACTTCTAGGCAATCATATCGGCAGGTGACACGAAGTGATTCGAGTTCGTTTGCCCCCCCATTTTCTTTAACGAACGATAACTTTTTCTGAAAATAACAAGTGCCCCGATCCCGGCCGAAACGACTCGAATTACACTTCGACACCCTTCAACATGATCGCCACGATGCACAGTGCACCCTCGTAAATTTTCGATCACGTTGTATTTTTTCACAACCAAGACCGAAAACCTTAGGCCGAACAAAATGGTCGTACGCGAAGTGAAATTTTTTGGCTCGAAATTTTACGAGCTTGTGCAGAACTTCTAGGCAATCATATCGGCAGGTGACACGAAGTGATTCGAGTTCGTTTGCCCCCCCGTTTTCTTTAACGAACTAGAACTTTTTCTAAAAATAACAAGTGCCCCGATTCCGGCCGAAACGACTCGAATTACACTTCGACACCCTTCAACATGATCGCCACGATGCACAAAGCGCCCTCGTAAATTTTCGATCACGTTGTATTTTTTCACAACCAGGACAGAAACCCTAGGCCGAACAAAATGGTCTTACGCGAAGTGAAATTTTTTGGCTCGAAATTTTACGAGCTTGTGCAGAACTTCTAGGCAATCATATCGGCAGGTGACACGAAGTGATTCGAGTTCGTTTGCCCTCCCATTTTCTTTAACGAACGATAACTTTTTCTGAAAATAACAAGTGCCCCAATCCCGGCCGAAACGACTCGAATTACACTTCGAGACCCGCCGACATGATCGCCACGATGCACAGAGCACCCTCGTAAATTTTCGATCACGTTGTATTTTTTCACAACCAGGACCGAAACCCTAGGCCGAACAAAATGGTCGTACGCGAAGTGAAATTTTTTGGCTCGAAATTTTACGAGCTTGTGCAGAACTTCTTGGCAATCATATCGGCAGGTGACACGAAGTGATTCGAGTTCGTTTGCCCCCCCATTTTCTTTAACGAACGATAACTTTTTCTGAAAATAACAAGTGCCCCGATCCCGGCCGAAACGACTCGAATTACACTTCGACACCCGCCGACATGATCGCCACGATGCACAGAGCGCCCTCGTCAATTTTCGATCACGTTGTATTTTTTCACAACCAGGACCGAAACCCTAGGCCGAACAAAATGGTCGTACGCGAAGTGAAATTTTTTGGCTCGAAATTTTACGAGCTTGTGCAGAACTTCTAGGCAATCATATCGGCAGGTGACACGAAGTGATTCGAGTTCGTTTGCCCCCCCATTTTCTTTAACGAACGATAACTTTTTCTGAAAATAACAAGTGCCCCGATCCCGGCCGAAACGACTCGAATTACACTTCGACACCCGCCGACATGATCGCCACGATGCACAGAGCGCCCTCGTCAATTTTCGATCACGTTGTATTTTTTCACAACCAGGACCGAAACCCTAGGCCGAACAAAATGGTCGTACGCGAAGTGAAATTTTTTTGGCTCGAAATTTTACGAGCTTGTGCAGAACTTCTAGGCAATCATATCGGCAGGTGACACGAAGTGATTCGAGTTCGTTTGCCCCCCCATTTTCTTTAACGAACGATAACTTTTTCTGAAAATAACAAGTGCCCCGATCCCGGCCGAAACGACTCGAATTACACTTCGACACCCGCCGACATGATCGCCACGATGCACAGAGCGCCCTCGTAAATTTTCGATCACGTTGTATTTTTTCACAGCCAGGACCGAAACCCTAGGCCGAACAAAATGGTCGTACGCGAAGTGAAATTTTTTGGCTCGAAATTTTACGAGCTTGTGCAGAACTTCTAGGCAATCATATCGGCAGGTGACACGAAGTGATTCGAGTTCGTTTGCCCCGCCATTTTCTTTAACGAACGATAACTTTTTCTGAAAATAACAAGTGCCCCGATCCCGGCCGAAACGACTCGAATTACACTTCGAGACCCGCCGACAAGATCGCCACGATGCACAGAGCACCCTCGTAAATTTTCGATCACGTTGTATTTTTTCACAACCAGGACCGAAACCCTAGGCCGAACAAAATGGTCGTACGCGAAGTGAAATTTTTTGGCTCGAAATTTTACGAGTTTGTGCAGAACTTCTAGGCAATCATATCGGCAGGTGACACGAAGTGATTCGAGTTCGATTGCCCCCCCATTTTCTTTAACGAACGATAACTTTTTCTGAAAATAACAAGTGCCCCGATCCCGGCCGAAACGACTCCAATTACACTTCGACACCCGCCGACATGATCGCCACGATGCACAGAGCGCCCTCGTCAATTTTCGATCACGTTGTATTTTTTCACAACCAGGACCGAAACCCTAGGCCGAACAAAATGGTCGTACGCGAAGTGAAATTTTTTGGCTCGAAATTTTACGAGCTTTTGCAGAACTTCTAGGCAATCATATCGGCAGGTGACTCGAAGTGATTCGAGTTCGTTTGCCCCGCCATTTTCTTTAACGAACGATAACTTTTTCTGAAAATAACAAGTGCCCCGATCCCGGCCGAAACGACTCGAATTACACTTCGACACCCGCCGACATGATCGCCACGATGCACAGAGCACCCTCGTAAATTTTCGATCACGTTGTATTTTTTCACAACCAGGACCGAAACCCTAGGCCGAACAAAATGGTCGTACGCGAAGTGAAATTTTTTGGCTCGAAATTTTACGAGCTTGTGCAGAACTTCTAGGCAATCATATCGGCAGGTGACACAAAGTGATTCGAGTTCGTTTGCCCCCGCATTTTCTTTAACGAACGATAACTTTTTCTAAAAATAACAAGTGCCCCGATCCCGGCCGAAACGACTCGAATTACACTTCGAGACCCGCCGACAAGATCGCCACGATGCACAGAGCACCCTCGTAAATTTTCGATCACGTTGTATTTTTTCACAACCAGGACCGAAACCCTAGGCCGAACAAAATGGTCGTACGCGAAGTGAAATTTTTTGGCTCGAAATTTTACGAGTTTGTGCAGAACTTCTAGGCAATCATATCGGCAGGTGACACGAAGTGATTCGAGTTCGATTGCCCCCCCATTTTCTTTAACGAACGATAACTTTTTCTGAAAATAACAAGTGCCCCGATCCCGGCCGAAACGACTCGAATTACACTTCGACACCCGCCGACATGATCGCCACGATGCACAGAGCGCCCTCGTCAATTTTCGATCACGTTGTATTTTTTCACAACCAGGACCGAAACCCTAGGCCGAACAAAATGGTCGTACGCGAAGTGAAATTTTTTGGCTCGAAATTTTACGAGCTTTTGCAGAACTTCTAGGCAATCATATCGGCAGGTGACTCGAAGTGATTCGAGTTCGTTTGCCCCGCCATTTTCTTTAACGAACGATAACTTTTTCTGAAAATAACAAGTGCCCCGATCCCGGCCGAAACGACTCGAATTACACTTCGACACCCGCCGACATGATCGCCACGATGCACAGAGCACCCTCGTAAATTTTCGATCACGTTGTATTTTTTCACAACCAGGACCGAAACCCTAGGCCGAACAAAATGGTCGTACGCGAAGTGAAATTTTTTGGCTCGAAATTTTACGAGCTTGTGCAGAACTTCTAGGCAATCATATCGGCAGGTGACACGAAGTGATTCGAGTTCGTTTGCCCCCCCATTTTCTTTAACGAACGATAACTTTTTCTAAAAATAACAAGTGCCCCGATCCCGGCCGAAACGACTCGAATTACACTTCGAGACCCGCCGACAAGATCGCCACGATGCACAGAGCACCCTCGTAAATTTTCGATCACGTTGTATTTTTTCACAACCAGGACCGAAACCCTAGGCCGAACAAAATGGTCGTACGCGAAGTGAAATTTTTTGGCTCGAAATTTTACGAGCTTGTGCAGAACTTCTAGGCAATCATATCGGCAGGTGACACGAAGTGATTCGAGTTCGTTTGCCCCCCCATTTTCTTTAACGAACGATAACTTTTTCTAAAAATAACAAGTGCCCCGATCCCGGCCGAAACGACTCGAATTACACTTCGAGACCCGCCGACAAGATCGCCACGATGCACAGAGCACCCTCGTAAATTTTCGATCACGTTGTATTTTTTCACAACCAGGACCGAAACCCTAGGCCGAACAAAATGGTCGTACGCGAAGTGAAATTTTTTGGCTCGAAATTTTACGAGTTTGTGCAGAACTTCTAGGCAATCATATCGGCAGGTGACACGAAGTGATTCGAGTTCGATTGCCCCCCCATTTTCTTTAACGAACGATAACTTTTTCTGAAAATAACAAGTGCCCCGATCCCGGCCGAAACGACTCGAATTACACTTCGACACCCGCCGACATGATCGCCACGATGCACAGAGCGCCCTCGTCAATTTTCGATCACGTTGTATTTTTTCACAACCAGGACCGAAACCCTAGGCCGAACAAAATGGTCGTACGCGAAGTGAAATTTTTTGGCTCGAAATTTTACGAGCTTTTGCAGAACTTCTAGGCAATCATATCGGCAGGTGACTCGAAGTGATTCGAGTTCGTTTGCCCCGCCATTTTCTTTAACGAACGATAACTTTTTCTGAAAATAACAAGTGCCCCGATCCCGGCCGAAACGACTCGAATTACACTTCGACACCCGCCGACATGATCGCCACGATGCACAGAGCACCCTCGTAAATTTTCGATCACGTTGTATTTTTTCACAATCAGGACCGAAACCCTAGGCCGAACAAAATGGTCGTACGCGAAGTGAAATTTTTTGGCTCGAAATTTTACGAGCTTGTGCAGAACTTCTAGGCAATCATATCGGCAGGTGACACGAAGTGATTCGAGTTCGTTTGCCCCCCCATTTTCTTTAACGAACGATAACTTTTTCTAAAAATAACAAGTGCCCCGATCCCGGCCGAAACGACTCGAATTACACTTCGAGACCCGCCGACAAGATCGCCACGATGCACAGAGCACCCTCGTAAATTTTCGATCACGTTGTATTTTTTCACAACCAGGACCGAAACCCTAGGCCGAACAAAATGGTCGTACGCGAAGTGAAATTTTTTGGCTCGAAATTTTACGAGTTTGTGCAGAACTTCTAGGCAATCATATCGGCAGGTGACACGAAGTGATTCGAGTTCGATTGCCCCCCCATTTTCTTTAACGAACGATAACTTTTTCTGAAAATAACAAGTGCCCCGATCCCGGCCGAAACGACTCGAATTACACTTCGACACCCGCCGACATGATCGCCACGATGCACAGAGCGCCCTCGTCAATTTTCGATCACGTTGTATTTTTTCACAACCAGGACCGAAACCCTAGGCCGAACAAAATGGTCGTACGCGAAGTGAAATTTTTTGGCTCGAAATTTTACGAGCTTGTGCAGAACTTCTAGGCAATCATATCGGCAGGTGACACGAAGTGATTCGAGTTCGTTTGCCCCCCCATTTTCTTTAACGAACGATAACTTTTTCTAAAAATAACAAGTGCCCCGATCCCGGCCGAAACGACTCGAATTACACTTCGAGACCCGCCGACATGATCGCCACGATGCACAGAGCACCCTCGTAAATTTTCGATCACGTTGTATTTTTTCACAACCAGGACCGAAACCCTAGGCCGAACAAAATGGTCGTACGCGAAGTGAAATTTTTTGGCTCGAAATTTTACGAGCTTGTGCAGAACTTCTAGGCAATCATATCGGCAGGTGACACGAAGTGATTCGAGTTCGTTTGCCCCCCCATTTTCTTTAACGAACTAGAACTTTTTCTAAAAATAACAAGTGCCCCGATCCCGGCCGAAACGACTCGAATTACACTTCGACACCCTTCAACATGATCGCCACGATGCACAGAGCGCCCTCGTAAATTTTCGATCACGTTGTATTTTTTCACAACCTGGACCGAAACCTTAGGCCGAACAAAATGGTCGTACGCGAAGTGAAATTTTTTGGCTCGAAATTTTACGAGCTTGTGCAGAACTTCTAGGCAATCATATCAGCAGGTGGCACGAAGTGATTCGAGTTCGTTTGCCCTCCCATTTTCTTTAACGAACGATAACTTTTTCTAAAAATAACAAGTGCCCCGATCCCGGCCGAAACGACTCGAATTACACTTCGAGACCCGCCGACATGATCGCCACGATGCACAGAGCACCCTCGTAAATTTTCGATCACGTTGTATTTTTTCACAACCAGGACCGAAACCCTAGGCCGAAAAAAATGGTCGTACGCGAAGTGAAATTTTTTGGCTCGAAATTTTACGAGCTTGTGCAGAACTTCTAGGCAATCATATCGGCAGGTGACACGAAGTGATTCGAGTTCGTTTGCCCCTCCATTTTCTTTAACGAACGATAACTTTTTCTGAAAATTAGAAGTGCCCCGATCCCGGCCGAAACGACTCGAATTACACTTCGACACCCGCCGACATGATCGCCACGATGCACAGAGCACCCTCGTCAATTTTCGATCACGTTGTATTTTTTCACAACCAGGACCGAAACCCTAGGCCGAACAAAATGGTCGTACGCGAAGTGAAATTTTTTGGCTCGAAATTTTACGAGCTTGTGCAGAACTTCTAGGCAATCATATCGGCAGGTGACACGAAGTGATTCGAGTTCGTTTGCCCCCCCATTTTCTTTAACGAACTAGAACTTTTTCTAAAAATAACAAGTGCCCCGATCCCGGCCGAAACGACTCGAATTACACTTCGACACCCTTCAACATGATCGCCACGATGCACAGAACGCCCTCGTAAATTTTCGATCACGTTGTATTTTTTCACAACCAGGACCGAAACCTTAGGCCGAACAAAATGGTCGTACGCGAAGTGAAATTTTTTGGCTCGAAATTTTACGAGCTTGTGCAGAACTTCTAGGCAATCATATCGGCAGGTGGCACGAAGTGATTCGAGTTCGTTTGCCCTCCCATTTTCTTTAACGAACGATAACTTTTTCTAAAAATAACAAGTGCCCCGATCCCGGCCGAAACGACTCGAATTACACTTCGAGACCCGCCGACATGATCGCCACGATGCACAGAGCACCCTCGTAAATTTTCGATCACGTTGTATTTTTTCACAACCAGGACCGAAACCCTAGGCCGAACAAAATGGTCGTACGCGAAGTGAAATTTTTTGGCTCGAAATTTTACGAGCTTGTGCAGAACTTCTAGGCAATCATATCGGCAGGTGACACGAAGTGATTCGAGTTCGTTTGCCCCCCCATTTTCTTTAACGAACGATAACTTTTTCTAAAAATAACAAGTGCCCCGATCCCGGCCGAAACGACTCGAATTACACTTCGAGACCCGCCGACATGATCGCCACGATGCACAGAGCACCCTCGTAAATTTTCGATCACGTTGTATTTTTTCACAACCAGGACCGAAACCCTAGGCCGAACAAAATGGTCGTACGCGAAGTGAAATTTTTTGGCTCGAAATTTTACGAGCTTGTGCAGAACTTCTAGGCAATCATATCGGCAGGTGACACGAAGTGATTCGAGTTCGTTTGCCCCCCCATTTTCTTTAACGAACTAGAACTTTTTCTAAAAATAACAAGTGCCCCGATCCCGGCCGAAACGACTCGAATTACACTTCGACACCCTTCAACATGATCGCCACGATGCACAGAGCACCCTCGTAAATTTTCGATCACGTTGTATTTTTTCACAACCAGGACCGAAACCCTAGGCCGAACAAAATGGTCGTACGCGAAGTGAAATTTTTTGGCTCGAAATTTTACGAGCTTGTGCAGAACTTCTAGGCAATCATATCGGCAGGTGACACGAAGTGATTCGAGTTCGTTTGCCCCCCCCCCCCCCCCATTTTCTTTAACGAACGATAACTTTTTCTGAAAATAACAAGTGCCCCGATTCCGGCCGAAACGACTCGAATTACACTTCGACACCCTTCAACATGATCGCCACGATGCACAGAGCACCCTCGTAAATTTTCGATCACGTTGTATTTTTTCACAACCAAGACCGAAAACCTTAGGCCGAACAAAATGGTCGTACGCGAAGTGAAATTTTTTGGCTCGAAATTTTACGAGCTTGTGCAGAACTTCTAGGCAATCATATCGGCAGGTGACACAAAGTGATTCGAGTTCGTTTGCCCCCCCATTTTCTTTAACGAACTAGAACTTTTTCTAAAAATAACAAGTGCCCCGATTCCGGCCGAAACGACTCGAATTACACTTCGACATCCTTCAACAAGATCGCCACGATGCACAGAGCGCCCTCGTACATTTTCGATCACGTTGTATTTTTTCACAACCAGGACCGAAACCTTAGGCCGAACAAAACGGTCGTACGCGAAGTGAAATTTTTTGGCTCGAAATTTTACGAGCTTGTGCAGAACTTCTAGGCAATCATATCGGCAGGTGGCACGAAGTGATTCGAGTTCGTTTGCCCTCCCATTTTCTTTAACGAACTATAACTTTTTCTAAAAATAACAAGTGCCCCGATCCCGGCCGAAACGACTCGAATTACACTTCGAGACCCGCCGACATGATCGCCACGATGCACAGAGCACCCTCGTAAATTTTCGATCACGTTGTATTTTTTCACAACCAGGACCGAAACCCTAGGCCGAACAAAATGGTCGTACGCGAAGTGAAATTTTTTGGCTCGAAATTTTACGAGCTTGTGCAGAACTTCTAGGCAATCATATCGGCAGGTGACACGAAGTGATTCGAGTTCGTTTGCCCCCCCATTTTCTTTAACGAACGATAACTTTTTCTAAAAATAACAAGTGCCCCGATCCCGGCCGAAACGACTCGAATTACACTTCGAGACCCGCCGACATGATCGCCACGATGCACAGAGCACCCTCGTAAATTTTCGATCACGTTGTATTTTTTCACAACCAGGACCGAAACCCTAGGCCGAACAAAATGGTCGTACGCGAAGTGAAATTTTTTGGCTCGAAATTTTACGAGCTTGTGCAGAACTTCTAGGCAATCATATCGGCAGGTGACACGAAGTGATTCGAGTTCGTTTGCCCCCCCCCCCCCCCATTTTCTTTAACGAACGATAACTTTTTCTGAAAATAACAAGTGCCCCGATTCCGGCCGAAACGACTCGAATTACACTTCGACACCCTTCAACATGATCGCCACGATGCACAGAGCACCCTCGTAAATTTTCGATCACGTTGTATTTTTTCACAACCAAGACCGAAAACCTTAGGCCGAACAAAATGGTCGTACGCGAAGTGAAATTTTTTGGCTCGAAATTTTACGAGCTTGTGCAGAACTTCTAGGCAATCATATCGGCAGGTGACACGAAGTGATTCGAGTTCGTTTGCCCCCCCATTTTCTTTAATGAACTAGAACTTTTTCTAAAAATAACAAGTGCCCCGATTCCGGCCGAAACGACTCGAATTACACTTCGACACCCTTCAACATGATCGCCACGATGCACAGAGCGCCCTCGTAAATTTTCGATCACGTTGTATTTTTTCACAACCAGGACCGAAACCCTAGGCCGAACAAAAAGGTCGTACGCGAAGTGAAATTTTTTGGCTCGAAATTTTACGAGCTTGTGCAGAACTTCTAGGCAATCATATCGGCAGGTGACACGAAGTGATTCGAGTTCGTTTGCCCTCCCATTTTCTTTTAACGAACGATAACTTTTTCTGAAAATAACAAGTGCCCCGATCCCGGCCGAAACGACTCGAATTACACTTCGACACCCTTCAACATGATCGCCACGATGCACAGAGCACCCTCGTAAATTTTCGATCACGTTGTATTTTTTCACAACCAGGACCGAAACCCTAGGCCGAACAAAATGGTCGTACGCGAAGTGAAATTTTTTGGCTCGAAATTTTACGAGCTAATGCAGAACTTCTAGGCAATCATATCGGCAGGTGACACGAAGTGATTCGAGTTCGTTTGCCCCCCCATTTTCTTTAACGAACGATAACTTTTTCTGAAAATAACAAGTGCCCCGATCCCGGCCGAAACGACTCGAATTACACTTCGACACCCGCCGACATGATCGCCACGATGCACAGAGCGCCCTCGTAAATTTTCGATCACGTTGTATTTTTTCACAACCAGGACCGAAACCCTAGGCCGAACAAAATGGTCGTACGCGAAGTGAAATTTTTTGGCTCGAAATTTTACGAGCTTGTGCAGAACTTCTAGGCAATCATATCGGCAGGTGACACAAAGTGATTCGAGTTCGTTTGCCCCCCCATTTTCTTTAACGAACGATAACTTTTTCTGAAAATAACAAGTGCCCCGATCCCGGCCGAAACGACTCGAATTACACTTCGACATCCGCCGACATGATTGCCACGATGCACAGAGCGCCCTCGTCAATTTTCGATCACGTTGTATTTTTTCACAACCAGGACCGAAACCCTAGGCCGAACAAAATGGTCGTACGCGAAGTGAAATTTTTTGGCTCGAAATTTTACGAGCTTGTGCAGAACTTCTAGGCAATCATATCGGCAGGTGACACAAAGTGATTCGAGTTCGTTTGCCCCCCCATTTTCTTTAACGAACGATAACTTTTTCTGAAAATAACAAGTGCCCCGATCCCGGCCGAAACGACTCGAATTACACTTCGACACCCTTCAACATGATCGCCACGATGCACAGAGCACCCTCGTAAATTTTCGATCACGTTGTATTTTTTCACAACCAGGACCGAAACCCTAGGCCGAACAAAATGGTCGTACGCGAAGTGAAATTTTTTGGCTCGAAATTTTACGAGCTAATGCAGAACTTCTAGGCAATCATATCGGCAGGTGACACGAAGTGATTCGAGTTCGTTTGCCCCCCCCATTTTCTTTAACGAACGATAACTTTTTCTAAAAATAACAAGTGCCCCGATCCCGGCCGAAACGACTCGAATTACACTTCGACACCCGCCGACATGATCGCCACGATGCACAGAGCGCCCTCGTAAATTTTCGATCACGTTGTATTTTTTCACAACCAGGACCGAAACCCTAGGCCGAACAAAATGGTCGTACGCGAAGTGAAATTTTTTGGCTCGAAATTTTACGAGCTTGTGCAGAACTTCTAGGCAATCATATCGGCAGGTGACACAAAGTGATTCGAGTTCGTTTGCCCCCCCATTTTCTTTAACGAACGATAACTTTTTCTGAAAATAACAAGTGCCCCGATCCCGGCCGAAACGACTCGAATTACACTTCGACACCCGCCGACATGATCGCCACGATGCACAGAGCGCCCTCGTCAATTTTCGATCACGTTGTATTTTTTCACAACCAGGACCGAAACCCTAGGCCGAACAAAATGGTCGTAAGCGAAGTGAAATTTTTTGGCTCGAAATTTTACGAGCTTGTGCAGAACTTCTAGGCAATCATATCGGCAGGTGACACGAAGTGATTCGAGTTCGTTTGCCCTCCCCCCCCCCCCCATTTTCTTTAACGAACGATAACTTTTTCTGAAAATAACAAGTGCCCCGATCCCGGCCGAAACGACTCGAATTACACTTCGACACCCTTCAACATGATCGCCACGATGCACAGAGCACCCTCGTAAATTTTCGATCACGTTGTATTTTTTCACAACCAAGACCGAAAACCTTAGGCCGAACAAAATGGTCGTACGCGAAGTGAAATTTTTTGGCTCGAAATTTTACGAGCTTGTGCAGAACTTCTAGGCAATCATATCGGCAGGTGACACGAAGTGATTCGAGTTCGTTTGCCCCCCCATTTTCTTTAACGAACTAGAACTTTTTCTAAAAATAACAAGTGCCCCGATTCCGGCCGAAACGACTCGAATTACACTTCGACATCCTTCAACAAGATCGCCACGATGCACAGAGCGCCCTCGTACATTTTCGATCACGTTGTATTTTTTCACAACCAGGACCGAAACCTTAGGCCGAACAAAACGGTCGTACGCGAAGTGAAATTTTTTGGCTCGAAATTTTACGAGCTTGTGCAGAACTTCTAGGCAATCATATCGGCAGGTGGCACGAAGTGATTCGAGTTCGTTTGCCCTCCCATTTTCTTTAACGAACTATAACTTTTTCTAAAAATAACAAGTGCCCCGATCCCGGCCGAAACGACTCGAATTACACTTCGAGACCCGCCGACATGATCGCCACGATGCACAGAGCACCCTCGTAAATTTTCGATCACGTTGTATTTTTTCACAACCAGGACCGAAACCCTAGGCCGAACAAAATGGTCGTACGCGAAGTGAAATTTTTTGGCTCGAAATTTTACGAGCTTGTGCAGAACTTCTAGGCAATCATATCGGCAGGTGACACGAAGTGATTCGAGTTCGTTTGCCCCCCCATTTTCTTTAACGAACGATAACTTTTTCTCAAAATAACAAGTGCCCCGATCCCGGCCGAAACGACTCGAATTACACTTCGAGACCCGCCGACATGATCGCCACGATGCACAGAGCACCCTCGTAAATTTT
Organism: Corylus avellana; assembly: GCF_965113065.1. NCBI lineage: Eukaryota > Viridiplantae > Streptophyta > Magnoliopsida > Fagales > Betulaceae > Corylus > Corylus avellana. Next base: position 14,995,831 of record NC_142493.1, read on the forward strand.
CGATCACGTTGTATTTTTTCACAACCAGGACCGAAACCCTAGGCCGAACAAAATGGTCGTACGCGAAGTGAAATTTTTTGGCTCGAAATTTTACGAGCTTGTGCAGAACTTCTAGGCAATCATATCGGCAGGTGACACGAAGTGATTCGAGTTCGTTTGCCCCCCCCCCCCCCCCCATTTTCTTTAACGAACGATAACTTTTTCTGAAAATAACAAGTGCCCCGATTCCGGCCGAAACGACTCGAATTACACTTCGACACCCTTCAACATGATCGCCACGATGCACAGAGCACCCTCGTAAATTTTCGATCACGTTGTATTTTTTCACAACCAAGACCGAAAACCTTAGGCCGAACAAAATGGTCGTACGCGAAGTGAAATTTTTTGGCTCGAAATTTTACGAGCTTGTGCAGAACTTCTAGGCAATCATATCGGCAGGTGACACGAAGTGATTCGAGTTCGTTTGCCCCCCCATTTTCTTTAATGAACTAGAACTTTTTCTAAAAATAACAAGTGCCCCGATTCCGGCCGAAACGACTCGAATTACACTTCGACACCCTTCAACATGATCGCCACGATGCACAGAGCGCCCTCGTAAATTTTCGATCACGTTGTATTTTTTCACAACCAGGACCGAAACCCTAGGCCGAACAAAAAGGTCGTACGCGAAGTGAAATTTTTTGGCTCGAAATTTTACGAGCTTGTGCAGAACTTCTAGGCAATCATATCGGCAGGTGACACGAAGTGATTCGAGTTCGTTTGCCCTCCCATTTTCTTTTAACGAACGATAACTTTTTCTGAAAATAACAAGTGCCCCGATCCCGGCCGAAACGACTCGAATTACACTTCGACACCCTTCAACATGATCGCCACGATGCACAGAGCACCCTCGTAAATTTTCGATCACGTTGTATTTTTTCACAACCAGGACCGAAACCCTAGGCCGAACAAAATGGTCGTACGCGAAGTGAAATTTTTTGGCTCGAAATTTTACGAGCTAATGCAGAACTTCTAGGCAATCATATCGGCAGGTGACACGAAGTGATTCGAGTTCGTTTGCCCCCCCATTTTCTTTAACGAACGATAACTTTTTCTGAAAATAACAAGTGCCCCGATCCCGGCCGAAACGACTAGAATTACACTTCGACACCCGCCGACATGATCGCCACGATGCACAGAGCGCCCTCGTAAATTTTCGATCACGTTGTATTTTTTCACAACCAGGACCGAAACCCTAGGCCGAACAAAATGGTCGTACGCGAAGTGAAATTTTTTGGCTCGAAATTTTACGAGCTTGTGCAGAACTTCTAGGCAATCATATCGGCAGGTGACACAAAGTGATTCGAGTTCGTTTGCCCCCCCATTTTCTTTAACGAACGATAACTTTTTCTGAAAATAACAAGTGCCCCGATCCCGGCCGAAACGACTCGAATTACACTTCGACATCCGCCGACATGATCGCCACGATGCACAGAGCGCCCTCGTCAATTTTCGATCACGTTGTATTTTTTCACAACCAGGACCGAAACCCTAGGCCGAACAAAATGGTTGTACGCGAAGTGAAATTTTTTGGCTCGAAATTTTACGAGCTTGTGCAGAACTTCTAGGCAATCATATCGGCAGGTGACACAAAGTGATTCGAGTTCGTTTGCCCCCCCATTTTCTTTAACGAACGATAACTTTTTCTGAAAATAACAAGTGCCCCGATCCCGGCCGAAACGACTCGAATTACACTTCGACACCCTTCAACATGATCGCCACGATGCACAGAGCACCCTCGTAAATTTTCGATCACGTTGTATTTTTTCACAACCAGGACCGAAACCCTAGGCCGAACAAAATGGTCGTACGCGAAGTGAAATTTTTTGGCTCGAAATTTTACGAGCTAATGCAGAACTTCTAGGCAATCATATCGGCAGGTGACACGAAGTGATTCGAGTTCGTTTGCCCCCCCCATTTTCTTTAACGAACGATAACTTTTTCTAAAAATAACAAGTGCCCCGATCCCGGCCGAAACGACTCGAATTACACTTCGACACCCGCCGACATGATCGCCACGATGCACAGAGCGCCCTCGTAAATTTTCGATCACGTTGTATTTTTTCACAACCAGGACCGAAACCCTAGGCCGAACAAAATTGTCGTACGCGAAGTGAAATTTTTTGGCTCGAAATTTTACGAGCTTGTGCAGAACTTCTAGGCAATCATATCGGCAGGTGACACAAAGTGATTCGAGTTCGTTTGCCCCCCCATTTTCTTTAACGAACGATAACTTTTTCTGAAAATAACAAGTGCCCCGATCCCGGCCGAAACGACTCGAATTACACTTCGACATCCGCCGACATGATCGCCACGATGCACAGAGCGCCCTCGTCAATTTTCGATCACGTTGTATTTTTTCACAACCAGGACCGAAACCCTAGGCCGAACAAAATGGTCGTACGCGAAGTGAAATTTTTTGGCTCGAAATTTTACGAGCTTGTGCAGAACTTCTAGGCAATCATATCGGCAGGTGACACAAAGTGATTCGAGTTCGTTTGCCCCCCCATTTTCTTTAACGAACGATAACTTTTTCTGAAAATAACAAGTGCCCCGATCCCGGCCGAAACGACTCGAATTACACTTCGACACCCTTCAACATGATCGCCACGATGCACAGAGCACCCTCGTAAATTTTTGATCACGTTGTATTTTTTCACAACCAGGACCGAAACCCTAGGCCGAACAAAATGGTCGTACGCGAAGTGAAATTTTTTGGCTCGAAATTTTACGAGCTAATGCAGAACTTCTAGGCAATCATATCGGCAGGTGACACGAAGTGATTCGAGTTCGTTTGCCCCCCCCATTTTCTTTAACGAACGATAACTTTTTCTAAAAATAACAAGTGCCCCGATCCCGGCCGAAACGACTCGAATTACACTTCGACACCCGCCGACATGATCGCCACGATGCACAGAGCGCCCTTGTAAATTTTCGATCACGTTGTATTTTTTCACAACCAGGACCGAAACCCTAGGCCGAACAAAATGGTCGTACGCGAAGTGAAATTTTTTGGCTCGAAATTTTACGAGCTTGTGCAGAACTTCTAGGCAATCATATCGGCAGGTGACACAAAGTGATTCGAGTTCGTTTGCCCCCCCATTTTCTTTAACGAACGATAACTTTTTCTGAAAATAACAAGTGCCCCGATCCCGGCCGAAACGACTCGAATTACACTTCGACACCCGCCGACATGATCGCCACGATGCACAGAGCGCCCTCGTCAATTTTCGATCACGTTGTATTTTTTCACAACCAGGACCGAAACCCTAGGCCGAACAAAATGGTCGTAAGCGAAGTGAAATTTTTTGGCTCGAAATTTTACGAGCTTGTGCAGAACTTCTAGGCAATCATATCGGCAGGTGACACGAAGTGATTCGAGTTCGTTTGCCCCCCCCCCCCCATTTTCTTTAACGAACGATAACTTTTTCTGAAAATAACAAGTGCCCCGATCCCGGCCGAAACGACTCGAATTACACTTCGACACCCTTCAACATGATCGCCACGATGCACAGAGCACCCTCGTAAATTTTCGATCACGTTGTATTTTTTCACAACCAAGACCGAAAACCTTAGGCCGAACAAAATGGTCGTACGCGAAGTGAAATTTTTTGGCTCGAAATTTTACGAGCTTGTGCAGAACTTCTAGGCAATCATATCGGCAGGTGACACGAAGTGATTCGAGTTCGTTTGCCCTCCCCCCCCCCCATTTTCTTTAACGAACGATAACTTTTTCTGAAAATAACAAGTGCCCCGATCCCGGCCGAAACGACTCGAATTACACTTCGACACCCTTCAACATGATCGCCACGATGCACAGAGCACCCTCGTAAATTTTCGATCACGTTGTATTTTTTCACAACCAAGACCGAAAACCTTAGGCCGAACAAAATGGTCGTACGCGAAGTGAAATTTTTTGGCTCGAAATTTTACGAGCTTGTGCAGAACTTCTAGGCAATCATATCGGCAGGTGACACGAAGTGATTCGAGTTCCTTTGCCCCCCCATTTTCTTTAACGAACTAGAACTTTTTCTAAAAATAACAAGTGCCCCGATTCCGGCCGAAACGACTCGAATTACACTTCGACATCCTTCAACAAGATCGCCACGATGCACAGAGCGCCCTCGTACATTTTCGATCACGTTGTATTTTTTCACAACCAGGACCGAAACCTTAGGCCGAACAAAACGGTCGTACGCGAAGTGAAATTTTTTGGCTCGAAATTTTACGAGCTTGTGCAGAACTTCTAGGCAATCATATCGGCAGGTGGCACGAAGTGATTCGAGTTCGTTTGCCCTCCCATTTTCTTTAACGAACTATAACTTTTTCTAAAAATAACAAGTGCCCCGATCCCGGCCGAAACGACTCGAATTACACTTCGAGACCCGCCGACATGATCGCCACGATGCACAGAGCACCCTCGTAAATTTTCGATCACGTTGTATTTTTTCACAACCAGGACCGAAACCCTAGGCCGAACAAAATGGTCGTACGCGAAGTGAAATTTTTTGGCTCGAAATTTTACGAGCTTGTGCAGAACTTCTAGGCAATCATATCGGCAGGTGACACGAAGTGATTCGAGTTCGTTTGCCCCCCCATTTTCTTTAACGAACGATAACTTTTTCTAAAAATAACAAGTGCCCCGATCCCGGCCGAAACGACTCGAATTACACTTCGAGACCCGCCGACATGATCGCCACGATGCACAGAGCACCCTCGTAAATTTTCGATCACGTTGTATTTTTTCACAACCAGGACCGAAACCCTAGGCCGAACAAAATGGTCGTACGCGAAGTGAAATTTTTTGGCTCGAAATTTTACGAGCTTGTGCAGAACTTCTAGGCAATCATATCGGCAGGTGACACGAAGTGATTCGAGTTCGTTTGCCCCCCCCCCCCCCATTTTCTTTAACGAACGATAACTTTTTCTGAAAATAACAAGTGCCCCGATTCCGGCCGAAACGACTCGAATTACACTTCGACACCCTTCAACATGATCGCCACGATGCACAGAGCACCCTCGTAAATTTTCGATCACGTTGTATTTTTTCACAACCAAGACCGAAAACCTTAGGCCGAACAAAATGGTCGTACGCGAAGTGAAATTTTTTGGCTCGAAATTTTACGAGCTTGTGCAGAACTTCTAGGCAATCATATCGGCAGGTGACACGAAGTGATTCGAGTTCGTTTGCCCCCCCATTTTCTTTAACGAACTAGAACTTTTTCTAAAAATAACAAGTGCCCCGATTCCGGCCGAAACGACTCGAATTACACTTCGACACCCTTCAACATGATCGCCACGATGCACAGAGCGCCCTCGTAAATTTTCGATCACGTTGTATTTTTTCACAACCAGGACCGAAACCCTAGGCCGAACAAAATGGTCGTACGCGAAGTGAAATTTTTTGGCTCGAAATTTTACGAGCTTGTGCAGAACTTCTAGGCAATCATATCGGCAGGTGACACGAAGTGATTCGAGTTCGTTTGCCCTCCCATTTTCTTTTAACGAACGATAACTTTTTCTGAAAATAACAAGTGCCCCGATCCCGGCCGAAACGACTCGAATTACACTTCGACACCCTTCAACATGATCGCCACGATGCACAGAGCACCCTCGTAAATTTTCGAACACGTTGTATTTTTTCACAACCAGGACCGAAACCCTAGGCCGAACAAAATGGTCGTACGCGAAGTGAAATTTTTTGGCTCGAAATTTTACGAGCTAATGCAGAACTTCTAGGCAATCATATCGGCAGGTGACACGAAGTGATTCGAGTTCGTTTGCCCCCCCATTTTCTTTAACGAACGATAACTTTTTCTGAAAATAACAAGTGCCCCGATCCCGGCCGAAACGACTCGAATTACACTTCGACACCCGCCGACATGATCGCCACGATGCACAGAGCGCCCTCGTAAATTTTTGATCACGTTGTATTTTTTCACAACCAGGACCGAAACCCTAGGCCGAACAAAATGGTCGTACGCGAAGTGAAATTTTTTGGCTCGAAATTTTACGAGCTTGTGCAGAACTTCTAGGCAATCATATCGGCAGGTGACACAAAGTGATTCGAGTTCGTTTGCCCCCCCATTTTCTTTAACGAACGATAACTTTTTCTGAAAATAACAAGTGCCCTGATCCCGGCCGAAACGACTCGAATTACACTTCGACACCCGCCGACATGATCGCCACGATGCACAGAGCGCCCTCGTCAATTTTCGATCACGTTGTATTTTTTCACAACCAGGACCGAAACCCTAGGCCGAACAAAATGGTCGTACGCGAAGTGAAATTTTTTGGCTCGAAATTTTACGAGCTTGTGCAGAACTTCTAGGCAATCATATCGGCAGGTGACACAAAGTGATTCGAGTTCGTTTGCCCCCCCATTTTCTTTAACGAACGATAACTTTTTCTGAAAATAACAAGTGCCCCGATCCCGGCCGAAACGACTCGAATTACACTTCGACACCCTTCAAGATGATCGCCACGATGCACAGAGCACCCTCGTAAATTTTCGATCACGTTGTATTTTTTCACAACCAGGACCGAAACCCTAGGCCGAACAAAATGGTCGTACGCGAAGTGAAATTTTTTGGCTCGAAATTTTACGAGCTAATGCAGAACTTCTAGGCAATCATATCGGCAGGTGACACGAAGTGATTCGAGTTCGTTTGCCTCCCCATTTTCTTTAACGAACGATAACTTTTTCTGAAAATAACAAGTGCCCCGATCCCGGCCGAAACGACTCGAATTACACTTCGACACCCGCCGACATGATCGCCACGATGCACAGAGCGCCCTCGTAAATTTTCGATCACGTTGTATTTTTTCACAACCAGGACCGAAACCCTAGGCCGAACAAAATGGTCGTACGCGAAGTGAAATTTTTTGGCTCGAAATTTTACGAGCTTGTGCAGAACTTCTAGGCAATCATATCGGCAGGTGACACAAAGTGATTCGAGTTCGTTTGCCCCCCCATTTTCTTTAACGAACGATAACTTTTTCTGAAAATAACAAGTGCCCCGATCCCGGCCGAAACGACTCGAATTACACTTCGACACCCGCCGACATGATCGCCACGATGCACAGAGCGCCCTCGTCAATTTTCGATCACGTTGTATTTTTTCACAACCAGGACCGAAACCCTAGGCCGAACAAAATGGTCGTAAGCGAAGTGAAATTTTTTGGCTCGAAATTTTACGAGCTTGTGCAGAACTTCTAGGCAATCATATCGGCAGGTGACACGAAGTGATTCGAGTTCGTTTGCCCCCCCCCCCCATTTTCTTTAACGAACGATAACTTTTTCTGAAAATAACAAGTGCCCCGATCCCGGCCGAAACGACTCGAATTACACTTCGACACCCTTCAACATGATCGCCACGATGCACAGAGCACCCTCGTAAATTTTCGATCACGTTGTATTTTTTCACAACCAAGACCGAAAACCTTAGGCCGAACAAAATGGTCGTACGCGAAGTGAAATTTTTTGGCTCGAAATTTTACGAGCTTGTGCAGAACTTCTAGGCAATCATATCGGCAGGTGACACGAAGTGATTCGAGTTCGTTTGCCCCCCCATTTTCTTTAACGAACTAGAACTTTTTCTAAAAATAACAAGTGCCCCGATTCCGGCCGAAACGACTCGAATTACACTTCGACATCCTTCAACAAGATCGCCACGATGCACAGAGCGCCCTCGTACATTTTCGATCACGTTGTATTTTTTCACAACCAGGACCGAAACCTTAGGCCGAACAAAACGGTCGTACGCGAAGTGAAATTTTTTGGCTCGAAATTTTACGAGCTTGTGCAGAACTTCTAGGCAATCATATCGGCAGGTGGCACGAAGTGATTCGAGTTCGTTTGCCCTCCCATTTTCTTTAACGAACGATAACTTTTTCTGAAAATAACAAGTGCCCCGATCCCGGCCGAAACGACTCGAATTACACTTCGACACCCTTCAACATGATCGCCACGATGCACAGAGCACCCTCGTAAATTTTCGATCACGTTGTATTTTTTCACAACCAAGACCGAAAACCTTAGGCCGAACAAAATGGTAGTACGCGAAGTGAAATTTTTTGGCTCGAAATTTTACGAGCTTGTGCAGAACTTCTAGGCAATCATATCGGCAGGTGACACGAAGTGATTCGAGTTCGTTTGCCCCCCCATTTTCTTTAACGAACTAGAACTTTTTCTAAAAATAACAAGTGCCCCGATTCCGGCCGAAACGACTCGAATTACACTTCGACATCCTTCAACAAGATCGCCACGATGCACAGAGCGCCCTCGTACATTTTCGATCACGTTGTATTTTTTCACAACCAGGACCGAAACCTTAGGCCGAACAAAACGGTCGTACGCGAAGTGAAATTTTTTGGCTCGAAATTTTACGAGCTTGTGCAGAACTTCTAGGCAATCATATCGGCAGGTGGCACGAAGTGATTCGAGTTCGTTTGCCCTCCCATTTTCTTTAACGAACTATAACTTTTTCTAAAAATAACAAGTGCCCCGATCCCGGCCGAAACGACTCGAATTACACTTCGACACCCTTCAACATGATCGCCACGATGCACAGAGCACCCTCGTAAATTTTCGATCACGTTGTATTTTTTCACAACCAAGACCGAAAACCTTAGGCCGAACAAAATGGTCGTACGCGAAGTGAAATTTTTTGGCTCGAAATTTTACGAGCTTGTGCAGAACTTCTAGGCAATCATATCGGCAGGTGACACGAAGTGATTCGAGTTCGTTTGCCCCCCCATTTTCTTTAACGAACTAGAACTTTTTCTAAAAATAACAAGTGCCCCGATTCCGGCCGAAACGACTCGAATTACACTTCGACATCCTTCAACAAGATCGCCACGATGCACAGAGCGCCCTCGTACATTTTCGATCACGTTGTATTTTTTCACAACCAGGACCGAAACCTTAGGCCGAACAAAACGGTCGTACGCGAAGTGAAATTTTTTGGCTCGAAATTTTACGAGCTTGTGCAGAACTTCTAGGCAATCATATCGGCAGGTGGCACGAAGTGATTCGAGTTCGTTTGCCCTCCCATTTTCTTTAACGAACTATAACTTTTTCTAAAAATAACAAGTGCCCCGATCCCGGCCGAAACGACTCGAATTACACTTCGAGACCCGCCGACATGATCGCCACGATGCACAGAGCACCCTCGTAAATTTTCGATCACGTTGTATTTTTTCACAACCAGGACCGAAACCCTAGGCCGAAGAAAATGGTCGTACGCGAAGTGAAATTTTTTGGCTCGAAATTTTACGAGCTTGTGCAGAACTTCTAGGCAATCATATCGGCAGGTGACACGAAGTGATTCGAGTTCGTTTGCCCCCCCATTTTCTTTAACGAACGATAACTTTTTCTGAAAATAAGAACTGCCCCGATCCCGGCCGAAACGACTCGAATTACACTTCGACACCCGCCGACATGATCGCCACGATGCACAGAGCGCCCTCGTCAATTTTCGATCACGTTGTATTTTTTCACAAGCAGGACCGAAACCCTAGGCCGAACAAAATGGTCGTACGCGAAGTGAAATTTTTTGGCTCGAAATTTTACGAGCTTGTGCAGAACTTCTAGGCAATCATATCGGCAGGTGACACGAAGTGATTCGAGTTCGATTGCCCCCCCATTTTCTTTAACGAACGATAACTTTTTCTGAAAATAACAAGTGCCCCGATCCCGGCCGAAACGACTCGAATTACACTTCGACACCCGCCGACATGATCGCCACGATGCACAGAGCGCCCTCGTAAATTTTCGATCACGTTGTATTTTTTCACAACCAGGACCGAAACCCTAGGCCGAACAAAATGGTCGTACGCGAAGTGAAATTTTTTGGCTCGAAATTTTACGAGCTTGTGCAGAACTTCTAGGCAATCATATCGGCAGGTGACACGAAGTGATTCGAGTTCGTTTGCCCTCCCATTTTCTTTTAACGAACGATAACTTTTTCTGAAAATAACAAGTGCCCCGATCCCGGCCGAAACGACTCGAATTACACTTCGACACCCTTCAACATGATCGCCACGATGCACAGAGCACCCTCGTAAATTTTCGATCAAGTTGTATTTTTTCACAACCAGGACCGAAACCCTAGGCCGAACAAAATGGTCGTACGCGAAGTGAAATTTTTTGGCTCGAAATTTTACGAGCTAGTGCAGAACTTCTAGGCAATCATATCGGCAGGTGACACGAAGTGATTCGAGTTCGTTTGCCCCCCCATTTTCTTTAACGAACGATAACTTTTTCTGAAAATAACAAGTGCCCCGATCCCGGCCGAAACGACTCGAATTACACTTCGACACCCGCCGACATGATCGCCACGATGCACAGAGCGCCCTCGTAAATTTTCGATCACGTTGTATTTTTTCACAACCAGGACCGAAACCCTAGGCCGAACAAAATGGTCGTACGCGAAGTGAAATTTTTTGGCTCGAAATTTTACGAGCTTGTGCAGAACTTCTAGGCAATCATATCGGCAGGTGACACGAAGTGATTCGAGTTCGTTTGCCCCCCCATTTTCTTTAACGAACGATAACTTTTTCTGAAAATAACAAGTGCCCCGATCCCGGCCGAAACGACTCGAATTACACTTCGACACCCGCCGACATGATCGCCACGATGCACAGAGCGCCCTCGTCAATTTTCGATCACGTTGTATTTTTTCACAACCAGGACCGAAACCCTAGGCCGAACAAAATGGTCGTAAGCGAAGTGAAATTTTTTGGCTCGAAATTTTACGAGCTTGTGCAGAACTTTTAGGCAATCATATCGGCAGGTGACACGAAGTGATTCGAGTTCGTTTGCCCCCCCATTTTCTTTAACGAATGATAACTTTTTCTGAAAATAAGAACTGCCCCGATCCCGGCCGAAACGACTCGAATTACACTTCGACACCCGCCGACATGATCGCCACGATGCACAGAGCGCCCTCGTAAATTTTCGATCACGTTGTATTTTTTCACAACCAGGACCGAAACCCTAGGCCGAACAAAATGGTCGTACGCGAAGTGAAATTTTTTGGCTCGAAATTTTACGAGCTTTTGCAGAACTTCTAGGCAATCATATCGGCAGGTGACACGAAGTGATTCGAGTTCGTTTCCCCCGCCATTTTCTTTAACGAACGATAACTTTTTCTGAAAATAACAAGTGCCCCGATCCCGGCCGAAACGACTCGAATTACACTTCGACACCCGCCGACATGATCGCCACGATGCACAGAGCACCCTCGTAAATTTTCGATCACGTTGTATTTTTTCACAACCAGGACCGAAACCCTAGGCCGAACAAAATGGTCGTACGCGAAGTGAAATTTTTTGGCTCGAAATTTTACGAGCTTGTGCAGAACTTCTAGGCAATCATATCGGCAGGTGACACGAAGTGATTCGAGTTCGTTTGCCCTCCCATTTTCTTTTAACGAACGATAACTTTTTCTGAAAATAACAAGTGCCCCGATCCCGGCCGAAACGACTCGAATTACACTTCGAGACTCGCCGACATGATCGCCACGATGCACAGAGCACCCTCGTAAATTTTCGATCACGTTGTATTTTCTCACAACCAGGAACGAAACCCTAGGCCGAACAAAATGGTCGTACGCGAAGTGAAATTTTTTGGCTCGAAATTTTACGAGCTTGTGCAGAACTTCTAGGCAATCATATCGGCAGGTGACACGAAGTGATTCGAGTTCGTTTGCCCTCCCATTTTCTTTAACGAACGATAACTTTTTCTAAAAATAACAAGTGCCCCGATCCCGGCCGAATCGACTCGAATTACACTTCGAGACCCGCCGACATGATCGCCACGATGCACAGAGCACCCTCGTAAATTTTCGATCACGTTGTATTTTTTCACAACCAGGACCGAAACCCTAGGCCGAACAAAATGGTCGTACGCGAAGTGAAATTTTTTGGCTCGAAATTTTACGAGCTTGTGCAGAACTTCTAGGCAATCATATCGGCAGGTGACACGAAGTGATTCGAGTTCGTTTGCCCCCCCATTTTCTTTAACGAACGATAACTTTTTCTGAAAATAACAAGTGCCCCGATCCCGGCCGAAACGACTCGAATTACACTTCGACACCCGCCGACATGATCGCCACGATGCACAGAGCGCCCTCGTCAATTTTCGATCACGTTGTATTTTTTCACAACCAGGACCGAAACCCTAGGCCGAACAAAATGGTCGTACGCGAAGTGAAATTTTTTGGCTCGAAATTTTACGAGCTTGTGCAGAACTTCTAGGCAATCATATCGGCAGGTGACACGAATTGATTCGAGTTCGTTTGCCCCCCCATTTTCTTTAACGAACGATAACTTTTTCTGAAAATAACAAGTGCCCCGATCCCGGCCGAAACGACTCGAATTACACTTCGACACCCGCCGACATGATCGCCACGATGCACAGAGCGCCCTAGTAAATTTTCGATCACGTTGTATTTTTTCACAGCCAGGACCGAAACCCTAGGCCGAACAAAATGGTCGTACGCGAAGTGAAATTTTTTGGCTCGAAATTTTACGAGCTTGTGCAGAACTTCTAGGCAATCATATCGGCAGGTGACACGAAGTGATTCGAGTTCGTTTGCCCCGCCATTTTCTTTAACGAACGATAACTTTTTCTGAAAATAACAAGTGCCCCGATCCCGGCCGAAACGACTCGAATTACACTTCGACACCCTTCAACATGATCGCCACGATGCACAGAGCACCCTCGTAAATTTTCGATCACGTTGTATTTTTTCACAACCAGGACCGAAACCCTAGGCCGAACAAAATGGTCGTACGCGAAGTGAAATTTTTTGGCTCGAAATTTTACGAGCTTGTGCAGAACTTCTAGGCAATCATATCGGCAGGTGACACGAAGTGATTCGAGTTCGTTTGCCCCCCCATTTTCTTTAACGAACGATAACTTTTTCTGAAAATAACAAGTGCCCCGATCCCGGCCGAAACGACTCGAATTACACTTCGACACCCGCCGACATGATCGCCACGATGCACAGAGCGCCCTCGTCAATTTTCGATCACGTTGTATTTTTTCACACCCAGGACCGAAACCCTAGGCCGAACAAAATGGTCGTACGCGAAGTGAAATTTTTTGGCTTGAAATTTTACGAGCTTGTGCAGAACTTCTAGGCAATCATATCGGCAGGTGACACGAAGTGATTCGAGTTCGTTTGCCCCCCCATTTTCTTTAACGAACGATAACTTTTTCTGAAAATAACAAGTGCCCCGATCCCGGCCGAAACGACTCGAATTACACTTCGACACCCGCCGACATGATCGCCACGATGCACAGAGCGCCCTCGTCAATTTTCGATCACGTTGTATTTTTTCACAACCAGGACCGAAACCCTAGGCCGAACAAAATGGTCGTACGCGAAGTGAAATTTTTTGGCTCGAAATTTTACGAGCTTGTGCAGAACTTCTAGGCAATCATATCGGCAGGTGACACGAAGTGATTCGAGTTCGTTTGCCCCCCCATTTTCTTTAACGAACGATAACTTTTTCTAAAAATAACAAGTGCCCCGATCCCGGCCGAAACGACTCGAATTACACTTCGAGACCCGCCGACATGATCGCCACGATGCACAGAGCACCCTCGTAAATTTTCGATCACGTTGTATTTTTTCACAACCAGGACCGAAACCCTAGGCCGAACAAAATGGTCGTACGCGAAGTGAAATTTTTTGGCTCGAAATTTTACGAGCTTGTGCAGAACTTCTAGGCAATCATATCGGCAGGTGACACGAAGTGATTCGAGTTCGTTTGCCCCCCCATTTTCTTTAACGAACGATAACTTTTTCTAAAAATAACAAGTGCCCCGATCCCGGCCGAAACGACTCGAATTACACTTCGAGACCCGCCGACATGATCGCCACGATGCACAGAGCACCCTCGTAAATTTTCGATCACGTTGTATTTTTTCACAACCAGGACCGAAACCCTAGGCCGAACAAAATGGTCGTACGCGAAGTGAAATTTTTTGGCTCGAAATTTTACGAGCTTGTGCAGAACTTCTAGGCAACCATATCGGCAGGTGACACGAAGTGATTCGAGTTCGTTTGCCCCCCCATTTTCTTTAACGAACTAGAACTTTTTCTAAAAATAACAAGTGCCCCGATTCCGGCCGAAACGACTCGAATTACACTTCGACACCCTTCAACATGATCGCCACGATGCACAGAGCACCCTCGTAAATTTTCGATCACGTTGTATTTTTTCACAACCAGGACCGAAACCCTAGGCCGAACAAAATGGTCGTACGCGAAGTGAAATTTTTTGGCTCGAAATTTTACGAGCTTGTGCAGAACTTCTAGGCAATCATATCGGCAGGTGACACGAAGTGATTCGAGTTCGTTTGCCCCCCCATTTTCTTTAACGAACGATAACTTTTTCTGAAAATAACAAGTGCCCCGATCCCGGCCGAAACGACTCGAATTACACTTCGACACCCGCCGACATGATCGCCACGATGCACAGAGCGCCCTCGTCAATTTTCGATCACGTTGTATTTTTTCACAACCAGGACCGAAACCCTAGGCCGAACAAAATGGTCGTAAGCGAAGTGAAATTTTTTGGCTCGAAATTTTACGAGCTTGTGCAGAACTTCTAGGCAATCATATCGGCAGGTGACACGAAGTGATTCGAGTTCGTTTGCCCCCCCATTTTCTTTAACGAATGATAACTTTTTCTGAAAATAAGAACTGCCCCGATCCCGGCCGAAACGACTCGAATTACACTTCGACACCCGCCGACATGATCGCCACGATGCACAGAGCGCCCTCGTAAATTTTCGATCACGTTGTATTTTTTCACAACCAGGACCGAAACCCTAGGCCGAACAAAATGGTCGTACGCGAAGTGAAATTTTTTGGCTCGAAATTTTACGAGCTTTTGCAGAACTTCTAGGCAATCATATCGGCAGGTGACACGAAGTGATTCGAGTTCGTTTCCCCCGCCATTTTCTTTAACGAACGATAACTTTTTCTGAAAATAACAAGTGCCCCGATCCCGGCCGAAACGACTCGAATTACACTTCGACACCCGCCGACATGATCGCCACGATGCACAGAGCACCCTCGTAAATTTTTGATCACGTTGTATTTTTTCACAACCAGGACCGAAACCCTAGGCCGAACAAAATGGTCGTACGCGAAGTGAAATTTTTTGGCTCGAAATTTTACGAGCTTGTGCAGAACTTCTAGGCAATCATATCGGCAGGTGACACGAAGTGATTCGAGTTCGTTTGCCCTCCCATTTTCTTTTAACGAACGATAACTTTTTCTGAAAATAACAAGTGCCCCGATCCCGGCCGAAACGACTCGAATTACACTTCGAGACTCGCCGACATGATCGCCACGATGCACAGAGCACCCTCGTAAATTTTCGATCACGTTGTATTTTTTCACAACCAGGAACGAAACCCTAGGCCGAACAAAATGGTCGTACGCGAAGTGAAATTTTTTGGCTCGAAATTTTACGAGCTTGTGCAGAACTTCTAGGCAATCATATCGGCAGGTGACACGAAGTGATTCGAGTTCGTTTGCCCCCCCATTTTCTTTAACGAACGATAACTTTTTCTGAAAATAACAAGTGCCCCGATCCCGGCCGAAACGACTCGAATTACACTTCGACACCCGCCGACATGATCGCCACGATGCACAGAGCGCCCTCGTCAATTTTCGATCACGTTGTATTTTTTCACAACCAGGACCGAAACCCTAGGCCGAACAAAATGGTCGTACGCGAAGTGAAATTTTTTGGCTCGAAATTTTACGAGCTTGTGCAGAACTTCTAGGCAATCATATCGGCAGGTGACACGAATTGATTCGAGTTCGTTTGCCCCCCCATTTTCTTTAACGAACGATAACTTTTTCTGAAAATAACAAGTGCCCCGATCCCGGCCGAAACGACTCGAATTACACTTCGACACCCGCCGACATGATCGCCACGATGCACAGAGCGCCCTAGTAAATTTTCGATCACGTTGTATTTTTTCACAGCCAGGACCGAAACCCTAGGCCGAACAAAATGGTCGTACGCGAAGTGAAATTTTTTGGCTCGAAATTTTACGAGCTTGTGCAGAACTTCTAGGCAATCATATCGGCAGGTGACACGAAGTGATTCGAGTTCGTTTGCCCCGCCATTTTCTTTAACGAACGATAACTTTTTCTGAAAATAACAAGTGCCCCGATCCCGGCCGAAACGACTCGAATTACACTTCGACACCCTTCAACATGATCGCCACGATGCACAGAGCACCCTCGTAAATTTTCGATCACGTTGTATTTTTTCACAACCAGGACCGAAACCCTAGGCCGAACAAAATGGTCGTACGCGAAGTGAAATTTTTTGGCTCGAAATTTTACGAGCTTGTGCAGAACTTCTAGGCAATCATATCGGCAGGTGACACGAAGTGATTCGAGTTCGTTTGCCCCCCCATTTTCTTTAACGAACGATAACTTTTTCTGAAAATAACAAGTGCCCCGATCCCGGCCGAAACGACTCGAATTACACTTCGACACCCGCCGACATGATCGCCACGATGCACAGAGCGCCCTCGTCAATTTTCGATCACGTTGTATTTTTTCACACCCAGGACCGAAACCCTAGGCCGAACAAAATGGTCGTACGCGAAGTGAAATTTTTTGGCTTGAAATTTTACGAGCTTGTGCAGAACTTCTAGGCAATCATATCGGCAGGTGACACGAAGTGATTCGAGTTCGTTTGCCCCCCCATTTTCTTTAACGAACGATAACTTTTTCTGAAAATAACAAGTGCCCCGATCCCGGCCGAAACGACTCGAATTACACTTCGACACCCGCCGACATGATCGCCACGATGCACAGAGCACCCTCGTAAATTTTCGATCACGTTGTATTTTTTCACAACCAGGACCGAAACCCTAGGCCGAACAAAATGGTCGTACGCGAAGTGAAATTTTTTGGCTCGAAATTTTACGAGCTTGTGCAGAACTTCTAGGCAATCATATCGGCAGGTGACACGAAGTGATTCGAGTTCGTTTGCCCCCCCATTTTCTTTAACGAACGATAACTTTTTCTAAAAATAACAAGTGCCCCGATCCCGGCCGAAACGACTCGAATTACACTTCGAGACCCGCCGACATGATCGCCACGATGCACAGAGCACCCTCGTAAATTTTCGATCACGTTGTATTTTTTCACAACCAGGACCGAAACCCTAGGCCGAACAAAATGGTCGTACGCGAAGTGAAATTTTTTGGCTCGAAATTTTACGAGCTTGTGCAGAACTTCTAGGCAATCATATCGGCAGGTGACACGAAGTGATTCGAGTTCGTTTGCCCCCCCATTTTCTTTAACGAACTAGAACTTTTTCTAAAAATAACAAGTGCCCCGATTCCGGCCGAAACGACTCGAATTACACTTCGACACCCTTCAACATGATCGCCACGATGCACAGAGCACCCTCGTAAATTTTCGATCACGTTGTATTTTTTCACAACCAGGACCGAAACCCTAGGCCGAACAAAATGGTCGTACGCGAAGTGAAATTTTTTGGCTCGAAATTTTACGAGCTTGTGCAGAACTTCTAGGCAATCATATCGGCAGGTGACACGAAGTGATTCGAGTTCGTTTGCCCCCCCATTTTCTTTAACGAACGATAACTTTTTCTGAAAATAACAAGTGCCCCGATCCCGGCCGAAACGACTCGAATTACACTTCGACACCCGCCGACATGATCGCCACGATGCACAGAGCGCCCTCGTCAATTTTCGATCACGTTGTATTTTTTCACAACCAGGACCGAAACCCTAGGCCGAACAAAATGGTCGTAAGCGAAGTGAAATTTTTTGGCTCGAAATTTTACGAGCTTGTGCAGAACTTCTAGGCAATCATATCGGCAGGTGACACGAAGTGATTCGAGTTCGTTTGCCCCCCCATTTTCTTTAACGAATGATAACTTTTTCTGAAAATAAGAACTGCCCCGATCCCGGCCGAAACGACTCGAATTACACTTCGACACCCGCCGACATGATCGCCACGATGCACAGAGCGCCCTCGTAAATTTTCGATCACGTTGTATTTTTTCACAACCAGGACCGAAACCCTAGGCCGAACAAAATGGTCGTACGCGAAGTGAAATTTTTTGGCTCGAAATTTTACGAGCTTTTGCAGAACTTCTAGGCAATCATATCGGCAGGTGACACGAAGTGATTCGAGTTCGTTTCCCCCGCCATTTTCTTTAACGAACGATAACTTTTTCTGAAAATAACAAGTGCCCCGATCCCGGCCGAAACGACTCGAATTACACTTCGACACCCGCCGACATGATCGCCACGATGCACAGAGCACCCTCGTAAATTTTTGATCACGTTGTATTTTTTCACAACCAGGACCGAAACCCTAGGCCGAACAAAATGGTCGTACGCGAAGTGAAATTTTTTGGCTCGAAATTTTACGAGCTTGTGCAGAACTTCTAGGCAATCATATCGGCAGGTGACACGAAGTGATTCGAGTTCGTTTGCCCTCCCATTTTCTTTTAACGAACGATAACTTTTTCTGAAAATAACAAGTGCCCCGATCCCGGCCGAAACGACTCGAATTACACTTCGAGACTCGCCGACATGATCGCCACGATGCACAGAGCACCCTCGTAAATTTTCGATCACGTTGTATTTTTTCACAACCAGGAACGAAACCCTAGGCCGAACAAAATGGTCGTACGCGAAGTGAAATTTTTTGGCTCGAAATTTTACGAGCTTGTGCAGAACTTCTAGGCAATCATATCGGCAGGTGACACGAAGTGATTCGAGTTCGTTTGCCCTCCCATTTTCTTTAACGAACGATAACTTTTTCTAAAAATAACAAGTGCCCCGATCCCGGCCGAATCGACTCGAATTACACTTCGAGACCCGCCGACATGATCGCCACGATGCACAGAGCACCCTCGTAAATTTTCGATCACGTTGTATTTTTTCACAACCAGGACCGAAACCCTAGGCCGAACAAAATGGTCGTACGCGAAGTGAAATTTTTTGGCTCGAAATTTTACGAGCTTGTGCAGAACTTCTAGGCAATCATATCGGCAGGTGACACGAAGTGATTCGAGTTCGTTTGCCCCCCCATTTTCTTTAACGAACGATAACTTTTTCTGAAAATAACAAGTGCCCCGATCCCGGCCGAAACGACTCGAATTACACTTCGACACCCGCCGACATGATCGCCACGATGCACAGAGCGCCCTCGTCAATTTTCGATCACGTTGTATTTTTTCACAACCAGGACCGAAACCCTAGGCCGAACAAAATGGTCGTACGCGAAGTGAAATTTTTTGGCTCGAAATTTTACGAGCTTGTGCAGAACTTCTAGGCAATCATATCGGCAGGTGACACGAATTGATTCGAGTTCGTTTGCCCCCCCATTTTCTTTAACGAACGATAACTTTTTCTGAAAATAACAAGTGCCCCGATCCCGGCCGAAACGACTCGAATTACACTTCGACACCCGCCGACATGATCGCCACGATGCACAGAGCGCCCTAGTAAATTTTCGATCACGTTGTATTTTTTCACAGCCAGGACCGAAACCCTAGGCCGAACAAAATGGTCGTACGCGAAGTGAAATTTTTTGGCTCGAAATTTTACGAGCTTGTGCAGAACTTCTAGGCAATCATATCGGCAGGTGACACGAAGTGATTCGAGTTCGTTTGCCCCGCCATTTTCTTTAACGAACGATAACTTTTTCTGAAAATAACAAGTGCCCCGATCCCGGCCGAAACGACTCGAATTACACTTCGACACCCTTCAACATGATCGCCACGATGCACAGAGCACCCTCGTAAATTTTCGATCACGTTGTATTTTTTCACAACCAGGACCGAAACCCTAGGCCGAACAAAATGGTCGTACGCGAAGTGAAATTTTTTGGCTCGAAATTTTACGAGCTTGTGCAGAACTTCTAGGCAATCATATCGGCAGGTGACACGAAGTGATTCGAGTTCGTTTGCCCCCCCATTTTCTTTAACGAACGATAACTTTTTCTGAAAATAACAAGTGCCCCGATCCCGGCCGAAACGACTCGAATTACACTTCGACACCCGCCGACATGATCGCCACGATGCACAGAGCGCCCTCGTCAATTTTCGATCACGTTGTATTTTTTCACACCCAGGACCGAAACCCTAGGCCGAACAAAATGGTCGTACGCGAAGTGAAATTTTTTGGCTTGAAATTTTACGAGCTTGTGCAGAACTTCTAGGCAATCATATCGGCAGGTGACACGAAGTGATTCGAGTTCGTTTGCCCCCCCATTTTCTTTAACGAACGATAACTTTTTCTGAAAATAACAAGTGCCCCGATCCCGGCCGAAACGACTCGAATTACACTTCGACACCCGCCGACATGATCGCCACGATGCACAGAGCGCCCTCGTCAATTTTCGATCACGTTGTATTTTTTCACAACCAGGACCGAAACCCTAGGCCGAACAAAATGGTCGTACGCGAAGTGAAATTTTTTGGCTCGAAATTTTACGAGCTTGTGCAGAACTTCTAGGCAATCATATCGGCAGGTGACACGAAGTGATTCGAGTTCGTTTGCCCCCCCATTTTCTTTAACGAACGATAACTTTTTCTAAAAATAACAAGTGCCCCGATCCCGGCCGAAACGACTCGAATTACACTTCGAGACCCGCCGACATGATCGCCACGATGCACAGAGCACCCTCGTAAATTTTCGATCACGTTGTATTTTTTCACAACCAGGACCGAAACCCTAGGCCGAACAAAATGGTCGTACGCGAAGTGAAATTTTTTGGCTCGAAATTTTACGAGCTTGTGCAGAACTTCTAGGCAATCATATCGGCAGGTGACACGAAGTGATTCGAGTTCGTTTGCCCCCCCATTTTCTTTAACGAACGATAACTTTTTCTAAAAATAACAAGTGCCCCGATCCCGGCCGAAACGACTCGAATTACACTTCGAGACCCGCCGACATGATCGCCACGATGCACAGAGCACCCTCGTAAATTTTCGATCACGTTGTATTTTTTCACAACCAGGACCGAAACCCTAGGCCGAACAAAATGGTCGTACGCGAAGTGAAATTTTTTGGCTCGAAATTTTACGAGCTTGTGCAGAACTTCTAGGCAATCATATCGGCAGGTGACACGAAGTGATTCGAGTTCGTTTGCCCCCCCATTTTCTTTAACGAACTAGAACTTTTTCTAAAAATAACAAGTGCCCCGATTCCGGCCGAAACGACTCGAATTACACTTCGACACCCTTCAACATGATCGCCACGATGCACAGAGCACCCTCGTAAATTTTCGATCACGTTGTATTTTTTCACAACCAGGACCGAAACCCTAGGCCGAACAAAATGGTCGTACGCGAAGTGAAATTTTTTGGCTCGAAATTTTACGAGCTTGTGCAGAACTTCTAGGCAATCATATCGGCAGGTGACACGAAGTGATTCGAGTTCGTTTGCCCCCCCATTTTCTTTAACGAACGATAACTTTTTCTGAAAATAACAAGTGCCCCGATCCCGGCCGAAACGACTCGGATTACACTTCGACACCCGCCGACATGATCGCCACGATGCACAGAGCGCCCTCGTCAATTTTCGATCACGTTGTATTTTTTCACAACCAGGACCGAAACCCTAGGCCGAACAAAATGGTCGTAAGCGAAGTGAAATTTTTTGGCTCGAAATTTTACGAGCTTGTGCAGAACTTCTAGGCAATCATATCGGCAGGTGACACGAAGTGATTCGAGTTCGTTTGCCCCCCCATTTTCTTTAACGAATGATAACTTTTTCTGAAAATAAGAACTGCCCCGATCCCGGCCGAAACGACTCGAATTACACTTCGACACCCGCCGACATGATCGCCACGATGCACAGAGCGCCCTCGTAAATTTTCGATCACGTTGTATTTTTTCACAACCAGGACCGAAACCCTAGGCCGAACAAAATGGTCGTACGCGAAGTGAAATTTTTTGGCTCGAAATTTTACGAGCTTTTGCAGAACTTCTAGGCAATCATATCGGCAGGTGACACGAAGTGATTCGAGTTCGTTTCCCCCGCCATTTTCTTTAACGAACGATAACTTTTTCTGAAAATAACAAGTGCCCCGATCCCGGCCGAAACGACTCGAATTACACTTCGACACCCGCCGACATGATCGCCACGATGCACAGAGCACCCTCGTAAATTTTCGATCACGTTGTATTTTTTCACAACCAGGACCGAAACCCTAGGCCGAACAAAATGGTCGTACGCGAAGTGAAATTTTTTGGCTCGAAATTTTACGAGCTTGTGCAGAACTTCTAGGCAATCATATCGGCAGGTGACACGAAGTGATTCGAGTTCGTTTGCCCTCCCATTTTCTTTTAACGAACGATAACTTTTTCTGAAAATAACAAGTGCCCCGATCCCGGCCGAAACGACTCGAATTACACTTCGAGACTCGCCGACATGATCGCCACGATGCACAGAGCACCCTCGTAAATTTTCGATCACGTTGTATTTTTTCACAACCAGGAACGAAACCCTAGGCCGAACAAAATGGTCGTACGCGAAGTGAAATTTTTTGGCTCGAAATTTTACGAGCTTGTGCAGAACTTCTAGGCAATCATATCGGCAGGTGACACGAAGTGATTCGAGTTCGTTTGCCCTCCCATTTTCTTTAACGAACGATAACTTTTTCTAAAAATAACAAGTGCCCCGATCCCGGCCGAATCGACTCGAATTACACTTCGAGACCCGCCGACATGATCGCCACGATGCACAGAGCACCCTCGTAAATTTTCGATCACGTTGTATTTTTTCACAACCAGGACCGAAACCCTAGGCCGAACAAAATGGTCGTACGCGAAGTGAAATTTTTTGGCTCGAAATTTTACGAGCTTGTGCAGAACTTCTAGGCAATCATATCGGCAGGTGACACGAAGTGATTCGAGTTCGTTTGCCCCTCCATTTTCTTTAACGAACGATAACTTTTTCTGAAAATTAGAAGTGCCCCGATCCCGGCCGAAACGACTCGAATTACACTTCGACACCCGTCGACATGATCGCCACGATGCACAGAGCGCCCTCGTCAATTTTCGATCACGTTGTATTTTTTCACAACCAGGACCGAAACCCTAGGCCGAACAAAATGGTCGTACGCGAAGTGAAATTTTTTGGCTCGAAATTTTACGAGCTTGTGCAGAACTTCTAGGCAATCATATCGGCAGGTGACACGAAGTGATTCGAGTTCGATTGCCCCCCCATTTTCTTTAACGAACGATAACTTTTTCTGAAAATAACAAGTGCCCCGATCCCGGCCGAAACGACTCGAATTACACTTCGACACCCGCCGACATGATCGCCACGATGCACAGAGCGCCCTCGTCAATTTTCGATCACGTTGTATTTTTTCACAACCAGGACCGAAACCCTAGGCCGAAGAAAATGGTCGTACGCGAAGTGAAATTTTTTGGCTCGAAATTTTACGAGCTTGTGCAGAACTTCTAGGCAATCATATCGGCAGGTGACACGAAGTGATTCGAGTTCGTTTGCCCCCCCCCCCCCCCCATTTTCTTTAACGAACGATAACTTTTTCTGAAAATAACAAGTGCCCCGATTCCGGCCGAAACGACTCGAATTACACTTCGACACCCTTCAACATGATCGCCACGATGCACAGAGCACCCTCGTAAATTTTCGATCACGTTGTATTTTTTCACAACCAAGACCGAAAACCTTAGGCCGAACAAAATGGTCGTACGCGAAGTGAAATTTTTTGGCTCGCAATTTTACGAGCTTGTGCAGAACTTCTAGGCAATCATATCGGCAGGTGACACGAAGTGATTCGAGTTCGTTTGCCCCCCCATTTTCTTTAACGAACTAGAACTTTTTCTAAAAATAACAAGTGCCCCGATTCCGGCCGAAACGACTCGAATTACACTTCGACATCCTTCAACAAGATCGCCACGATGCACAGAGCGCCCTCGTACATTTTCGATCACGTTGTATTTTTTCACAACCAGGACCGAAACCTTAGGCCGAACAAAATGGTCGTACGCGAAGTGAAATTTTTTGGCTCGAAATTTTACGAGCTTGTGCAGAACTTCTAGGCAATCATATCGGCAGGTGGCACGAAGTGATTCGAGTTCGTTTGCCCTCCCATTTTCTTTAACGAACTATAACTTTTTCTAAAATAACAAGTGCCCCGATCCCGGCCGAAACGACTCGAATTACACTTCGAGACCCGCCGACATGATCGCCACGATGCACAGAGCACCCTCGTAAATTTTCGATCACGTTGTATTTTTTCACAACCAGGACCGAAACCCTAGGCCGAAGAAAATGGTCGTACGCGAAGTGAAATTTTTTGGCTCGAAATTTTACGAGCTTGTGCAGAACTTCTAGGCAATCATATCGGCATGTGACACGAAGTGATTCGAGTTCGTTTGCCCCCCCATTTTCTTTAACGAACGATAACTTTTTCTGAAAATAAGAACTGCCCCGATCCCGGCCGAAACGACTCGAATTACACTTCGACACCCGCCGACATGATCGCCACGATGCACAGAGCGCCCTCGTCAATTTTCGATCACGTTGTATTTTTTCACAACCAGGACCGAAACCCTAGGCCGAACAAAATGGTCGTACGCGAAGTGAAATTTTTTGGCTCGAAATTTTACGAGCTTGTGCAGAACTTCTAGGCAATCATATCGGCATGTGACACGAAGTGATTCGAGTTCGTTTGCCCCCCCATTTTCTTTAACGAACGATAACTTTTTCTGAAAATAAGAACTGCCCCGATCCCGGCCGAAACGACTCGAATTACACTTCGACACCCGCCGACATGATCGCCACGATGCACAGAGCGCCCTCGTCAATTTTCGATCACGTTGTATTTTTTCACAACCAGGACCGAAACCCTAGGCCGAACAAAATGGTCGTACGCGAAGTGAAATTTTTTGGCTCGAAATTTTACGAGCTTGTGCAGAACTTCTAGGCAATCATATCGGCAGGTGACACGAAGTGATTCGAGTTCGTTTGCCCTCCCATTTTCTTTTAACGAACGATAACTTTTTCTGAAAATAACAAGTGCCCCGATCCCGGCCGAAACGACTCGAATTACACTTCGACACCTTTCAACATGATCGCCACGATGCACAGAGCACCCTCGTAAATTTTCGATCAAGTTGTATTTTTTCACAACCAGGACCGAAACCCTAGGCCGAACAAAATGGTCGTACGCGAAGTGAAATTTTTTGGCTCGAAATTTTACGAGCTAGTGCAGAACTTCTAGGCAATCATATCGGCAGGTGACACGAAGTGATTCGAGTTCGTTTGCCCCCCCATTTTCTTTAACGAACGATAACTTTTTCTGAAAATAACATGTGCCCCGATCCCGGCCGAAACGACTCGAATTACACTTCGACACCCGCCGACATGATCGCCACGATGCACAGAGCGCCCTCGTAAATTTTCGATCACGTTGTATTTTTTCACAACCAGGACCGAAACCCTAGGCCGAACAAAATGGTCGTACGCGAAGTGAAATTTTTTGGCTCGAAATTTTACGAGCTTGTGCAGAACTTCTAGGCAATCATATCGGCAGGTGACACGAAGTGATTCGAGTTCGTTTGCCCCCCCATATTCTTTAACGAACGATAACTTTTTCTGAAAATAACAAGTGCCCCGATCCCGGCCGAAACGACTCGAATTACACTTCGACACCCGCCGACATGATCGCCACGATGCACAGAGCGCCCTCGTCAATTTTCGATCACGTTGTATTTTTTCACAACCAGGACCGAAACCCTAGGCCGAACAAAATGGTCGTAAGCGAAGTGAAATTTTTTGGCTCGAAATTTTACGAGCTTGTGCAGAACTTCTAGGCAATCATATCGGTAGGTGACACGAAGTGATTCGAGTTCGTTTGCCCCCCCCCCCCCCCCCCCCCATTTTCTTTAACGAACGATAACTTTTTCTGAAAATAACAAGTGCCCCGATCCCGGCCGAAACGACTCGAATTACACTTCGACACCCTTCAACATGATCGCCACGATGCACAGAGCACCCTCGTAAATTTTCGATCACGTTGTATTTTTTCACAACCAAGTCCGAAAACCTTAGGCCGAACAAAATGGTCGTACGCGAAGTGAAATTTTTTGGCTCGAAATTTTACGAGCTTGTGCAGAACTTCTAGGCAATCATATCGGCAGGTGACACGAAGTGATTCGAGTTCGTTTGCCCCCCCATTTTCTTTAACGAACTAGAACTTTTTCTAAAAATAACAAGTGCCCCGATTCCGGCCGAAACGACTCGAATTACACTTCGACATCCTTCAACAAGATCGCCACGATGCACAGAGCGCCCTCGTACATTTTCGATCACGTTGTATTTTTTCACAACCAGGACCGAAACCTTAGGCCGAACAAAATGGTCGTACGCGAAGTGAAATTTTTTGGCTCGAAATTTTACGAGCTTGTGCAGAACTTCTAGGCAATCATATCGGCAGGTGGCACGAAGTGATTCGAGTTCGTTTGCCCTCCCATTTTCTTTAACGAACTATAACTTTTTCTAAAAATAACAAGTGCCCCGATCCCGGCCGAAACGACTCGAATTACACTTCGAGACCCGCCGACATGATCGCCACGATGCACAGAGCACCCTCGTAAATTTTCGATCACGTTGTATTTTTTCACAACCAGGACCGAAACCCTAGGCCGAACAAAATGGTCGTACGCGAAGTGAAATTTTTTGGCTCGAAATTTTACGAGCTTGTGCAGAACTTCTAGGCAATCATATCGGCAGGTGACACGAAGTGATTCGAGTTCGTTTGCCCCCCCATTTTCTTTAACGAACTAGAACTTTTTCTAAAAATAACAAGTGCCCCGATTCCGGCCGAAACGACTCGAATTACACTTCGACATCCTTCAACAAGATCGCCACGATGCACAGAGCGCCCTCGTACATTTTCGATCACGTTGTATTTTTTCACAACCAGGACCGAAACCTTAGGCCGAACAAAATGGTCGTACGCGAAGTGAAATTTTTTGGCTCGAAATTTTACGAGCTTGTGCAGAACTTCTAGGCAATCATATCGGCAGGTGGCACGAAGTGATTCGAGTTCGTTTGCCCTCCCATTTTCTTTAACGAACTATAACTTTTTCTAAAAATAACAAGTGCCCCGATCCCGGCCGAAACGACTCGAATTACACTTCGAGACCCGCCG
The DNA here is from genome assembly GCF_965113065.1 of Corylus avellana. NCBI lineage: Eukaryota > Viridiplantae > Streptophyta > Magnoliopsida > Fagales > Betulaceae > Corylus > Corylus avellana. The sequence goes on from NC_142493.1 coordinate 15,023,100, forward strand.
ACATGATCGCCACGATGCACAGAGCACCCTCGTAAATTTTCGATCACGTTGTATTTTTTCACAACCAGGACCGAAACCCTAGGCCGAACAAAATGGTCGTACGCGAAGTGAAATTTTTTGGCTCGAAATTTTACGAGCTTGTGCAGAACTTCTAGGCAATCATATCGGCAGGTGACACGAAGTGATTCGAGTTCGTTTGCCCCCCCATTTTCTTTAACGAACGATAACTTTTTCTGAAAATAACAAGTGCCCCGATCCCGGCCGAAACGACTCGAATTACACTTCGACACCCGCCGACATGATCGCCACGATGCACAGAGCGCCCTCGTCAATTTTCGATCACGTTGTATTTTTTCACACCCAGGACCGAAACCCTAGGCCGAACAAAATGGTCGTACGCGAAGTGAAATTTTTTGGCTTGAAATTTTACGAGCTTGTGCAGAACTTCTAGGCAATCATATCGGCAGGTGACACGAAGTGATTCGAGTTCGTTTGCCCCCCCATTTTCTTTAACGAACGATAACTTTTTCTGAAAATACGAACTGCCCCGATCCCGGCCGAAACGACTCGAATTACACTTCGACACCCGCCGACATGATCGCCACGATGCACAGAGCGCCCTCGTAAATTTTCGATCACGTTGTATTTTTTCACAACCAGGACCGAAACCCTAGGCCGAACAAAATGGTCGTACGCGAAGTGAAATTTTTTGGCTCGAAATTTTACGAGCTTGTGCAGAACTTCTAGGCAATCATATCGGCAGGTGGCACGAAGTGATTCGAGTTCGTTTGCCCTCCCATTTTCTTTAACGAACTATAACTTTTTCTAAAAATAACAAGTGCCCCGATCCCGGCCGAAACGACTCGAATTACACTTCGAGACCCGCCGACATGATCGCCACGATGCACAGAGCACCCTCGTAAATTTTCGATCACGTTGTATTTTTTCACAACCAGGACCGAAACCCTAGGCCGAACAAAATGGTCGTACGCGAAGTGAAATTTTTTGGCTCGAAATTTTACGAGCTTGTGCAGAACTTCTAGGCAATCATATCGGCAGGTGACACGAAGTGATTCGAGTTCGTTTGCCCCCCCATTTTCTTTAACGAACGATAACTTTTTCTGAAAATAACAAGTGCCCCGATCCCGGCCGAAACGACTCGAATTACACTTCGACACCCGCCGACATGATCGCCACGATGCACAGAGCGCCCTCGTCAATTTTCGATCACGTTGTATTTTTTCACACCCAGGACCGAAACCCTAGGCCGAACAAAATGGTCGTACGCGAAGTGAAATTTTTTGGCTTGAAATTTTACGAGCTTGTGCAGAACTTCTAGGCAATCATATCGGCAGGTGACACGAAGTGATTCGAGTTCGTTTGCCCCCCCATTTTCTTTAACGAACGATAACTTTTTCTGAAAATACGAACTGCCCCGATCCCGGCCGAAACGACTCGAATTACACTTCGACACCCGCCGACATGATCGCCACGATGCACAGAGCGCCCTCGTAAATTTTCGATCACGTTGTATTTTTTCACAACCAGGACCGAAACCCTAGGCCGAACAAAATGGTCGTACGCGAAGTGAAATTTTTTGGCTCGAAATTTTACGAGCTTTTGCAGAACTTCTGGGCAATCATATCGGCAGGTGACACGAAGTGATTCGAGTTCGTTTGCCCCGCCATTTTCTTTAACGAACGATAACTTTTTCTGAAAATAACAAGTGCCCCGATCCCGGCCGAAACGACTCGAATTACACTTCGACACCCGCCGACATGATCGCCACGATGCACAGAGCACCCTCGTAAATTTTCGATCACGTTGTATTTTTTCACAACCAGGACCGAAACCCTAGGCCGAACAAAATGGTCGTACGCGAAGTGAAATTTTTTGGCTCGAAATTTTACGAGCTTGTGCAGAACTTCTAGGCAATCATATCGGCAGGTGACACGAAGTGATTCGAGTTCGTTTGCCCCCCCATTTTCTTTAACGAACGATAACTTTTTCTAAAAATAACAAGTGCCCCGATCCCGGCCGAAAGGACTCGAATTACACTTCGAGACCCGCCGACATGATCGCCACGATGCACACAGCACCCTCGTAAATTTTCGATCACGTTGTATTTTTTCACAACCAGGACCGAAACCCTAGGCCGAACAAAATGGTCGTACGCGAAGTGAAATTTTTTGGCTCGAAATTTTACGAGCTTGTGCAGAACTTCTAGGCAATCATATCGGCAGGTGACACGAAGTGATTCGAGTTCGTTTGCCCTCCCATTTTCTTTTAACGAACGATAACTTTTTCTGAAAATAACAAGTGCCCCGATCCCGGCCGAAACGACTCGAATTACACTTCGACACCCTTCAACATGATCGCCACGATGCACAGAGCACCCTCGTAAATTTTCGATCACGTTGTATTTTTTCACAACCAGGACCGAAACCCTAGGCCGAACAAAATGGTCGTACGCGAAGTGAAATTTTTTGGCTCGAAATTTTACGAGCTTGTGCAGAACTTCTAGGCAATCATATCGGCAGGTGACACGAAGTGATTCGAGTTCGTTTGCCCCCCCCCCCCCCCCCATTTTCTTTAACGAACGATAACTTTTTCTGAAAATAACAAGTGCCCCGATCCCGGCCGAAACGACTCGAATTACACTTCGACACCCTTCAACATGATCGCCACGATGCACAGAGCACCCTCGTAAATTTTCGATCACGTTGTATTTTTTCACAACCAAGACCGAAAACCTTTGGCCGAACAAAATGGTCGTACGCGAAGTGAAATTTTTTGGCTCGAAATTTTACGAGCTTGTGCAGAACTTCTAGGCAATCATATCGGCAGGTGACACGAAGTGATTCGAGTTCGTTTGCCCCCCCATTTTCTTTAACGAACTAGAACTTTTTCTAAAAATAACAAGTGCCCCGATTCCGGCCGAAACGACTCGAATTACACTTCGACACCCTTCAACATGATCGCCACGATGCACAAAGCGCCCTCGTAAATTTTCGATCACGTTGTATTTTTTCACAACCAGGACCGAAACCCTAGGCCGAACAAAATGGTCTTACGCGAAGTGAAATTTTTTGGCTCGAAATTTTACGAGCTTGTGCAGAACTTCTAGGCAATCATATCGGCAGGTGACACGAAGTGATTCGAGTTCGTTTGCCCCCCCATTTTCTTTAACGAACGATAACTTTTTCTGAAAATAACAAGTGCCCCGATCCCGGCCGAAACGACTCGAATTACACTTCGACACCCGCCGACATGATCGCCACGATGCACAGAGCGCCCTCGTCAATTTTCGATCACGTTGTATTTTTTCACAACCAGGACCGAAACCCTAGGCCGAACAAAATGGTCATACGCGAAGTGAAATTTTTTGGCTCGAAATTTTACGAGCTTGTGCAGAACTTCTAGGCAATCATATCGGCAGGTGACACGAAGTGATTCGAGTTCGTTTGCCCTCCCATTTTCTTTAACGAACGATAACTTTTTCTAAAAATAACAAGTGCCCCGATCCCGGCCGAAACGACTCGAATTACACTTCGAGACCCACCGACATGATCGCCACGATGCACAGAGCACCCTCGTAAATTTTCGATCACGTTGTATTTTTTCACAACCAGGACCGAAACCCTAGGCCGAACAAAATGGTCGTACGCGAAGTGAAATTTTTTGGCTCGAAATTTTACGAGCTTGTGCAGAACTTCTAGGCAATCATATCGGCAGGTGACACGAAGTGATTCGAGTTCGTTTGCCCCCCCATTTTCTTTAACGAACGATAACTTTTTCTAAAAATAACAAGTGCCCCGATCCCGGCCGAAAGGACTCGAATTACACTTCGAGACCCGCCGACATGATCGCCACGATGCACAGAGCGCCCTCGTCAATTTTCGATCACGTTGTATTTTTTCACAACCAGGACCGAAACCCTAGGCCGAACAAAATGGTCGTACGCGAAGTGAAATTTTTTGGCTCGAAATTTTACGAGCTTGTGCAGAACTTCTAGGCAATCATATCGGCAGGTGACACGAAGTGATTCGAGTTCGTTTGCCCCCCCATTTTCTTTAACGAACGATAACTTTTTCTGAAAATAACAAGTGCCCCGATCCCGGCCGAAACGACTCGAATTACACTTCGACACCCGCCGACATGATCGCCACGATGCACAGAGCGCCCTCGTCAATTTTCGATCACGTTGTATTTTTTCACAACCAGGACCGAAACCCTAGGCCGAACAAAATGGTCGTACGCGAAGTGAAATTTTTTGGCTCGAAATTTTACGAGCTTGTGCAGAACTTCTAGGCAATCATATCGGCAGGTGACACGAAGTGATTCGAGTTCGTTTGCCCCCCCATTTTCTTTAACGAACGATAACTTTTTCTGAAAATAACAAGTGCCCCGATCCCGGCCGAAACGACTCGAATTACACTTCGACACCCGCCGACATGATCGCCACGATGCACAGAGCGCCCTCGTAAATTTTCGATCACGTTGTATTTTTTCACAGCCAGGACCGAAACCCTAGGCCGAACAAAATGGTCGTACGCGAAGTGAAATTTTTTGGCTCGAAATTTTACGAGCTTGTGCAGAACTTCTAGGCAATCATATCGGCAGGTGACACGAAGTGATTCGAGTTCGTTTGCCCCGCCATTTTCTTTAACGAACGATAACTTTTTCTGAAAATAACAAGTGCCCCGATCCCGGCCGAAACGACTCGAATTACACTTCGACACCCGCCGACATGATCGCCACGATGCACAGAGCACCCTCGTAAATTTTCGATCACGTTGTATTTTTTCACAACCAGGACCGAAACCCTAGGCCGAACAAAATGGTCGTACGCGAAGTGAAATTTTTTGGCTCGAAATTTTACGAGCTTGTGCAGAACTTCTAGGCAATCATATCGGCAGGTGACACGAAGTGATTCGAGTTCGTTTGCCCCCCCATTTTCTTTAACGAACGATAACTTTTTCTAAAAATAACAAGTGCCCCGATCCCGGCCGAAAGGACTCGAATTACACTTCGAGACCCGCCGACATGATCGCCACGATGCACACAGCACCCTCGTAAATTTTCGATCACGTTGTATTTTTTCACAACCAGGACCGAAACCCTAGGCCGAACAAAATGGTCGTACGCGAAGTGAAATTTTTTGGCTCGAAATTTTACGAGCTTGTGCAGAACTTCTAGGCAATTATATCGGCAGGTGACACGAAGTGATTCGAGTTCGTTTGCCCTCCCATTTTCTTTTAACGAACGATAACTTTTTCTGAAAATAACAAGTGCCCCGATCCCGGCCGAAACGACTCGAATTACACTTCGACACCCTTCAACATGATCGCCACGATGCACAGAGCACCCTCGTAAATTTTCGATCACGTTGTATTTTTTCACAACCAGGACCGAAACCCTAGGCCGAACAAAATGGTCGTACGCGAAGTGAAATTTTTTGGCTCGAAATTTTACGAGCTTGTGCAGAACTTCTAGGCAATCATATCGGCAGGTGACACGAAGTGATTCGAGTTCGTTTGCCCCCCCCCCCCCCCCCCATTTTCTTTAACGAACGATAACTTTTTCTGAAAATAACAAGTGCCCCGATCCCGGCCGAAACGACTCGAATTACACTTCGACAGCCTTCAACATGATCGCCACGATGCACAGAGCACCCTCGTAAATTTTCGATCACGTTGTATTTTTTCACAACCAAGACCGAAAACCTTAGGCCGAACAAAATGGTCGTACGCGAAGTGAAATTTTTTGGCTCGAAATTTTACGAGCTTGTGCAGAACTTCTAGGCAATCATATCGGCAGGTGACACGAAGTGATTCGAGTTCGTTTGCCCCCCCCCCCCCCCCATTTTCTTTAACGAACGATAACTTTTTCTGAAAATAACAAGTGCCCCGATCCCGGCCGAAACGACTCGAATTACACTTCGACACCCTTCAACATGATCGCCACGATGCACAGAGCACCCTCGTAAATTTTCGATCACGTTGTATTTTTTCACAACCAAGACCGAAAACCTTAGGCCGAACAAAATGGTCGTACGCGAAGTGAAATTTTTTGGCTCGAAATTTTACGAGCTTGTGCAGAACTTCTAGGCAATCATATCGGCAGGTGACACGAAGTGATTCGAGTTCGTTTGCCCCCCCATTTTCTTTAACGAACTAGAACTTTTTCTAAAAATAACAAGTGCCCCGATTCCGGCCGAAACGACTCGAATTACACTTCGACACCCTTCAACATGATCGCCACGATGCACAAAGCGCCCTCGTAAATTTTCGATCACGTTGTATTTTTTCACAACCAGGACCGAAACCCTAGGCCGAACAAAATGGTCTTACGCGAAGTGAAATTTTTTGGCTCGAAATTTTACGAGCTTGTGCAGAACTTCTAGGCAATCATATCGGCAGGTGACACGAAGTGATTCGAGTTCGTTTGCCCCCCCATTTTCTTTAACGAACGATAACTTTTTCTGAAAATAACAAGTGCCCCGATCCCGGCCGAAACGACTCGAATTACACTTCGACACCCGCCGACATGATCGCCACGATGCACAGAGCGCCCTCGTCAATTTTCGATCACGTTGTATTTTTTCACAACCAGGACCGAAACCCTAGGCCGAACAAAATGGTCATACGCGAAGTGAAATTTTTTGGCTCGAAATTTTACGAGCTTGTGCAGAACTTCTAGGAAATCATATCGGCAGGTGACACGAAGTGATTCGAGTTCGTTTGCCCTCCCATTTTCTTTAACGAACGATAACTTTTTCTAAAAATAACAAGTGCCCCGATCCCGGCCGAAACGACTCGAATTACACTTCGAGACCCGCCGACATGATCGCCACGATGCACAGAGCACCCTCGTAAATTTTCGATCACGTTGTATTTTTTCACAACCAGGACCGAAACCCTAGGCCGAACAAAATGGTCGTACGCGAAGTGAAATTTTTTGGCTCGAAATTTTACGAGCTTGTGCAGAACTTCTAGGCAATCATATCGGCAGGTGACACGAAGTGATTCGAGTTCGTTTGCCCCCCCCCCCCCCCCCATTTTCTTTAACGAACGATAACTTTTTCTGAAAATAACAAGTGCCCCGATCCCGGCCGAAACGACTCGAATTACACTTCGACACCCTTCAACATGATCGCCACGATGCACAGAGCACCCTCGTAAATTTTCGATCACGTTGTATTTTTTCACAACCAAGACCGAAAACCTTAGGCCGAACAAAATGGTCGTACGCGAAGTGAAATTTTTTGGCTCGAAATTTTACGAGCTTGTGCAGAACTTCTAGGCAATCATATCGGCAGGTGACACGAAGTGATTCGAGTTCGTTTGCCCCCCCATTTTCTTTAACGAACTAGAACTTTTTCTAAAAATAACAAGTGCCCCGATTCCGGCCGAAACGACTCGAATTACACTTCGACACCCTTCAACATGATCGCCACGATGCACAAAGCGCCCTCGTAAATTTTCGATCACGTTGTATTTTTTCACAACCAGGACCGAAACCCTAGGCCGAACAAAATGGTCTTACGCGAAGTGAAATTTTTTGGCTCGAAATTTTACGAGCTTGTGCAGAACTTCTAGGCAATCATATCGGCAGGTGACACGAAGTGATTCGAGTTCGTTTGCCCTCCCATTTTCTTTAACGAACGATAACTTTTTCTAAAAATAACAAGTGCCCCGATCCCGGCCGAAACGACTCGAATTACACTTCGAGACCCGCCGACATGATCGCCACGATGCACAGAGCACCCTCGTAAATTTTCGATCACGTTGTATTTTTTCACAACCAGGACCGAAACCCTAGGCCGAACAAAATGGTCGTACGCGAAGTGAAATTTTTTGGCTCGAAATTTTACGAGCTTGTGCAGAACTTCTAGGCAATCATATCGGCAGGTGACACGAAGTGATTCGAGTTCGTTTGCCCCGCCATTTTCTTTAACGAACGATAACTTTTTCTGAAAATAACAAGTGCCCCGATCCCGGCCGAAACGACTCGAATTACACTTCGACACCCGCCGACATGATCGCCACGATGCACAGAGCACCCTCGTAAATTTTCGATCACGTTGTATTTTTTCACAACCAGGACCGAAACCCTAGGCCGAACAAAATGGTCGTACGCGAAGTGAAATTTTTTGGCTCGAAATTTTACGAGCTTGTGCAGAACTTCTAGGCAATCATATCGGCAGGTGACACGAAGTGATTCGAGTTCGTTTGCCCCCCCATTTTCTTTAACGAACGATAACTTTTTCTAAAAATAACAAGTGCCCCGATCCCGGCCGAAACGACTCGAATTACACTTCGAGACCCGCCGACATGATCGCCACGATGCACAGAGCACCCTCGTAAATTTTCGATCACGTTGTATTTTTTCACAACCAGGACCGAAACCCTAGGCCGAACAAAATGGTCGTACGCGAAGTGAAATTTTTTGGCTCGAAATTTTACGAGCTAGTGCAGAACTTCTAGGCAATCATATCGGCAGCTGACACGAAGTGATTCGAGTTCGTTTGCCCCCCCATTTTCTTTAACGAACGATAACTTTTTCTGAAAATAACAAGTGCCCCGATCCCGGCCGAAACGACTCGAATTCCACTTCGACACCCGCCGACATGATCGCCACGATGCACAGAGCGCCCTCGTCAATTTTCGATCACGTTGTATTTTTTCACAACCAGGACCGAAACCCTAGGCCGAACAAAATGGTCGTACGCGAAGTGAAATTTTTTGGCTCGAAATTTTACGAGCTTGTGCAGAACTTCTAGGCAATCATATCGGCAGGTGACACGAAGTGATTCGAGTTCGTTTGCCCCCCCATTTTCTTTAACGAACGATAACTTTTTCTGAAAATAACAAGTGCCCCGATCCCGGCCGAAACGACTCGAATTACACTTCGACACCCGCCGACATGATCGCCACGATGCACAGAGCGCCCTCGTAAATTTTCGATCACGTTGTATTTTTTCACAACCAGGACCGAAACCCAAGGCCGAACAAAATGGTCGTACGCGAAGTGAAATTTTTTGGCTCGAAATTTTACGAGCTTGTGCAGAACTTCTAGGCAATCATATCGGCAGGTGACACGAAGTGATTCGAGTTCGTTTGCCCCCCCATTTTCTTTAACGAACTAGAACTTTTTCTAAAAATAACAAGTGCCCCGATTCCGGCCGAAACGACTCGAATTACACTTCGACACCCTTCAACATGATCGCCACGATGCACAGAGCGCCCTCGTAAATTTTCGATCACGTTGTATTTTTTCACAACCAGGACCGAAACCTTAGGCCGAACAAAATGGTCGTACGCGAAGTGAAATTTTTTGGGTCGAAATTTTACGAGCTTGTGCAGAACTTCTAGGCAATCATATCGGCAGGTGACACGAAGTGATTCGAGTTCGTTTGCCCTCCCATTTTCTTTAACGAACGATAACTTTTTCTAAAAATAACAAGTGCCCCGATCCCGGCTGAAACGACTCGAATTACACTTCGAGACCCGCCGACATGATCGCCACGATGCACAGAGCACCCTCGTAAATTTTCGATCACGTTGTATTTTTTCACAACCAGGACCGAAACCCTAGGCCGAACAAAATGGTCGTACGCGAAGTGAAATTTTTTGGCTCGAAATTTTACGAGCTTGTGCAGAACTTCTAGGCAATCATATCGGCAGGTGACACGAAGTGATTCGAGTTCGTTTGCCCCCCCATTTTCTTTAACGAACGATAACTTTTTCTGAAAATTAGAAGTGCCCCGATCCCGGCCGAAACGACTCGAATTACACTTCGACACCCGCCGACATGATCGCCACGATGCACAGAGCGCCCTCGTCAATTTTCGATCACGTTGTACTTTTTCACAACCAGGACCGAAACCCTAGGCCGAACAAAATGGTCGTACGCGAAGTGAAATTTTTTGGCTCGAAATTTTACGAGCTTGTGCAGAACTTCTAGGCAATCATATCGGCAGGTGACACGAAGTGATTCGAGTTCGTTTGCCCCCCCATTTTCTTTAACGAACGATAACTTTTTCTGAAAATAACAAGTGCCCCGATCCCGGCCGAAACGACTCGAATTACACTTCGAGACCCGCCGACATGATCGCCACGATGCACAGAGCACCCTCGTCAATTTTCGATCACGTTGTATTTTTTCACAACCAGGACCGAAACCCTAGGCCGAACAAAATGGTCGTACGCGAAGTGAAATTTTTTGGCTCGAAATTTTACGAGCTTGTGCAGAACTTCTAGGCAATCATATCGGCAGGTGACACGAAGTGATTCGAGTTCGTTTGCCCCCCCATTTTCTTTAACGAACGATAACTTTTTCTAAAAATAACAAGTGCCCCGATCCCGGCCGAAACGACTCGAATTACACTTCGAGACCCGCCGACATGATCGCCACGATGCACAGAGCACCCTCGTAAATTTTCGATCACGTTGTATTTTTTCACAACCAGGACCGAAACCCTAGGCCGAACAAAATGGTCGTACGCGAAGTGAAATTTTTTGGCTCGAAATTTTACGAGCTTGTGCAGAACTTCTACGCAATCATATCGGCAGGTGACACGAAGTGATTCGAGTTCGTTTGCCCCTTCATTTTCTTTAACGAACTAGAACTTGTTCTCAAAATAACAAGTGCCCCGATTCCGGCCGAAACGACTCGAATTACACTTCGACACCCTTCAACATGATCGCCACGATGCACAGAGCGCCCTCGTAAATTTTCGATCACGTTGTATTTTTTCACAACCAGGACCGAAACCCTAGGCCGAACAAAATGGTCGTACGCGAAGTGAAATTTTTTGGCTCGAAATTTTACGAGCTTGTGCAGAACTTCTAGGCAATCATATCGGCAGGTGACACGAAGTGATTCGAGTTCGTTTGCCCTCCCATTTTCTTTAACGAACGATAACTTTTTCTAAAAATAACAAGTGCCCCGATCCCGGCCGAAACGACTCGAATTACACTTCGAGACCCGCCGACATGATCGCCACGATGCACAGAACACCCTCGTAAATTTTCGATCACGTTGTATTTTTTCACAACCAGGACCGAAACCCTAGGCCGAACAAAATGGTCGTACGCGAAGTGAAATTTTTTGGCTCGAAATTTTACGAGCTTGTGCAGAACTTCTAGGCAATCATATCGGCAGGTGACACGAAGTGATTCGAGTTCGTTTGCCCCCCCCATTTTCTTTAACGAACGATAACTTTTTCTGAAAATAACAAGTGCTCCGATCCCGGCCGAAACGACTCGAATTACACTTCGACACCCTTCAACATGATCGCCACGATGCACAGAGCGCCCTCGTAAATTTTCGATCACGTTGTATTTTTTCACAACCAGGACCGAAACCCTAGGCCGAACAAAATGGTCGTACGCGAAGTGAAATTTTTTGGCTCGAAATATTACGAGCTTGTGCAGAACTTCTAGGCAATCATATCGGCAGGTGACACGAAGTGATTCGAGTTCGTTTGCCCCTTCATTTTCTTTAACGAACTAGAACTTTTTCAAAAAATAACAAGTGCCCCGATTCCGGCCGAAACGACTCGAATTACACTTCGACACCCTTCAACATGATCGCCACGATGCACAGAGCGCCCTCGTAAATTTTCGATCACGTTGTATTTTTTCACAACCAGGACCGAAACCCTAGGCCGAACAAAATGGTCGTACGCAAAGTGAAATTTTTTGGCTCGAAATTTTACGAGCTTGTGCAGAACTTCTAGGCAATCATATCGGCAGGTGACACGAAGTTATTCGAGTTCGTTTGCCCTCCCATTTTCTTTAACGAACGATAACTTTTTGTAAAAATAACAAGTGCCCCGATCCCGGCCGAAACGACTGGAATTACACTTCGAGACCCGCCGACATGATCGCCACGATGCACAGAGCGCCCTCGTAAATTTTCGATCACGTTGTATTTTTTCACAACCAGGACCGAAACCCTAGGCCGAACAAAATGGTCGTACGCGAAGTGAAATTTTTTGGCTCGAAATTTTACGAGCTTGTGCAGAACTTCTAGGCAATCATATCGGCAGGTGACACGAAGTGATTCGAGTTCGTTTGCCCCTTCATTTTCTTTAACGAACTAGAACTTTTTCTAAAAATAACAAGTGCCCCGATTCCGGCCGAAACGACTCGAATTACACTTCGACACCCTTCAACATGATCGCCACGATGCACAGAGCGCCCTCGTAAATTTTCGATCACGTTGTATTTTTTCACAACCAGGACCGAAACCCTAGGCCGAACAAAATGGTCGTACGCGAAGTGAAATTTTTTGGCTCGAAATTTTACGAGCTTGTGCAGAACTTCTAGGCAATCATATCGGCAGGTGACACGAAGTGATTCGAGTTCGTTTGCCCTCCCATTTTCTTTAACGAACGATAACTTTTTCTAAAAATAACAAGTGCCCCGATCCCGGCCGAAACGACTCGAATTACACTTCGAGACCCGCCGACATGATCGCCACGATGCACAGAGCACCCTCGTAAATTTTCGATCACGTTGTATTTTTTCACAACCAGGACCGAACCCCTAGGCCGAACAAAATGGTCGTACGCGAAGTGAAATTTTTTGGCTCGAAATTTTACGAGCTTGTGCAGAACTTCTAGGCAATCATATCGGCAGGTGACACGAAGTGATTCGAGTTCGTTTGCCCCTTCATTTTCTTTAACGAACTAGAACTTTTTCTAAAAATAACAAGTGCCCCGATTCCGGCCGAAACGACTCGAATTACACTTCGACACCCTTCAACATGATCGCCACGATGCACAGAGCGCCCTCGTAAATTTTCGATCACGTTGTATTTTTTCACAACCAGGACCGAAACCCTAGGCCGAACAAAATGGTCGTACGCGAAGTGAAATTTTTTGGCTCGAAATTTTACGAGCTTGTGCAGAACTTCTAGGCAATCATATCGGCAGGTGACACGAAGTGATTCGAGTTCGTTTGCCCTCCCATTTTCTTTAACGAACGATAACTTTTTCTAAAAATAACAAGTGCCCCGATTCCGGCCGAAACGACTCGAATTACACTTCGACACCCTTCAACATGATCGCCACGATGCACAGAGCGCCCTCGTAAATTTTCGATCACGTTGTATTTTTTCACAACCAGGACCGAAACCCTAGGCCGAACAAAATGGTCGTACGCGAAGTGAAATTTTTTGGCTCGAAATTTTACGAGCTTGTGCAGAACTTCTAGGCAATCATATCGGCAGGTGACACGAAGTGATTCGAGTTCGTTTGCCCTCCCATTTTCTTTAACGAACGATAACTTTTTCTAAAAATAACAAGTGCCTCGATCCCGGCCGAAACCACTCGAATTACACTTCGAGACCCGCCGACATGATCGCCACGATGCACAGAACACCCTCGTAAATTTTCGATCACGTTGTATTTTTTCACAACCAGGACCGAAACCCTAGGCCGAACAAAATGGTCGTACGCGAAGTGAAATTTTTTGGCTCGAAATTTTACGAGCTTGTGCAGAACTTCTAGGCAATCATATCGGCAGGTGACACGAAGTGATTCGAGTTCGTTTGCCCCCCCCATTTTCTTTAACGAACGATAACTTTTTCTGAAAATAACAAGTGCTCCGATCCCGGCCGAAACGACTCGAATTACACTTCGACACCCTTCAACATGATCGCCACGATGCACAGAGCGCCCTCGTAAATTTTCGATCACGTTGTATTTTTTCACAACCAGGACCGAAACCCTAGGCCGAACAAAATGGTCGTACGCGAAGTGAAATTTTTTGGCTCGAAATTTTACGAGCTTGTGCAGAACTTCTAGGCAATCATATCGGCAGGTGACACGAAGTGATTCGAGTTCGTTTGCCCCTCCCATTTTCTTTAACGAACGATAACTTTTTCTGAAAATAACAAGTGCCCCGATTCCAGCCGAAACGACTCGAATTACACTTCGACACCCTTCAACATGATCGCCACGATGCACAGAGCGCCCTCGTAAATTTTCGATCACGTTGTATTTTTTCACAACCAGGACCGAAACCCTAGGCCGAACAAAATGGTCGTACGCGAAGTGAAATTTTTTGGCTCGAAATTTTACGAGCTTGTGCAGAACTTCTAGGCAATCATATCGGCAGGTGACACGAAGTGATTCGAGTTCGTTTGCCCTCCCATTTTCTTTAACGAACGATAACTTTCTCTAAAAATAACAAGTGTCCCGATCCCGGCCGAAACGACTGGAATTACACTTCGAGACCCGCCGACATGATCGCCACGATGCACAGAGCGCCCTCGTAAATTTTCGATCACGTTGTATTTTTTCACAACCAGGACCGAAACCCTAGGCCGAACAAAATGGTCGTACGCGAAGTGAAATTTTTTGGCTCGAAATTTTACGAGCTTGTGCAGAACTTCTAGGCAATCATATCGGCAGGTGACACGAAGTGATTCGAGTTCGTTTGCCCCTTCATTTTCTTTAACGAACTAGAACTTTTTCTAAAAATAACAAGTGCCCCGATTCCGGCCGAAACGACTCGAATTACACTTCGACACCCTTCAACATGATCGCCACGATGCACAGAGCGCCCTCGTAAATTTTCGATCACGTTGTATTTTTTCACAACCAGGACCGAAACCCTAGGCCGAACAAAATGGTCGTACGCGAAGTGAAATTTTTTGGCTCGAAATTTTACGAGCTTGTGCAGAACTTCTAGGCAATCATATCGGCAGGTGACACGAAGTGATTCGAGTTCGTTTGCCCTCCCATTTTCTTTAACGAACGATAACATTCTCTAAAAATAACAAGTGCCCCGATCCCGGCCGAAACGACTGGAATTACACTTCGAGACCCGCCGACATGATCGCCACGATGCACAGAGCGCCCTCGTAAATTTTCGATCACGTTGTATTTTTTCACAACCAGGACCGAAACCCTAGGCCGAACAAAATGGTCGTACGCGAAGTGAAATTTTTTGGCTCGAAATTTTACGAGCTTGTGCAGAACTTCTAGGCAATCATATCGGCAGGTGACACGAAGTGATTCGAGTTCGTTTGCCCTCCCATTTTCTTTAACGAACGATAACTTTCTCTAAAAATAACAAGTGCCCCGATCCCGGCCGAAACGACTGGAATTACACTTCGAGACCCGCCGACATGATCGCCACGATGCACAGAGCGCCCTCGTAAATTTTCGATCACGTTGTATTTTTTCACAACCAGGACCGAAACCCTAGGCCGAACAAAATGGTCGTACGCGAAGTGAAATTTTTTGGCTCGAAATTTTACGAGCTTGTGCAGAACTTCTAGGCAATCATATCGGCAGGTGACACGAAGTGATTCGAGTTCGTTTGCCCCTTCATTTTCTTTAACGAACTAGAACTTTTTCTAAAAATAACAAGTGCCCCGATTCCGGCCGAAACGACTCGAATTACACTTCGACACCCTTCAACATGATCGCCACGATGCACAGAGCGCCCTCGTAAATTTTCGATCACGTTGTATTTTTTCACAACCAGGACCGAAACCCTAGGCCGAACAAAATGGTCGTACGCGAAGTGAAATTTTTTGGCTCGAAATTTTACGAGCTTGTGCAGAACTTCTAGGCAATCATATCGGCAGGTGACACGAAGTGATTCGAGTTCGTTTGCCCTCCCATTTTCTTTAACGAACGATAACTTTTTCTAAAAATAACAAGTGCCCCGATTCCGGCCGAAACGACTCGAATTACACTTCGACACCCTTCAACATGATCGCCACGATGCACAGAGCGCCCTCGTAAATTTTCGATCACGTTGTATTTTTTCACAACCAGGACCGAAACCCTAGGCCGAACAAAATGGTCGTACGCGAAGTGAAATTTTTTGGCTCGAAATTTTACGAGCTTGTGCAGAACTTCTAGGCAATCATATCGGCAGGTGACACGAAGTGATTCGAGTTCGTTTGCCCTCCCATTTTCTTTAACGAACGATAACTTTTTCTAAAAATAACAAGTGCCCCGATCCCGGCCGAAACCACTCGAATTACACTTCGAGACCCGCCGACATGATCGCCACGATGCACAGAACACCCTCGTAAATTTTCGATCACGTTGTATTTTTTCACAACCAGGACCGAAACCCTAGGCCGAACAAAATGGTCGTACGCGAAGTGAAATTTTTTGGCTCGAAATTTTACGAGCTTGTGCAGAACTTCTAGGCAATCATATCGGCAGGTGACACGAAGTGATTCGAGTTCGTTTGCCCCCCCCATTTTCTTTAACGAACGATAACTTTTTCTGAAAATAACAAGTGCTCCGATCCCGGCCGAAACGACTCGAATTACACTTCGACACCCTTCAACATGATCGCCACGATGCACAGAGCGCCCTCGTAAATTTTCGATCACGTTGTATTTTTTCACAACCAGGACCGAAACCCTAGGCCGAACAAAATGGTCGTACGCGAAGTGAAATTTTTTGGCTCGAAATTTTACGAGCTTGTGCAGAACTTCTAGGCAATCATATCGGCAGGTGACACGAAGTGATTCGAGTTCGTTTGCCCCTCCCATTTTCTTTAACGAACGATAACTTTTTCTGAAAATAACAAGTGCCCCGATTCCAGCCGAAACGACTCGAATTACACTTCGACACCCTTCAACATGATCGCCACGATGCACAGAGCGCCCTCGTAAATTTTCGATCACGTTGTATTTTTTCACAACCAGGACCGAAACCCTAGGCCGAACAAAATAGTCGTACGCGAAGTGAAATTTTTTGGCTCGAAATTTTACGAGCTTGTGCAGAACTTCTAGGCAATCATATCGGCAGGTGACACGAAGTGATTCGAGTTCGTTTGCCCTCCCATTTTCTTTAATGAACGATAACTTTCTCTAAAAATAACAAGTGTCCCGATCCCGGCCGAAACGACTGGAATTACACTTCGAGACCCGCCGACATGATCGCCACGATGCACAGAGCGCCCTCGTAAATTTTCGATCACGTTGTATTTTTTCACAACCAGGACCGAAACCCTAGGCCGAACAAAATGGTCGTACGCGAAGTGAAATTTTTTGGCTCGAAATTTTACGAGCTTGTGCAGAACTTCTAGGCAATCATATCGGCAGGTGACACGAAGTGATTCGAGTTCGTTTGCCCCTTCATTTTCTTTAACGAACTAGAACTTTTTCTAAAAATAACAAGTGCCCCGATTCCGGCCGAAACGACTCGAATTACACTTCGACACCCTTCAACATGATCGCCACGATGCACAGAGCGCCCTCGTAAATTTTCGATCACGTTGTATTTTTTCACAACCAGGACCGAAACCCTAGGCCGAACAAAATGGTCGTACGCGAAGTGAAATTTTTTGGCTCGAAATTTTACGAGCTTGTGCAGAACTTCTAGGCAATCATATCGGCAGGTGACACGAAGTGATTCGAGTTCGTTTGCCCTCCCATTTTCTTTAACGAACGATAACATTCTCTAAAAATAACAAGTGCCCCGATCCCGGCCGAAACGACTGGAATTACACTTCGAGACCCGCCGACATGATCGCCACGATGCACAGAGCGCCCTCGTAAATTTTCGATCACGTTGTATTTTTTCACAACCAGGACCGAAACCCTAGGCCGAACAAAATGGTCGTACGCGAAGTGAAATTTTTTGGCTCGAAATTTTACGAGCTTGTGCAGAACTTCTAGGCAATCATATCGGCAGGTGACACGAAGTGATTCGAGTTCGTTTGCCCTCCCATTTTCTTTAACGAACGATAACTTTCTCTAAAAATAACAAGTGCCCCGATCCCGGCCGAAACGACTGGAATTACACTTCGAGACCCGCCGACATGATCGCCACGATGCACAGAGCGCCCTCGTAAATTTTCGATCACGTTGTATTTTTTCACAACCAGGACCGAAACCCTAGGCCGAACAAAATGGTCGTACGCGAAGTGAAATTTTTTGGCTCGAAATTTTACGAGCTTGTGCAGAACTTCTAGGCAATCATATCGGCAGGTGACACGAAGTGATTCGAGTTCGTTTGCCCTCCCATTTTCTTTAACGAACGATAACTTTTTCTAAAAATAACAAGTGCCCCGATCCCGGCCGAAACGACTCGAATTACACTTCGAGACCCGCCGACATGATCGCCACGATGCACAGAGCACCCTCGTAAATTTTCGATCACGTTGTATTTTTTCACAACCAGGACCGAAACCCTAGGCCGAACAAAATGGTCGTACGCGAAGTGAAATTTTTTGGCTCGAAATTTTACGAGCTTGTGCAGAACTTCTAGGCAATCATATCGGCAGGTGACACGAAGTGATTCGAGTTCGTTTGCCCCCCCCATTTTCTTTAACGAACGATAACTTTTTCTGAAAATAACAAGTGCTCCGATCCCGGCCGAAACGACTCGAATTACACTTCGACACCCTTCAACATGATCGCCACGATGCACAGAGCGCCCTCGTAAATTTTCGATCACGTTGTATTTTTTCACAACCAGGACCGAAACCCTAGGCCGAACAAAATGGTCGTACGCGAAGTGAAATTTTTTGGCTCGAAATTTTACGAGCTTGTGCAGAACTTCTAGGCAATCATATCGGCAGGTGACACGAAGTGATTCGAGTTCGTTTGCCCCCCCCATTTTCTTTAACGAACGATAACTTTTTCTGAAAATAACAAGTGCTCCGATCCCGGCCGAAACGACTCGAATTACACTTCGACACCCTTCAACATGATCGCCACGATGCACAGAGCGCCCTCGTAAATTTTCGATCACGTTGTATTTTTTCACAACCAGGACCGAAACCCTAGGCCGAACAAAATGGTCGTACGCGAAGTGAAATTTTTTGGCTCGAAATTTTACGAGCTTGTGCAGAACTTCTAGGCAATCATATCGGCAGGTGACACGAAGTGATTCGAGTTCGTTTGCCCCCCCCATTTTCTTTAACGAACGATAACTTTTTCTGAAAATAACAAGTGCTCCGATCCCGGCCGAAACGACTCGAATTACACTTCGACACCCTTCAACATGATCGCCACGATGCACAGAGCGCCCTCGTAAATTTTCGATCACGTTGTATTTTTTCACAACCAGGACCGAAACCCTAGGCCGAACAAAATGGTCGTACGCGAAGTGAAATTTTTTGGCTCGAAATTTTACGAGCTTGTGCAGAACTTCTAGGCAATCATATCGGCAGGTGACACGAAGTGATTCGAGTTCGTTTGCCCCTCCCATTTTCTTTAACGAACGATAACTTTTTCTGAAAATAACAAGTGCCCCGATTCCAGCCGAAACGACTCGAATTACACTTCGACACCCTTCAACATGATCGCCACGATGCACAGAGCGCCCTCGTAAATTTTCGATCACGTTGTATTTTTTCACAACCAGGACCGAAACCATAGGCCGAACAAAATGGTCGTACGCGAAGTGAAATTTTTTGGCTCGAAATTTTACGAGCTTGTGCAGAACTTCTAGGCAATCATATCGGCAGGTGACACGAAGTGATTCGAGTTCGTTTGCCCTCCCATTTTCTTTAACGAACGATAACTTTCTCTAAAAATAACAAGTGTCCCGATCCCGGCCGAAACGACTGGAATTACACTTCGAGACCCGCCGACATGATCGCCACGATGCACAGAGCGCCCTCGTAAATTTTCGATCACGTTGTATTTTTTCACAACCAGGACCGAAACCCTAGGCCGAACAAAATGGTCGTACGCGAAGTGAAATTTTTTGGCTCGAAATTTTACGAGCTTGTGCAGAACTTCTAGGCAATCATATCGGCAGGTGACACGAAGTGATTCGAGTTCGTTTGCCCCTTCATTTTCTTTAACGAACTAGAACTTTTTCTAAAAATAACAAGTGCCCCGATTCCAGCCGAAACGACTCGAATTACACTTCGACACCCTTCAACATGATCGCCACGATGCACAGAGCGCCCTCGTAAATTTTCGATCACGTTGTATTTTTTCACAACCAGGACCGAAACCCTAGGCCGAACAAAATGGTCGTACGCGAAGTGAAATTTTTTGGCTCGAAATTTTACGAGCTTGTGCAGAACTTCTAGGCAATCATATCGGCAGGTGACACGAAGTGATTCGAGTTCGTTTGCCCTCCCATTTTCTTTAACGAACGATAACTTTCTCTAAAAATAACAAGTGCCCCGATCCCGGCCGAAACGACTGGAATTACACTTCGAGACCCGCCGACATGATCGCCACGATGCACAGAGCGCCCTCGTAAATTTTCGATCACGTTGTATTTTTTCACAACCAGGACCGAAACCCTAGGCCGAACAAAATGGTCGTACGCGAAGTGAAATTTTTTGGCTCGAAATTTTACGAGCTTGTGCAGAACTTCTAGGCAATCATATCGGCAGGTGACACGAAGTGATTCGAGTTCGTTTGCCCCTTCATTTTCTTTAACGAACTAGAACTTTTTCTAAAAATAACAAGTGCCCCGATTCCAGCCGAAACGACTCGAATTACACTTCGACACCCTTCAACATGATCGCCACGATGCACAGAGCGCCCTCGTAAATTTTCGATCACGTTGTATTTTTTCACAACCAGGACCGAAACCCTAGGCCGAACAAAATGGTCGTACGCGAAGTGAAATTTTTTGGCTCGAAATTTTACGAGCTTGTGCAGAACTTCTAGGCAATCATATCGGCAGGTGACACGAAGTGATTCGAGTTCGTTTGCCCTCCCATTTTCTTTAACGAACGATAACTTTCTCTAAAAATAACAAGTGCCCCGATCCCGGCCGAAACGACTGGAATTACACTTCGAGACCCGCCGACATGATCGCCACGATGCACAGAGCGCCCTCGTAAATTTTCGATCACGTTGTATTTTTTCACAACCAGGACCGAAACCCTAGGCCGAACAAAATGGTCGTACGCGAAGTGAAATTTTTTGGCTCGAAATTTTACGAGCTTGTGCAGAACTTCTAGGCAATCATATCGGCAGGTGACACGAAGTGATTCGAGTTCGTTTGCCCTCCCATTTTCTTTAACGAACGATAACTTTTTCTAAAAATAACAAGTGCCCCGATCCCGGCCGAAACGACTCGAATTACACTTCGAGACCCGCCGACATGATCGCCACGATGCACAGAGCACCCTCGTAAATTTTCGATCACGTTGTATTTTTTCACAACCAGGACCGAAACCCTAGGCCGAACAAAATGGTCGTACGCGAAGTGAAATTTTTTGGCTCGAAATTTTACGAGCTTGTGCAGAACTTCTAGGCAATCATATCGGCAGGTGACACGAAGTGATTCGAGTTCGTTTGCCCCCCCCATTTTCTTTAACGAACGATAACTTTTTCTGAAAATAACAAGTGCTCCGATCCCGGCCGAAACGACTAGAATTACACTTCGACACCCTTCAACATGATCGCCACGATGCACAGAGCGCCCTCGTAAATTTTCGATCACGTTGTATTTTTTCACAACCAGGACCGAAACCCTAGGCCGAACAAAATGGTCGTACGCGAAGTGAAATTTTTTGGCTCGAAATTTTACGAGCTTGTGCAGAACTTCTAGGCAATCATATCGGCAGGTGACACGAAGTGATTCGAGTTCGTTTGCCCTCCCATTTTCTTTAACGAACGATAACTTTCTCTAAAAATAACAAGTGCCCCGATCCCGGCCGAAACGACTGGAATTACACTTCGAG
This sequence comes from Corylus avellana, assembly GCF_965113065.1. NCBI lineage: Eukaryota > Viridiplantae > Streptophyta > Magnoliopsida > Fagales > Betulaceae > Corylus > Corylus avellana. Next base: position 15,044,756 of record NC_142493.1, read on the forward strand.
ACCCGCCGACATGATCGCCACGATGCACAGAGCGCCCTCGTAAATTTTCGATCACGTTGTATTTTTTCACAACCAGGACCGAAACCCTAGGCCGAACAAAATGGTCGTACGCGAAGTGAAATTTTTTGGCTCGAAATTTTACGAGCTTGTGCAGAACTTCTAGGCAATCATATCGGCAGGTGACACGAAGTGATTCGAGTTCGTTTGCCCTCCCATTTTCTTTAACGAACGATAACTTTTTCTAAAAATAACAAGTGCCCCGATCCCGGCCGAAACGACTCGAATTACACTTCGAGACCCGCCGACATGATCGCCACGATGCACAGAGCACCCTCGTAAATTTTCGATCACGTTGTATTTTTTCACAACCAGGACCGAAACCCTAGGCCGAACAAAATGGTCGTACGCGAAGTGAAATTTTTTGGCTCGAAATTTTACGAGCTTGTGCAGAACTTCTAGGCAATCATATCGGCAGGTGACACGAAGTGATTCGAGTTCGTTTGCCCCCCCCATTTTCTTTAACGAACGATAACTTTTTCTGAAAATAACAAGTGCTCCGATCCCGGCCGAAACGACTCGAATTACACTTCGACACCCTTCAACATGATCGCCACGATGCACAGAGCGCCCTCGTAAATTTTCGATCACGTTGTATTTTTTCACAACCAGGACCGAAACCCTAGGCCGAACAAAATGGTCGTACGCGAAGTGAAATTTTTTGGCTCGAAATTTTACGAGCTTGTGCAGAACTTCTAGGCAATCATATCGGCAGGTGACACGAAGTGATTCGAGTTCGTTTGCCCTCCCATTTTCTTTAACGAACGATAACTTTTTCTAAAAATAACAAGTGCCCCGATCCCGGCCGAAACGACTCGAATTACACTTCGAGACCCGCCGACATGATCGCCACGATGCACAGAGCACCCTCGTAAATTTTCGATCACGTTGTATTTTTTCACAACCAGGACCGAAACCCTAGGCCGAACAAAATGGTCGTACGCGAAGTGAAATTTTTTGGCTCGAAATTTTACGAGCTTGTGCAGAACTTCTAGGCAATCATATCGGCAGGTGACACGAAGTGATTCGAGTTCGTTTGCCCTCCCATTTTCTTTAACGAACGATAACTTTTTCTAAAAATAACAAGTGCCCCGATCCCGGCCGAAACGACTGGAATTACACTTCGAGACCCGCCGACATGATCGCCACGATGCACAGAGCGCCCTCGTAAATTTTCGATCACGTTGTATTTTTTCACAACCAGGACCGAAACCCTAGGCCGAACAAAATGGTCGTACGCGAAGTGAAATTTTTTGGCTCGAAATTTTACGAGCTTGTGCAGAACTTCTAGGCAATCATATCGGCAGGTGACACGAAGTGATTCGAGTTCGTTTGCCCTCCCATTTTCTTTAACGAACGATAACTTTTTCTAAAAATAACAAGTGCCCCGATCCCGGCCGAAACGACTCGAATTACACTTCGAGACCCGCCGACATGATCGCCACGATGCACAGAGCACCCTCGTAAATTTTCGATCACGTTGTATTTTTTCACAACCAGGACCGAAACCCTAGGCCGAACAAAATGGTCGTACGCGAAGTGAAATTTTTTGGCTCGAAATTTTACGAGCTTGTGCAGAACTTCTAGGCAATCATATCGGCAGGTGACACGAAGTGATTCGAGTTCGTTTGCCCCCCCCCATTTTCTTTAACGAACGATAACTTTTTCTGAAAATAACAAGTGCTCCGATCCCGGCCGAAACGACTCGAATTACACTTCGACACCCTTCAACATGATCGCCACGATGCACAGAGCGCCCTCGTAAATTTTCGATCACGTTGTATTTTTTCACAACCAGGACCGAAACCCTAGGCCGAACAAAATGGTCGTACGCGAAGTGAAATTTTTTGGCTCGAAATTTTACGAGCTTGTGCAGAACTTCTAGGCAATCATATCGGCAGGTGACACGAAGTGATTCGAGTTCGTTTGCCCTCCCATTTTCTTTAACGAACGATAACTTTTTCTAAAAATAACAAGTGCCCCGATCCCGGCCGAAACGACTCGAATTACACTTCGAGACCCGCCGACATGATCGCCACGATGCACAGAGCACCCTCGTAAATTTTCGATCACGTTGTATTTTTTCACAACCAGGACCGAAACCCTAGGCCGAACAAAATGGTCGTACGCGAAGTGAAATTTTTTGGCTCGAAATTTTACGAGCTTGTGCAGAACTTCTAGGCAATCATATCGGCAGGTGACACGAAGTGATTCGAGTTCGTTTGCCCTCCCATTTTCTTTAACGAACGATAACTTTTTCTAAAAATAACAAGTGCCCCGATCCCGGCCGAAACGACTGGAATTACACTTCGAGACCCGCCGACATGATCGCCACGATGCACAGAGCGCCCTCGTAAATTTTCGATCACGTTGTATTTTTTCACAACCAGGACCGAAACCCTAGGCCGAACAAAATGGTCGTACGCGAAGTGAAATTTTTTGGCTCGAAATTTTACGAGCTTGTGCAGAACTTCTAGGCAATCATATCGGCAGGTGACACGAAGTGATTCGAGTTCGTTTGCCCTCCCATTTTCTTTAACGAACGATAACTTTCTCTAAAAATAACAAGTGCCCCGATCCCGGCCGAAACGACTGGAATTACACTTCGAGACCCGCCGACATGATCGCCACGATGCACAGAGCGCCCTCGTAAATTTTCGATCACGTTGTATTTTTTCACAACCAGGACCGAAACCCTAGGCCGAACAAAATGGTCGTACGCGAAGTGAAATTTTTTGGCTCGAAATTTTACGAGCTTGTGCAGAACTTCTAGGCAATCATATCGGCAGGTGACACGAAGTGATTCGAGTTCGTTTGCCCCTTCATTTTCTTTAACGAACTAGAACTTTTTCTAAAAATAACAAGTGCCCCGATTCCAGCCGAAACGACTCGAATTACACTTCGACACCCTTCAACATGATCGCCACGATGCACAGAGCGCCCTCGTAAATTTTCGATCACGTTGTATTTTTTCACAACCAGGACCGAAACCCTAGGCCGAACAAAATGGTCGTACGCGAAGTGAAATTTTTTGGCTCGAAATTTTACGAGCTTGTGCAGAACTTCTAGGCAATCATATCGGCAGGTGACACGAAGTGATTCGAGTTCGTTTGCCCTCCCATTTTCTTTAACGAACGATAACTTTTTCTAAAAATAACAAGTGCCCCGATCCCGGCCGAAACGACTGGAATTACACTTCGAGACCCGCCGACATGATCGCCACGATGCACAGAGCGCCCTCGTAAATTTTCGATCACGTTGTATTTTTTCACAACCAGGACCGAAACCCTAGGCCGAACAAAATGGTCGTACGCGAAGTGAAATTTTTTGGCTCGAAATTTTACGAGCTTGTGCAGAACTTCTAGGCAATCATATCGGCAGGTGACACGAAGTGATTCGAGTTCGTTTGCCCTCCCATTTTCTTTAACGAACGATAACTTTCTCTAAAAATAACAAGTGCCCCGATCCCGGCCGAAACGACTGGAATTACACTTCGAGACCCGCCGACATGATCGCCACGATGCACAGAGCGCCCTCGTAAATTTTCGATCACGTTGTATTTTTTCACAACCAGGACCGAAACCCTAGGCCGAACAAAATGGTCGTACGCGAAGTGAAATTTTTTGGCTCGAAATTTTACGAGCTTGTGCAGAACTTCTAGGCAATCATATCGGCAGGTGACACGAAGTGATTCGAGTTCGTTTGCCCCTTCATTTTCTTTAACGAACTAGAACTTTTTCTAAAAATAACAAGTGCCCCGATTCCAGCCGAAACGACTCGAATTACACTTCGACACCCTTCAACATGATCGCCACGATGCACAGAGCGCCCTCGTAAATTTTCGATCACGTTGTATTTTTTCACAACCAGGACCGAAACCCTAGGCCGAACAAAATGGTCGTACGCGAAGTGAAATTTTTTGGCTCGAAATTTTACGAGCTTGTGCAGAACTTCTAGGCAATCATATCGGCAGGTGACACGAAGTGATTCGAGTTCGTTTGCCCTCCCATTTTCTTTAACGAACGATAACTTTCTCTAAAAATAACAAGTGCCCCGATCCCGGCCGAAACGACTGGAATTACACTTCGAGACCCGCCGACATGATCGCCACGATGCACAGAGCGCCCTCGTAAATTTTCGATCACGTTGTATTTTTTCACAACCAGGACCGAAACCCTAGGCCGAACAAAATGGTCGTACGCGAAGTGAAATTTTTTGGCTCGAAATTTTACGAGCTTGTGCAGAACTTCTAGGCAATCATATCGGCAGGTGACACGAAGTGATTCGAGTTCGTTTGCCCTCCCATTTTCTTTAACGAACGATAACTTTTTCTAAAAATAACAAGTGCCCCGATCCCGGCCGAAACGACTCGAATTACACTTCGAGACCCGCCGACATGATCGCCACGATGCACAGAGCACCCTCGTAAATTTTCGATCACGTTGTATTTTTTCACAACCAGGACCGAAACCCTAGGCCGAACAAAATGGTCGTACGCGAAGTGAAATTTTTTGGCTCGAAATTTTACGAGCTTGTGCAGAACTTCTAGGCAATCATATCGGCAGGTGACACGAAGTGATTCGAGTTCGTTTGCCCCCCCCATTTTCTTTAACGAACGATAACTTTTTCTGAAAATAACAAGTGCTCCGATCCCGGCCGAAACGACTAGAATTACACTTCGACACCCTTCAACATGATCGCCACGATGCACAGAGCGCCCTCGTAAATTTTCGATCACGTTGTATTTTTTCACAACCAGGACCGAAACCCTAGGCCGAACAAAATGGTCGTACGCGAAGTGAAATTTTTTGGCTCGAAATTTTACGAGCTTGTGCAGAACTTCTAGGCAATCATATCGGCAGGTGACACGAAGTGATTCGAGTTCGTTTGCCCTCCCATTTTCTTTAACGAACGATAACTTTCTCTAAAAATAACAAGTGCCCCGATCCCGGCCGAAACGACTGGAATTACACTTCGAGACCCGCCGACATGATCGCCACGATGCACAGAGCGCCCTCGTAAATTTTCGATCACGTTGTATTTTTTCACAACCAGGACCGAAACCCTAGGCCGAACAAAATGGTCGTACGCGAAGTGAAATTTTTTGGCTCGAAATTTTACGAGCTTGTGCAGAACTTCTAGGCAATCATATCGGCAGGTGACACGAAGTGATTCGAGTTCGTTTGCCCTCCCATTTTCTTTAACGAACGATAACTTTTTCTAAAAATAACAAGTGCCCCGATCCCGGCCGAAACGACTCGAATTACACTTCGAGACCCGCCGACATGATCGCCACGATGCACAGAGCACCCTCGTAAATTTTCGATCACGTTGTATTTTTTCACAACCAGGACCGAAACCCTAGGCCGAACAAAATGGTCGTACGCGAAGTGAAATTTTTTGGCTCGAAATTTTACGAGCTTGTGCAGAACTTCTAGGCAATCATATCGGCAGGTGACACGAAGTGATTCGAGTTCGTTTGCCCCCCCCATTTTCTTTAACGAACGATAACTTTTTCTGAAAATAACAAGTGCTCCGATCCCGGCCGAAACGACTCGAATTACACTTCGACACCCTTCAACATGATCGCCACGATGCACAGAGCGCCCTCGTAAATTTTCGATCACGTTGTATTTTTTCACAACCAGGACCGAAACCCTAGGCCGAACAAAATGGTCGTACGCGAAGTGAAATTTTTTGGCTCGAAATTTTACGAGCTTGTGCAGAACTTCTAGGCAATCATATCGGCAGGTGACACGAAGTGATTCGAGTTCGTTTGCCCTCCCATTTTCTTTAACGAACGATAACTTTCTCTAAAAATAACAAGTGCCCCGATCCCGGCCGAAACGACTGGAATTACACTTCGAGACCCGCCGACATGATCGCCACGATGCACAGAGCGCCCTCGTAAATTTTCGATCACGTTGTATTTTTTCACAACCAGGACCGAAACCCTAGGCCGAACAAAATGGTCGTACGCGAAGTGAAATTTTTTGGCTCGAAATTTTACGAGCTTGTGCAGAACTTCTAGGCAATCATATCGGCAGGTGACACGAAGTGATTCGAGTTCGTTTGCCCTCCCATTTTCTTTAACGAACGATAACTTTTTCTAAAAATAACAAGTGCCCCGATCCCGGCCGAAACGACTCGAATTACACTTCGAGACCCGCCGACATGATCGCCACGATGCACAGAGCACCCTCGTAAATTTTCGATCACGTTGTATTTTTTCACAACCAGGACCGAAACCCTAGGCCGAACAAAATGGTCGTACGCGAAGTGAAATTTTTTGGCTCGAAATTTTACGAGCTTGTGCAGAACTTCTAGGCAATCATATCGGCAGGTGACACGAAGTGATTCGAGTTCGTTTGCCCCCCCCATTTTCTTTAACGAACGATAACTTTTTCTGAAAATAACAAGTGCTCCGATCCCGGCCGAAACGACTCGAATTACACTTCGACACCCTTCAACATGATCGCCACGATGCACAGAGCGCCCTCGTAAATTTTCGATCACGTTGTATTTTTTCACAACCAGGACCGAAACCCTAGGCCGAACAAAATGGTCGTACGCGAAGTGAAATTTTTTGGCTCGAAATTTTACGAGCTTGTGCAGAACTTCTAGGCAATCATATCGGCAGGTGACACGAAGTGATTCGAGTTCGTTTGCCCTCCCATTTTCTTTAACGAACGATAACTTTCTCTAAAAATAACAAGTGCCCCGATCCCGGCCGAAACGACTGGAATTACACTTCGAGACCCGCCGACATGATCGCCACGATGCACAGAGCGCCCTCGTAAATTTTCGATCACGTTGTATTTTTTCACAACCAGGACCGAAACCCTAGGCCGAACAAAATGGTCGTACGCGAAGTGAAATTTTTTGGCTCGAAATTTTACGAGCTTGTGCAGAACTTCTAGGCAATCATATCGGCAGGTGACACGAAGTGATTCGAGTTCGTTTGCCCTCCCATTTTCTTTAACGAACGATAACTTTTTCTAAAAATAACAAGTGCCCCGATCCCGGCCGAAACGACTGGAATTACACTTCGAGACCCGCCGACATGATCGCCACGATGCACAGAGCTCCCTCGTAAATTTTCGATCACGTTGTATTTTTTCACAACCAGGACCGAAACCCTAGGCCGAACAAAATGGTCGTACGCGAAGTGAAATTTTTTGGCTCGAAATTTTACGAGCTTGTGCAGAACTTCTAGGCAATCATATCGGCAGGTGACACGAAGTGATTCGAGTTCGTTTGCCCTCCCATTTTCTTTAACGAACGATAACTTTTTCTAAAAATAACAAGTGCCCCGATCCCGGCCGAAACGACTCGAATTACACTTCGAGACCCGCCGACATGATCGCCACGATGCACAGAGCACCCTCGTAAATTTTCGATCACGTTGTATTTTTTCACAACCAGGACCGAAACCCTAGGCCGAACAAAATGGTCGTACGCGAAGTGAAATTTTTTGGCTCGAAATTTTACGAGCTTGTGCAGAACTTCTAGGCAATCATATCGGCAGGTGACACGAAGTGATTCGAGTTCGTTTGCCCCCCCCCATTTTCTTTAACGAACGATAACTTTTTCTGAAAATAACAAGTGCTCCGATCCCGGCCGAAACGACTCGAATTACACTTCGACACCCTTCAACATGATCGCCACGATGCACAGAGCGCCCTCGTAAATTTTCGATCACGTTGTATTTTTTCACAACCAGGACCGAAACCCTAGGCCGAACAAAATGGTCGTACGCGAAGTGAAATTTTTTGGCTCGAAATTTTACGAGCTTGTGCAGAACTTCTAGGCAATCATATCGGCAGGTGACACGAAGTGATTCGAGTTCGTTTGCCCTCCCATTTTCTTTAACGAACGATAACTTTTTCTAAAAATAACAAGTGCCCCGATCCCGGCCGAAACGACTCGAATTACACTTCGAGACCCGCCGACATGATCGCCACGATGCACAGAGCACCCTCGTAAATTTTCGATCACGTTGTATTTTTTCACAACCAGGACCGAAACCCTAGGCCGAACAAAATGGTCGTACGCGAAGTGAAATTTTTTGGCTCGAAATTTTACGAGCTTGTGCAGAACTTCTAGGCAATCATATCGGCAGGTGACACGAAGTGATTCGAGTTCGTTTGCCCTCCCATTTTCTTTAACGAACGATAACTTTTTCTAAAAATAACAAGTGCCCCGATCCCGGCCGAAACGACTGGAATTACACTTCGAGACCCGCCGACATGATCGCCACGATGCACAGAGCGCCCTCGTAAATTTTCGATCACGTTGTATTTTTTCACAACCAGGACCGAAACCCTAGGCCGAACAAAATGGTCGTACGCGAAGTGAAATTTTTTGGCTCGAAATTTTACGAGCTTGTGCAGAACTTCTAGGCAATCATATCGGCAGGTGACACGAAGTGATTCGAGTTCGTTTGCCCTCCCATTTTCTTTAACGAACGATAACTTTTTCTAAAAATAACAAGTGCCCCGATCCCGGCCGAAACGACTCGAATTACACTTCGAGACCCGCCGACATGATCGCCACGATGCACAGAGCACCCTCGTAAATTTTCGATCAAGTTGTATTTTTTCACAACCAGGACCGAAACCCTAGGCCGAACAAAATGGTCGTACGCGAAGTGAAATTTTTTGGCTCGAAATTTTACGAGCTTGTGCAGAACTTCTAGGCAATCATATCGGCAGGTGACACGAAGTGATTCGAGTTCGTTTGCCCTCCCATTTTCTTTAACGAACGATAACTTTTTCTAAAAATAACAAGTGCCCCGATCCCGGCCGAAACGACTCGAATTACACTTCGAGACCCGCCGACATGATCGCCACGATGCACAGAGCACCCTCGTAAATTTTCGATCAAGTTGTATTTTTTCACAACCAGGACCGAAACCCTAGGCCGAACAAAATGGTCGTACGCGAAGTGAAATTTTTTGGCTCGAAATTTTACGAGCTTGTGCAGAACTTCTAGGCAATCATATCGGCAGGTGACACGAAGTGATTCGAGTTCGTTTGCCCCCCCCCATTTTCTTTAACGAACGATAACTTTTTCTGAAAATAACAAGTGCTCCGATCCCGGCCGAAACGACTCGAATTACACTTCGACACCCTTCAACATGATCGCCACGATGCACAGAGCGCCCTCGTAAATTTTCGATCACGTTGTATTTTTTCACAACCAGGACCGAAACCCTAGGCCGAACAAAATGGTCGTACGCGAAGTGAAATTTTTTGGCTCGAAATTTTACGAGCTTGTGCAGAACTTCTAGGCAATCATATCGGCAGGTGACACGAAGTGATTCGAGTTCGTTTGCCCTCCCATTTTCTTTAACGAACGATAACTTTCTCTAAAAATAACAAGTGCCCCGATCCCGGCCGAAACGACTGGAATTACACTTCGAGACCCGCCGACATGATCGCCACGATGCACAGAGCGCCCTCGTAAATTTTCGATCACGTTGTATTTTTTCACAACCAGGACCGAAACCCTAGGCCGAACAAAATGGTCGTACGCGAAGTGAAATTTTTTGGCTCGAAATTTTACGAGCTTGTGCAGAACTTCTAGGCAATCATATCGGCAGGTGACACGAAGTGATTCGAGTTCGTTTGCCCTCCCATTTTCTTTAACGAACGATAACTTTTTCTAAAAATAACAAGTGCCCCGATCCCGGCCGAAACGACTCGAATTACACTTCGAGACCCGCCGACATGATCGCCACGATGCACAGAGCACCCTCGTAAATTTTCGATCACGTTGTATTTTTTCACAACCAGGACCGAAACCCTAGGCCGAACAAAATGGTCGTACGCGAAGTGAAATTTTTTGGCTCGAAATTTTACGAGCTTGTGCAGAACTTCTAGGCAATCATATCGGCAGGTGACACGAAGTGATTCGAGTTCGTTTGCCCCCCCCATTTTCTTTAACGAACGATAACTTTTTCTGAAAATAACAAGTGCTCCGATCCCGGCCGAAACGACTCGAATTACACTTCGACACCCTTCAACATGATCGCCACGATGCACAGAGCGCCCTCGTAAATTTTCGATCACGTTGTATTTTTTCACAACCAGGACCGAAACCCTAGGCCGAACAAAATGGTCGTACGCGAAGTGAAATTTTTTGGCTCGAAATTTTACGAGCTTGTGCAGAACTTCTAGGCAATCATATCGGCAGGTGACACGAAGTGATTCGAGTTCGTTTGCCCTCCCATTTTCTTTAACGAACGATAACTTTTTCTAAAAATAACAAGTGCCCCGATCCCGGCCGAAACGACTCGAATTACACTTCGAGACCCGCCGACATGATCGCCACGATGCACAGAGCACCCTCGTAAATTTTCGATCACGTTGTATTTTTTCACAACCAGGACCGAAACCCTAGGCCGAACAAAATGGTCGTACGCGAAGTGAAATTTTTTGGCTCGAAATTTTACGAGCTTGTGCAGAACTTCTAGGCAATCATATCGGCAGGTGACACGAAGTGATTCGAGTTCGTTTGCCCTCCCATTTTCTTTAACGAACGATAACTTTTTCTAAAAATAACAAGTGCCCCGATCCCGGCCGAAACGACTGGAATTACACTTCGAGACCCGCCGACATGATCGCCACGATGCACAGAGCGCCCTCGTAAATTTTCGATCACGTTGTATTTTTTCACAACCAGGACCGAAACCCTAGGCCGAACAAAATGGTCGTACGCGAAGTGAAATTTTTTGGCTCGAAATTTTATGAGCTTGTGCAGAACTTCTAGGCAATCATATCGGCAGGTGACACGAAGTGATTCGAGTTCGTTTGCCCCTTCATTTTCTTTAACGAACTAGAACTTTTTCTAAAAATAACAAGTGCCCCGATTCCAGCCGAAACGACTCGAATTACACTTCGACACCCTTCAACATGATCGCCACGATGCACATAGCGCCCTCGTAAATTTTCGATCACGTTGTATTTTTTCACAACCAGGACCGAAACCCTAGGCCGAACAAAATGGTCGTACGCAAAGTGAAATTTTTTGGCTCGAAATTTTACGAGCTTGTGCAGAACTTCTAGGCAATCATATCGGCAGGTGACACGAAGTGATTCGAGTTCGTTTGCCCTCCCATTTTCTTTAACGAACGATAACTTTTTCTAAAAATAACAAGTGCCCCGATCCCGGCCGAAACGACTCGAATTACACTTCGACACCCTTCAACATGATCGCCACGATGCACAGAGCACCCTCGTAAATTTTCGATCACGTTGTATTTTTTCACAACCAGGACCGAAACCCTAGGCCGAACAAAATGGTCGTACGCGAAGTGAAATTTTTTGGCTCGAAATTTTACGAGCTTGTGCAGAACTTCTAGGCAATCATATCGGCAGGTGACACGAAGTGATTCGAGTTCGTTTGCCCTCCCATTTTCTTTAACGAACGATAACTTTTTCTAAAAACAACAAGTGCCCCGATCCCGGCCGAAACGACTCGAATTACACTTCGAGACCCGCCGACATGATCGCCACGACGCACAGAGCATCCTCGTAAATTTTCGATCACGTTGTATTTTTTCACAACCAGGACCGAAACCCTAGGCCGAACAAAATGGTCGTACGCGAAGTGAAATTTTTTGGCTCGAAATTTTACGAGCTTGTGCAGAACTTCTAGGCAATCATATCGGCAGGTGACACGAAGTGATTCGAGTTCGTTTGCCCTCCCATTTTCTTTAACGAACGATAACTTTTTCTAAAAATAACAAGTGCCCCGATCCCGGCCGAAACGACTCGAATTACACTTCGAGACCCGCCGACATGATCGCCACGATGCACAGAGCACCCTCGTAAATTTTCGATCACGTTGTATTTTTTCACAACCAGGACCGAAACCCTAGGCCGAACAAAATGGTCGTACGCGAAGTGAAATTTTTTGGCTCGAAATTTTACGAGCTTGTGCAGAACTTCTAGGCAATCATATCGGCAGGTGACACGAAGTGATTCGAGTTCGTTTGCCCTCCCATTTTCTTTAACGAACGATAACTTTCTCTAAAAATAACAAGTGCCCCGATCCCGGCCGAAACGACTGGAATTACACTTCGAGACCCGCCGACATGATCGCCACGATGCACAGAGCGCCCTCGTAAATTTTCGATCACGTTGTATTTTTTCACAACCAGGACCGAAACCCTAGGCCGAACAAAATGGTCGTACGCGAAGTGAAATTTTTTGGCTCGAAATTTTACGAGCTTGTGCAGAACTTCTAGGCAATCATATCGGCAGGTGACACGAAGTGATTCGAGTTCGTTTGCCCCTTCATTTTCTTTAACGAACTAGAACTTTTTCTAAAAATAACAAGTGCCCCGATTCCAGCCGAAACGACTCGAATTACACTTCGACACCCTTCAACATGATCGCCACGATGCACAGAGCGCCCTCGTAAATTTTCGATCACGTTGTATTTTTTCACAACCAGGACCGAAACCCTAGGCCGAACAAAATGGTCGTACGCGAAGTGAAATTTTTTGGCTCGAAATTTTACGAGCTTGTGCAGAACTTCTAGGCAATCATATCGGCAGGTGACACGAAGTGATTCGAGTTCGTTTGCCCTCCCATTTTCTTTAACGAACGATAACTTTCTCTAAAAATAACAAGTGCCCCGATCCCGGCCGAAACGACTGGAATTACACTTCGAGACCCGCCGACATGATCGCCACGATGCACAGAGCGCCCTCGTAAATTTTCGATCACGTTGTATTTTTTCACAACCAGGACCGAAACCCTAGGCCGAACAAAATGGTCGTACGCGAAGTGAAATTTTTTGGCTCGAAATTTTACGAGCTTGTGCAGAACTTCTAGGCAATCATATCGGCAGGTGACACGAAGTGATTCGAGTTCGTTTGCCCTCCCATTTTCTTTAACGAACGATAACTTTTTCTAAAAATAACAAGTGCCCCGATCCCGGCCGAAACGACTCGAATTACACTTCGAGACCCGCCGACATGATCGCCACGATGCACAGAGCACCCTCGTAAATTTTCGATCACGTTGTATTTTTTCACAACCAGGACCGAAACCCTAGGCCGAACAAAATGGTCGTACGCGAAGTGAAATTTTTTGGCTCGAAATTTTACGAGCTTGTGCAGAACTTCTAGGCAATCATATCGGCAGGTGACACGAAGTGATTCGAGTTCGTTTGCCCTCCCATTTTCTTTAACGAACGATAACTTTTTCTAAAAATAACAAGTGCCCCGATCCCGGCCGAAACGACTCGAATTACACTTCGAGACCCGCCGACATGATCGCCACGATGCACAGAGCACCCTCGTAAATTTTCGATCACGTTGTATTTTTTCACAACCAGGACCGAAACCCTAGGCCGAACAAAATGGTCGTACGCGAAGTGAAATTTTTTGGCTCGAAATTTTACGAGCTTGTGCAGAACTTCTAGGCAATCATATCGGCAGGTGACACGAAGTGATTCGAGTTCGTTTGCCCCCCCCATTTTCTTTAACGAACGATAACTTTTTCTGAAAATAACAAGTGCTCCGATCCCGGCCGAAACGACTCGAATTACACTTCGACACCCTTCAACATGATCGCCACGATGCACAGAGCGCCCTCGTAAATTTTCGATCACGTTGTATTTTTTCACAACCAGGACCGAAACCCTAGGCCGAACAAAATGGTCGTACGCGAAGTGAAATTTTTTGGCTCGAAATTTTACGAGCTTGTGCAGAACTTCTAGGCAATCATATCGGCAGGTGACACGAAGTGATTCGAGTTCGTTTGCCCTCCCATTTTCTTTAACGAACGATAACTTTTTCTAAAAATAACAAGTGCCCCGATCCCGGCCGAAACGACTCGAATTACACTTCGAGACCCGCCGACATGATCGCCACGATGCACAGAGCACCCTCGTAAATTTTCGATCACGTTGTATTTTTTCACAACCAGGACCGAAACCCTAGGCCGAACAAAATGGTCGTACGCGAAGTGAAATTTTTTGGCTCGAAATTTTACGAGCTTGTGCAGAACTTCTAGGCAATCATATCGGCAGGTGACACGAAGTGATTCGAGTTCGTTTGCCCTCCCATTTTCTTTAACGAACGATAACTTTTTCTAAAAATAACAAGTGCCCCGATCCCGGCCGAAACGACTGGAATTACACTTCGAGACCCGCCGACATGATCGCCACGATGCACAGAGCGCCCTCGTAAATTTTCGATCACGTTGTATTTTTTCACAACCAGGACCGAAACCCTAGGCCGAACAAAATGGTCGTACGCGAAGTGAAATTTTTTGGCTCGAAATTTTACGAGCTTGTGCAGAACTTCTAGGCAATCATATCGGCAGGTGACACGAAGTGATTCGAGTTCGTTTGCCCCTTCATTTTCTTTAACGAACTAGAACTTTTTCTAAAAATAACAAGTGCCCCGATTCCGGCCGAAACGACTCGAATTACACTTCGACACCCTTCAACATGATCGCCACGATGCACATAGCGCCCTCGTAAATTTTCGATCACGTTGTATTTTTTCACAACCAGGACCGAAACCCTAGGCCGAACAAAATGGTCGTACGCAAAGTGAAATTTTTTGGCTCGAAATTTTACCAGCTTGTGCAGAACTTCTAGGCAATCATATCGGCAGGTGACACGAAGTGATTCGAGTTCGTTTGCCCTCCCATTTTCTTTAACGAACGATAACTTTTTCTAAAAATAACAAGTGCCCCGATCCCGGCCGAAACGACTCGAATTACACTTCGACACCCTTCAACATGATCGCCACGATGCACAGAGCACCCTCGTAAATTTTCGATCACGTTGTATTTTTTCACAACCAGGACCGAAACCCTAGGCCGAACAAAATGGTCGTACGCGAAGTGAAATTTTTTGGCTCGAAATTTTACGAGCTTGTGCAGAACTTCTAGGCAATCATATCGGCAGGTGACACGAAGTGATTCGA
Source organism: Corylus avellana (assembly GCF_965113065.1). Lineage (NCBI taxonomy): Eukaryota > Viridiplantae > Streptophyta > Magnoliopsida > Fagales > Betulaceae > Corylus > Corylus avellana. The sequence goes on from NC_142493.1 coordinate 15,059,766, forward strand.
GTTCGTTTGCCCTCCCATTTTCTTTAACGAACGATAACTTTTTCTAAAAACAACAAGTGCCCCGATCCCGGCCGAAACGACTCGAATTACACTTCGAGACCCGCCGACATGATCGCCACGACGCACAGAGCATCCTCGTAAATTTTCGATCACGTTGTATTTTTTCACAACCAGGACCGAAACCCTAGGCCGAACAAAATGGTCGTACGCGAAGTGAAATTTTTTGGCTCGAAATTTTACGAGCTTGTGCAGAACTTCTAGGCAATCATATCGGCAGGTGACACGAAGTGATTCGAGTTCGTTTGCCCTCCCATTTTCTTTAACGAACGATAACTTTTTCTAAAAATAACAAGTGCCCCGATCCCGGCCGAAACGACTGGAATTACACTTCGAGACCCGCCGATATGATCGCCACGATGCACAGAGCGCCCTCGTAAATTTTCGATCACGTTGTATTTTTTCACAACCAGGACCGAAACCCTAGGCCGAACAAAATGGTCGTACGCGAAGTGAAATTTTTTGGCTCGAAATTTTACGAGCTTGTGCCGAACTTCTAGGCAATCATATCGGCAGGTGACACGAAGTGATTCGAGTTCGTTTGCCCCTTCATTTTCTTTAACGAAGTAGAACTTTTTCTAAAAATAACAAGTGCCCCGATTCCGGCCGAAACGACTCGAATTACACTTCGACACCCTTCAACTTGATCGCCACGATGCACAGAGCGCCCTCGTAAATTTTCGATCACGTTGTATTTTTTCACAACCAGGACCGAAACCCTAGGCCGAACAAAATGGTCGTACGCGAAGTGAAATTTTTTGGCTCGAAATTTTACGAGCTTGTGCAGAACTTCTAGGCAATCATATCGGCAGGTGACACGAAGTGATTCGAGTTCGTTTGCCCTCCCATTTTCTTTAACGAACGATAACTTTTTCTAAAAATAACAAGTGCCCCGATCCCGGCCGAAACGACTGGAATTACACTTCGAGACCCGCCGACATGATCGCCACGATGCACAGAGCGCCCTCGTAAATTTTCGATCACGTTGTATTTTTCACAACCAGGACCGAAACCCTAGGCCGAACAAAATGGTCGTACGCGAAGTGAAATTTTTTGGCTCGAAATTTTACGAGCTTGTGCAGAACTTCTAGGCAATCATATCGGCAGGTGACACGAAGTGATTCGAGTTCGTTTGCCCCTTCATTTTCTTTAACGAACTAGAACTTTTTCTAAAAATAACAAGTGCCCCGATTCCAGCCGAAACGACTCGAATTACACTTCGACACCCTTCAACATGATCGCCACGATGCACAGAGCGCCCTCGTAAATTTTCGATCACGTTGTATTTTTTCACAACCAGGACCGAAACCCTAGGCCGAACAAAATGGTCGTACGCGAAGTGAAATTTTTTGGCTCGAAATTTTACGAGCTTGTGCCGAACTTCTAGGCAATCATATCGGCAGGTGACACGAAGTGATTCGAGTTCGTTTGCCCTCCCATTTTCTTTAACGAACGATAACTTTGTCTAAAAATAACAAGTGCCCCGATCCCGGCCGAAACGACTGGAATTACACTTCGAGACCCGCCGACATGATCGCCACGATGCACAGAGCGCCCTCGTAAATTTTCGATCACGTTGTATTTTTTCACAACCAGGACCGAAACCCTAGGCCGAACAAAATGGTCGTACGCGAAGTGAAATTTTTTGGCTCGAAATTTTACGAGCTTGTGCAGAACTTCTAGGCAATCATATCGGCAGGTGACACGAAGTGATTCGAGTTCGTTTGCCCCTTCATTTTCTTTAACGAACGATAACTTTTTCTAAAAATAACAAGTGCCCCGATTCCGGCCGAAACGACTCGAATTACACTTCGACACCCTTCAACATGATCGCCACGATGCACATAGCGCCCTCGTAAATTTTCGATCACGTTGTATTTTTTCACAACCAGGACCGAAACCCTAGGCCGAACAAAATGGTCGTACGCAAAGTGAAATTTTTTGGCTCGAAATTTTACGAGCTTGTGCAGAACTTCTAGGCAATCATATCGGCAGGTGACACGAAGTGATTCGAGTTCGTTTGCCCTCCCATTTTCTTTAACGAACGATAACTTTTTCTAAAAATAACAAGTGCCCCGATCCCGGCCGAAACGACTCGAATTACACTTCGACACCCTTCAACATGATCGCCACGATGCACAGAGCACCCTCGTAAATTTTCGATCACGTTGTATTTTTTCACAACCAGGACCGAAACCCTAGGCCGAACAAAATGGTCGTACGCGAAGTGAAATTTTTTGGCTCGAAATTTTACGAGCTTGTGCAGAACTTCTAGGCAATCATATCGGCAGGTGACACGAAGTGATTCGAGTTCGTTTGCCCTCCCATTTTCTTTAACGAACGATAACTTTTTCTAAAAACAACAAGTGCCCCGATCCCGGCCGAAACGACTCGAATTACACTTCGAGACCCGCCGACATGATCGCCACGACGCACAGAGCATCCTCGTAAATTTTCGATCACGTTGTATTTTTTCACAACCAGGACCGAAACCCTAGGCCGAACAAAATGGTCGTACGCGAAGTGAAATTTTTTGGCTCGAAATTTTACGAGCTTGTGCAGAACTTCTAGGCAATCATATCGGCAGGTGACACGAAGTGATTCGAGTTCGTTTGCCCTCCCATTTTCTTTAACGAACGATAACTTTTTCTAAAAATAACAAGTGCCCCGATCCCGGCCGAAACGACTGGAATTACACTTCGAGACCCGCCGATATGATCGCCACGATGCACAGAGCGCCCTCGTAAATTTTCGATCACGTTGTATTTTTTCACAACCAGGACCGAAACCCTAGGCCGAACAAAATGGTCGTACGCGAAGTGAAATTTTTTGGCTCGAAATTTTACGAGCTTGTGCCGAACTTCTAGGCAATCATATCGGCAGGTGACACGAAGTGATTCGAGTTCGTTTGCCCCTTCATTTTCTTTAACGAAGTAGAACTTTTTCTAAAAATAACAAGTGCCCCGATTCCGGCCGAAACGACTCGAATTACACTTCGACACCCTTCAACTTGATCGCCACGATGCACAGAGCGCCCTCGTAAATTTTCGATCACGTTGTATTTTTTCACAACCAGGACCGAAACCCTAGGCCGAACAAAATGGTCGTACGCGAAGTGAAATTTTTTGGCTCGAAATTTTACGAGCTTGTGCAGAACTTCTAGGCAATCATATCGGCAGGTGACACGAAGTGATTCGAGTTCGTTTGCCCTCCCATTTTCTTTAACGAACGATAACTTTTTCTAAAAATAACAAGTGCCCCGATCCCGGCCGAAACGACTGGAATTACACTTCGAGACCCGCCGACATGATCGCCACGATGCACAGAGCGCCCTCGTAAATTTTCGATCACGTTGTATTTTTCACAACCAGGACCGAAACCCTAGGCCGAACAAAATGGTCGTACGCGAAGTGAAATTTTTTGGCTCGAAATTTTACGAGCTTGTGCAGAACTTCTAGGCAATCATATCGGCAGGTGACACGAAGTGATTCGAGTTCGTTTGCCCCTTCATTTTCTTTAACGAACTAGAACTTTTTCTAAAAATAACAAGTGCCCCGATTCCAGCCGAAACGACTCGAATTACACTTCGACACCCTTCAACATGATCGCCACGATGCACAGAGCGCCCTCGTAAATTTTCGATCACGTTGTATTTTTTCACAACCAGGACCGAAACCCTAGGCCGAACAAAATGGTCGTACGCGAAGTGAAATTTTTTGGCTCGAAATTTTACGAGCTTGTGCCGAACTTCTAGGCAATCATATCGGCAGGTGACACGAAGTGATTCGAGTTCGTTTGCCCTCCCATTTTCTTTAACGAACGATAACTTTGTCTAAAAATAACAAGTGCCCCGATCCCGGCCGAAACGACTGGAATTACACTTCGAGACCCGCCGACATGATCGCCACGATGCACAGAGCGCCCTCGTAAATTTTCGATCACGTTGTATTTTTTCACAACCAGGACCGAAACCCTAGGCCGAACAAAATGGTCGTACGCGAAGTGAAATTTTTTGGCTCGAAATTTTACGAGCTTGTGCAGAACTTCTAGGCAATCATATCGGCAGGTGACACGAAGTGATTCGAGTTCGTTTGCCCCTTCATTTTCTTTAACGAACTAGAACTTTTTCTAAAAATAACAAGTGCCCCGATTCCAGCCGAAACGACTCGAATTACACTTCGACACCCTTCAACATGATCGCCACGATGCACAGAGCGCCCTCGTAAATTTTCGATCACGTTGTATTTTTTCACAACCAGGACCGAAACCCTAGGCCGAACAAAATGGTCGTACGCGAAGTGAAATTTTTTGGCTCGAAATTTTACGAGCTTGTGCAGAACTTCTAGGCAATCATATCGGCAGGTGACACGAAGTGATTTGAGTTCGTTTGCCCTCCCATTTTCTTTAACGAACGATAACTTTTTCTAAAAATAACAAGTGCCCCGATCCCGGCCGAAACGACTCGAATTACACTTCGAGACCCGCCGACATGATCGCCACGATGCACAGAGCACCCTCGTAAATTTTCGATCACGTTGTATTTTTTCACAACCAGGACCGAAACCCTAGGCCGAACAAAATGGTCGTACGCGAAGTGAAATTTTTTGGCTCGAAATTTTACGAGCTTGTGCAGAACTTCTAGGCAATCATATCGGCAGGTGACACGAAGTGATTCGAGTTCGTTTGCCCCCCCCATTTTCTTTAACGAACGATAACTTTTTCTTAAAATAACAAGTGCTCCGATCCCGGCCGAAACGACTCGAATTACACTTCGACACCCTTCAACATGATCGCCACGATGCACAGAGCGCCCTCGTAAATTTTCGATCACGTTGTATTTTTTCACAACCAGGACCGAAACCCTAGGCCGAACAAAATGGTCGTACGCGAAGTGAAATTTTTTGGCTCGAAATTTTACGAGCTTGTGCAGAACTTCTAGGCAATCATATCGGCAGGTGACACGAAGTGATTCGAGTTCGTTTGCCCCTTCATTTTCTTTAACGAAGTAGAACTTTTTCTAAAAATAACAAGTGCCCCGATTCCGGCCGAAACGACTCGAATTACACTTCGACACCCTTCAACTTGATCGCCACGATGCACAGAGCGCCCTCGTAAATTTTCGATCACGTTGTATTTTTTCACAACCAGGACCGAAACCCTAGGCCGAACAAAATGGTCGTACGCGAAGTGAAATTTTTTGGCTCGAAATTTTACGAGCTTGTGCAGAACTTCTAGGCAATCATATCGGCAGGTGACACGAAGTGATTCGAGTTCGTTTGCCCTCCCATTTTCTTTAACGAACGATAACTTTTTCTAAAAATAACAAGTGCCCCGATCCCGGCCGAAACGACTGGAATTACACTTCGAGACCCGCCGACATGATCGCCACGATGCACAGAGCGCCCTCGTAAATTTTCGATCACGTTGTATTTTTCACAACCAGGACCGAAACCCTAGGCCGAACAAAATGGTCGTACGCGAAGTGAAATTTTTTGGCTCGAAATTTTACGAGCTTGTGCAGAACTTCTAGGCAATCATATCGGCAGGTGACACGAAGTGATTCGAGTTCGTTTGCCCCTTCATTTTCTTTAACGAACTAGAACTTTTTCTAAAAATAACAAGTGCCCCGATTCCAGCCGAAACGACTCGAATTACACTTCGACACCCTTCAACATGATCGCCACGATGCACAGAGCGCCCTCGTAAATTTTCGATCACGTTGTATTTTTTCACAACCAGGACCGAAACCCTAGGCCGAACAAAATGGTCGTACGCGAAGTGAAATTTTTTGGCTCGAAATTTTACGAGCTTGTGCCGAACTTCTAGGCAATCATATCGGCAGGTGACACGAAGTGATTCGAGTTCGTTTGCCCTCCCATTTTCTTTAACGAACGATAACTTTGTCTAAAAATAACAAGTGCCCCGATCCCGGCCGAAACGACTGGAATTACACTTCGAGACCCGCCGACATGATCGCCACGATGCACAGAGCGCCCTCGTAAATTTTCGATCACGTTGTATTTTTTCACAACCAGGACCGAAACCCTAGGCCGAACAAAATGGTCGTACGCGAAGTGAAATTTTTTGGCTCGAAATTTTACGAGCTTGTGCAGAACTTCTAGGCAATCATATCGGCAGGTGACACGAAGTGATTCGAGTTCGTTTGCCCCTTCATTTTCTTTAACGAACGATAACTTTTTCTAAAAATAACAAGTGCCCCGATTCCGGCCGAAACGACTCGAATTACACTTCGACACCCTTCAACATGATCGCCACGATGCACATAGCGCCCTCGTAAATTTTCGATCACGTTGTATTTTTTCACAACCAGGACCGAAACCCTAGGCCGAACAAAATGGTCGTACGCAAAGTGAAATTTTTTGGCTCGAAATTTTACGAGCTTGTGCAGAACTTCTAGGCAATCATATCGGCAGGTGACACGAAGTGATTCGAGTTCGTTTGCCCTCCCATTTTCTTTAACGAACGATAACTTTTTCTAAAAATAACAAGTGCCCCGATCCCGGCCGAAACGACTCGAATTACACTTCGACACCCTTCAACATGATCGCCACGATGCACAGAGCACCCTCGTAAATTTTCGATCACGTTGTATTTTTTCACAACCAGGACCGAAACCCTAGGCCGAACAAAATGGTCGTACGCGAAGTGAAATTTTTTGGCTCGAAATTTTACGAGCTTGTGCAGAACTTCTAGGCAATCATATCGGCAGGTGACACGAAGTGATTCGAGTTCGTTTGCCCTCCCATTTTCTTTAACGAACGATAACTTTTTCTAAAAACAACAAGTGCCCCGATCCCGGCCGAAACGACTCGAATTACACTTCGAGACCCGCCGACATGATCGCCACGACGCACAGAGCATCCTCGTAAATTTTCGATCACGTTGTATTTTTTCACAACCAGGACCGAAACCCTAGGCCGAAGAAAATGGTCGTACGCGAAGTGAAATTTTTTGGCTCGAAATTTTACGAGCTTGTGCAGAACTTCTAGGCAATCATATCGGCAGGTGACACGAAGTGATTCGAGTTCGTTTGCCCTCCCATTTTCTTTAACGAACGATAACTTTTTCTAAAAATAACAAGTGCCCCGATCCCGGCCGAAACGACTGGAATTACACTTCGAGACCCGCCGATATGATCGCCACGATGCACAGAGCGCCCTCGTAAATTTTCGATCACGTTGTATTTTTTCACAACCAGGACCGAAACCCTAGGCCGAACAAAATGGTCGTACGCGAAGTGAAATTTTTTGGCTCGAAATTTTACGAGCTTGTGCCGAACTTCTAGGCAATCATATCGGCAGGTGACACGAAGTGATTCGAGTTCGTTTGCCCCTTCATTTTCTTTAACGAAGTAGAACTTTTTCTAAAAATAACAAGTGCCCCGATTCCGGCCGAAACGACTCGAATTACACTTCGACACCCTTCAACTTGATCGCCACGATGCACAGAGCGCCCTCGTAAATTTTCGATCACGTTGTATTTTTTCACAACCAGGACCGAAACCCTAGGCCGAACAAAATGGTCGTACGCGAAGTGAAATTTTTTGGCTCGAAATTTTACGAGCTTGTGCAGAACTTCTAGGCAATCATATCGGCAGGTGACACGAAGTGATTCGAGTTCGTTTGCCCTCCCATTTTCTTTAACGAACGATAACTTTTTCTAAACATAACAAGTGCCCCGATCCCGTCCGAAACGACTCGAATTACACTTCGAGACCCGCCGACATGATCGCCACGATGCACAGAGCACCCTCGTAAATTTTCGATCACGTTGTATTTTTTCACAACCAGGACCGAAACCCTAGGCCGAACAAAATGGTCGCACGCGAAGTGAAATTTTTTGGCTCGAAATTTTACGAGCTTGTGCAGAACTTCTAGGCAATCATATCGGCAGGTGACACGAAGTGATTCGAGTTCGTTTGCCCCTTCATTTTCTTTAACGAACTAGAACTTTTTCTAAAAATAACAAGTGCCCCGATTCCAGCCGAAACGACTCGAATTACACTTCGACACCCTTCAACATGATCGCCACGATGCACAGAGCGCCCTCGTAAATTTTCGATCACGTTGTATTTTTTCACAACCAGGACCGAAACCCTAGGCCGAACAAAATGGTCGTACGCGAAGTGAAATTTTTTGGCTCGAAATTTTACGAGCTTGTGCCGAACTTCTAGGCAATCATATCGGCAGGTGACACGAAGTGATTCGAGTTCGTTTGCCCTCCCATTTTCTTTAACGAACGATAACTTTGTCTAAAAATAACAAGTGCCCCGATCCCGGCCGAAACGACTGGAATTACACTTCGAGACCCGCCGACATGATCGCCACGATGCACAGAGCGCCCTCGTAAATTTTCGATCACGTTGTATTTTTTCACAACCAGGACCGAAACCCTAGGCCGAACAAAATGGTCGTACGCGAAGTGAAATTTTTTGGCTCGAAATTTTACGAGCTTGTGCAGAACTTCTAGGCAATCATATCGGCAGGTGACACGAAGTGATTCGAGTTCGTTTGCCCCTTCATTTTCTTTAACGAACTAGAACTTTTTCTAAAAATAACAAGTGCCCCGATTCCAGCCGAAACGACTCGAATTACACTTCGACACCCTTCAACATGATCGCCATGATGCACAGAGCGCCCTCGTAAATTTTCGATCACGTTGTATTTTTTCACAACCAGGACCGAAACCCTAGGCCGAACAAAATGGTCGTACGCGAAGTGAAATTTTTTGGCTCGAAATTTTACGAGCTTGTGCAGAACTTCTAGGCAATCATATCGGCAGGTGACACGAAGTGATTTGAGTTCGTTTGCCCTCCCATTTTCTTTAACGAACGATAACTTTTTCTAAAAATAACAAGTGCCCCGATCCCGGCCGAAACGACTCGAATTACACTTCGAGACCCGCCGACATGATCGCCACGATGCACAGAGCACCCTCGTAAATTTTCGATCACGTTGTATTTTTTCACAACCAGGACCGAAACCCTAGGCCGAACAAAATGGTCGTACGCGAAGTGAAATTTTTTGGCTCGAAATTTTACGAGCTTGTGCAGAACTTCTAGGCAATCATATCGGCAGGTGACACGAAGTGATTCGAGTTCGTTTGCCCCCCCCATTTTCTTTAACGAACGATAACTTTTTCTTAAAATAACAAGTGCTCCGATCCCGGCCGAAACGACTCGAATTACACTTCGACACCCTTCAACATGATCGCCACGATGCACAGAGCGCCCTCGTAAATTTTCGATCACGTTGTATTTTTTCACAACCAGGACCGAAACCCTAGGCCGAACAAAATGGTCGTACGCGAAGTGAAATTTTTTGGCTCGAAATTTTACGAGCTTGTGCAGAACTTCTAGGCAATCATATCGGCAGGTGACACGAAGTGATTCGAGTTCGTTTGCCCCTTCATTTTCTTTAACGAACTAGAACTTTTTCTAAAAATAACAAGTGCCCCGATTCCGGCCGAAACGACTCGAATTACACTTCGACACCCTTCAACATGATCGCCACGATGCACAGAGCGCCCTCGTAAATTTTCGATCACGTTGTATTTTTTCACAACCAGGACCGTAACCCTAGGCCGAACAAAATGGTCGTACGCGAAGTGAAATTTTTTGGCTCGAAATTTTACGAGCTTGTGCAGAACTTCTAGGCAATCATATCGGCAGGTGACACGAAGTGATTCGAGTTCGTTTGCCCTCCCATTTTCTTTAACGAACGATAACTTTTTCTAAAAATAACAAGTGCCCCGATCCCGGCCTAAACGACTCGAATTACACTTCGAGACCCGCCGACATGATCGCCACGATGCACAGAGCGCCCTCGTAAATTTTCGATCACGTTGTATTTTTTCACAACCAGGACCGAAACCCTAGGCCGAACAAAATGGTCGTACGCGAAGTGAAATTTTTTGGCTCGAAATTTTACGAGCTTGTGCAGAACTTCTAGGCAATCATATCGGCAGGTGACACGAAGTGATTCGAGTTCGTTTGCCCCTTCATTTTCTTTAACGAACTAGAACTTTTTCTAAAAATAACAAGTGCCCCGATTCCGGCCGAAACGACTCGAATTACACTCCGACACCCTTCAACATGATCGCCACGATGCACAGAGCGCCCTCGTAAATTTTCGATCACGTTGTATTTTTTCACAACCAGGACCGAAACCCTAGGCCGAACAAAATGGTCGTACGCGAAGTGAAATTTTTTGGCTCGAAATTTTACGAGCTTGTGCAGAACTTCTAGGCAATCATATCGGCAGGTGACACGAAGTGATTCGAGTTCGTTTGCCCTCCCATTTTCTTTAACGAACGATAACTTTCTCTAAAAATAACAAGTGCCCCGATCCCGGCCGAAACGACTCGAATTACACTTCGAGACCCGCCGACATGATCGCCACGATGCACAGAGCACCCTCGTAAATTTTCGATCACGTTGTATTTTTTCACAACCAGGACCGAAACCCTAGGCCGAACAAAATGGTCGTACGCGAAGTGAAATTTTTTGGCTCGAAATTTTACGAGCTTGTGCAGAACTTCTAGGCAATCATATCGGCAGGTGACACGAAGTGATTCGAGTTCGTTTGCCCTCCCATTTTCTTTAACGAACGATAACTTTCTCTAAAAATAACAAGTGCCCCGATCCCGGCCGAAACGACTCGAATTACACTTCGAGACCCGCCGACATGATCGCCACGATGCACAGAGCACCCTCGTAAATTTTCGATCACGTTGTATTTTTTCACAACCAGGACCGAAACCCTAGGCCGAACAAAATGGTCGCACGCGAAGTGAAATTTTTTGGCTCGAAATTTTACGAGCTTGTGCAGAACTTCTAGGCAATCATATCGGCAGGTGACACGAAGTGATTCGAGTTCGTTTGCCCCCCCCATTTTCTTTAACGAACGATAACTTTTTCTGAAAATAACAAGTGCTCCGATCCCGTCCGAAACGACTCGAATTACACTTCGAGACCCGCCGACATGATCGCCACGATGCACAGAGCACCCTCGTAAATTTTCGATCACGTTGTATTTTTTCACAACCAGGACCGAAACCCTAGGCCGAACAAAATGGTCGTACGCGAAGTGAAATTTTTTGGCTCGAAATTTTACGAGCTTGTGCAGAACTTCTAGGCAATCATATCGGCAGGTGACACGAAGTGATTCGAGTTCGTTTGCCCTCCCATTTTCTTCAACGAACGATAACTTTTTCTAAACATAACAAGTGCCCCGATCCCGTCCGAAACGACTCGAATTACACTTCGAGACCCGCCGACATGATCGCCACGATGCACAGAGCACCCTCGTAAATTTTCGATCACGTTGTATTTTTTCACAACCAGGACCGAAACCCTAGGCCGAACAAAATGGTCGCACGCGAAGTGAAATTTTTTGGCTCGAAATTTTACGAGCTTGTGCAGAACTTCTAGGCAATCATATCGGCAGGTGACACGAAGTGATTCGAGTTCGTTTGCCCCCCCCATTTTCTTTAACGAACGATAACTTTTTCTGAAAATAACAAGTGCTCCGATCCCGTCCGAAACGACTCGAATTACACTTCGAGACCCGCCGACATGATCGCCACGATGCACAGAGCACCCTCGTAAATTTTCGATCACGTTGTATTTTTTCACAACCAGGACCGAAACCCTAGGCCGAACAAAATGGTCGTACGCGAAGTGAAATTTTTTGGCTCGAAATTTTACGAGCTTGTGCAGAACTTCTAGGCAATCATATCGGCAGGTGACACGAAGTGATTCGAGTTCGTTTGCCCTCCCATTTTCTTTAACGAACGATAACTTTTTCTAAACATAACAAGTGCCCCGATCCCGTCCGAAACGACTCGAATTACACTTCGAGACCCGCCGACATGATCGCCACGATGCACAGAGCACCCTCGTAAATTTTCGATCACGTTGTATTTTTTCACAACCAGGACCGAAACCCTAGGCCGAACAAAATGGTCGTACGCGAAGTGAAATTTTTTGGCTCGAAATTTTACGAGCTTGTGCAGAACTTCTAGGCAATCATATCGGCAGGTGACACGAAGTGATTCGAGTTCGTTTGCCCTCCCATTTTCTTTAACGAACGATAACTTTTTCTAAACATAACAAGTGCCCCGATCCCGTCCGAAACGACTCGAATTACACTTCGAGACCCGCCGACATGATCGCCACGATGCACAGAGCACCCTCGTAAATTTTCGATCACGTTGTATTTTTTCACAACCAGGACCGAAACCCTAGGCCGAACAAAATGGTCGCACGCGAAGTGAAATTTTTTGGCTCGAAATTTTACGAGCTTGTGCAGAACTTCTAGGCAATCATATCGGCAGGTGACACGAAGTGATTCGAGTTCGTTTGCCCCCCCCATTTTCTTTAACGAACGATAACTTTTTCTGAAAATAACAAGTGCTCCGATCCCGGCCGAAACGACTCGAATTACACTTCGACACCCTTCAACATGATCGCCACGATGCACAGAGCGCCCTCGTAAATTTTCGATCACGTTGTATTTTTTCACAACCAGGACCGAAACCCTAGGCCGAACAAAATGGTCGTACGCGAAGTGAAATTTTTTGGCTCGAAATTTTACAAGCTTGTGCAGAACTTCTAGGCAATCATATCGGCAGGTGACACGAAGTGATTCGAGTTCGTTTGCCCTCCCATTTTCTTTAACGAACGATAACTTTTTCTAAACATAACAAGTGCCCCGATCCCGTCCGAAACGACTCGAATTACACTTCGAGACCCGCCGACATGATCGCCACGATGCACAGAGCACCCTCGTAAATTTTCGATCACGTTGTATTTTTTCACAACCAGGACCGAAACCCTAGGCCGAACAAAATGGTCGTACGCGAAGTGAAATTTTTTGGCTCGAAATTTTACGAGCTTGTGCAGAACTTCTAGGCAATCATATCGGCAGGTGACACGAAGTGATTCGAGTTCGTTTGCCCTCCCATTTTCTTTAACGAACGATAACTTTTTCTAAAAATAACAAGTGCCCCGATCCCGGCCTAAACGACTCGAATTACACTTCGAGACCCGCCGACATGATCGCCACGATGCACAGAGCGCCCTCGTAAATTTTCGATCACGTTGTATTTTTTCACAACCAGGACCGAAACCCTAGGCCGAACAAAATGGTCGTACGCGAAGTGAAATTTTTTGGCTCGAAATTTTACGAGCTTGTGCAGAACTTCTAGGCAATCATATCGGCAGGTGACACGAAGTGATTTGAGGTCGTTTGCCCCTTCATTTTCTTTAACGAACTAGAACTTTTTCTAAAAATAACAAGTGCCACGATTCCGGCCGAAACGACTCGAATTACACTTCGACACCCTTCAACATGATCGCCACGATGCACAGAGCGCCCTCGTAAATTTTCGATCACGTTGTATTTTTTCACAACCAGGACCGAAACCCTAGGCCGACCAAAATGGTCGTACGCAAAGTGAAATTTTTTGGCTCGAAATTTTACGAGCTTGTGCAGAACTTCTAGGCAATCATATCGGCAGGTGACACGAAGTGATTCGAGTTCGTTTGCCCTCCCATTTTCTTTAACGAACGATAACTTTTTCTAAAAATAACAAGTGCCCCGATCCCGGCCGAAACGACTCGAATTACACTTCGAGACCCGCCGACATGATCGCCACGATGCACAGAGCACCCTCGTAAATTTTCGATCACGTTGTATTTTTTCACAACCAGGACCGAAACCCTAGGCCGAACAAAATGGTCGTACGCGAAGTGAAATTTTTTGGCTCGAAATTTTACGAGCTTGTGCAGAACTTCTAGGCAATCATATCGGCAGGTGACACGAAGTGATTCGAGTTCGTTTGCCCTCCCATTTTCTTTAACGAACGATAACTTTTTCTAAAAATAACTAGTGCCCCGATCCCGGCCGAAACGACTCGAATTACACTTCGAGACCCGCCGACATGATCGCCACGATGCACAGAGCACCCTCGTAAATTTTCGATCACGTTGTATTTTTTCACAACCAGGACCGAAACCCTAGGCCGAACAAAATGGTCGTACGCGAAGTGAAATTTTTTGGCTCGAAATTTTACGAGCTTGTGCAGAACTTCTAGGCAATCATATCGGCAGGTGACACGAAGTGATTCGAGTTCGTTTGCCCCTTCATTTTCTTTAACGAACTAGAACTTTTTCTAAAAATAACAAGTGCCCCGATTCCGGCCGAAACGACTCGAATTACACTTCGACACCCTTCAACATGATCGCCACGATGCACAGAGCGCCCTCGTAAATTTTCGATCACGTTGTATTTTTTCACAACCAGGACCGAAACCCTAGGCCGAACAAAATGGTCGTACGCGAAGTGAAATTTTTTGGCTCGAAATTTTACGAGCTTGTGCAGAACTTCTAGGCAATCATATCGGCAGGTGACACGAAGTGATTCGAGTTCGTTTGCCCTCCCATTTTCTTTAACGAACGATAACTTTTTCTAAAAATAACAAGTGCCCCGATCCCGGCCGAAACGACTGGAATTACACTTCGAGACCCGCCGACATGATCGCCACGATGCACAGAGCGCCCTCGTAAATTTTCGATCACGTTGTATTTTTTCACAACCAGGACCGAAACCCTAGGCCGAACAAAATGGTCGTACGCGAAGTGCAATTTTTTGGCTCGAAATTTTACGAGCTTGTGCAGAACTTCTAGGCAATCATATCGGCAGGTGACACGAAGTGATTCGAGTTCGTTTGCCCTCCCATTTTCTTTAACGAACGATAACTTTCTCTAAAAATAACAAGTGCCCCGATCCCGGCCGAAACGACTCGAATTACACTTCGAGACCCGCCGACATGATCGCCACGATGCACAGAGCACCCTCGTAAATTTTCGATCACGTTGTATTTTTTCACAACCAGGACCGAAACCCTAGGCCGAACAAAATGGTCGTACGCGAAGTGAAATTTTTTGGCTCGAAATTTTACGAGCTTGTGCAGAACTTCTAGGCAATCATATCGGCAGGTGACACGAAGTGATTCGAGTTCGTTTGCCCTCCCATTTTCTTTAACGAACGATAACTTTTTCTAAAAACAACAAGTGCCCCGATCCCGGCCGAAACGACTCGAATTACACTTCGAGACCCGCCGACATGATCGCCACGATGCACAGAGCACCCTCGTAAATTTTCGATCACGTTGTATTTTTTCACAACCAGGACCGAAACCCTAGGCCGAACAAAATGGTCGTACGCGAAGTGAAATTTTTTGGCTCGAAATTTTACGAGCTTGTGCAGAACTTCTAGGCAATCATATCGGCAGGTGACACGAAGTGATTTGAGGTCGTTTGCCCCTTCATTTTCTTTAACGAACTAGAACTTTTTCTAAAAATAACAAGTGCCACGATTCCGGCCGAAACGACTCGAATTACACTTCGACACCCTTCAACATGATCGCCACGATGCACAGAGCGCCCTCGTAAATTTTCGATCACGTTGTATTTTTTCACAACCAGGACCGAAACCCTAGGCCGAACAAAATGGTCGTACGCAAAGTGAAATTTTTTGGCTCGAAATTTTACGAGCTTGTGCAGAACTTCTAGGCAATCATATCGGCAGGTGACACGAAGTGATTCGAGTTCGTTTGCCCCTTCATTTTCTTTAACGAACTAGAACTTTTTCTAAAAATAAGAAGTGCCCCGATTCCGGCCGAAACGACTCGAATTACACTTCGACACCCTTCAACATGATCGCCACGATGCACAGAGCGCCCTCGTAAATTTTCGATCACGTTGTATTTTTTCACAACCAGGACCGAAACCCTAGGCCGAACAAAATGGTCGTACGCGAAGTGAAATTTTTTGGCTCGAAATTTTACGAGCTTGTGCAGAACTTCTAGGCAATCATATCGGCAGGTGACACGAAGTGATTCGAGTTCGTTTGCCCTCCCATTTTCTTTAACGAACGATAACTTTTTCTAAAAATAACAAGTGCCCCGATCCCGGCCGAAACGACTGGAATTACACTTCGAGACCCGCCGACATGATCGCCACGATGCACAGAGCGCCCTCGTAAATTTTCGATCACGTTGTATTTTTTCACAACCAGGACCGAAACCCTAGGCCGAACAAAATGGTCGTACGCAAAGTGAAATTTTTTGGCTCGAAATTTTACGAGCTTGTGCAGAACTTCTAGGCAATCATATCGGCAGGTGACACGAAGTGATTCGAGTTCGTTTGCCCTCCCATTTTCTTTAACGAACGATAACTTTTTCTAAAAATAACAAGTGCCCCGATCCCGTCCGAAACGACTCGAATTACACTTCGAGACCCGCCGACATGATCGCCACGATGCACAGAGCACCCTCGTAAATTTTCGATCACGTTGTATTTTTTCACAACCAGGACCGAAACCCTAGGCCGAACAAAATGGTCGTACGCGAAGTGAAATTTTTTGGCTCGAAATTTTACGAGCTTGTGCAGAACTTCTAGGCAATCATATCGGCAGGTGACACGAAGTGATTCGAGTTCGTTTGCCCTCCCATTTTCTTTAACGAATGATAACTTTTTCTAAAAATAACTAGTGCCCCGATCCCGGCCGAAACGACTCGAATTACACTTCGAGACCCGCCGACATGATCGCCACGATGCACAGAGCACCCTCGTAAATTTTCGATCACGTTGTATTTTTTCACAACCAGGACCGAAACCCTAGGCCGAACAAAATGGTCGTACGCGAAGTGAAATTTTTTGGCTCGAAATTTTACGAGCTTGTGCAGAACTTCTAGGCAATCATATCGGCAGGTGACACGAAGTGATTCGAGTTCGTTTGCCCCTTCATTTTCTTTAACGAACTAGAACTTTTTCTAAAAATAACAAGTGCCCCGATTCCGGCCGAAACGACTCGAATTACACTTCGACACCCTTCAACATGATCGCCACGATGCACAGAGCGCCCTCGTAAATTTTCGATCACGTTGTATTTTTTCACAACCAGGACCGAAACCCTAGGCCGAACAAAATGGTCGTACGCGAAGTGCAATTTTTTGGCTCGAAATTTTACGAGCTTGTGCAGAACTTCTAGGCAATCATATCGGCAGGTGACACGAAGTGATTCGAGTTCGTTTGCCCTCCCATTTTCTTTAACGAACGATAACTTTCTCTAAAAATAACAAGGGCCCCGATCCCGGCCGAAACGACTCGAATTACACTTCGAGACCCGCCGACATGATCGCCACGATGCACAGAGCACCCTCGTAAATTTTCGATCACGTTGTATTTTTTTACAACCAGGACCGAAACCCTAGGCCGAACAAAATGGTCGTACGCGAAGTGAAATTTTTTGGCTCGAAATTTTACGAGCTTGTGCAGAACTTCTAGGCAATCATATCGGCAGGTGACACGAAGTGATTCGAGTTCGTTTGCCCTCCCATTTTCTTTAACGAACGATAACTTTTTCTAAAAACAACAAGTGCCCCGATCCCGGCCGAAACGACTCGAATTACACTTCGAGACCCGCCGACATGATCGCCACGATGCACAGAGCACCCTCGTAAATTTTCGATCACGTTGTATTTTTTCACAACCAGGACCGAAACCCTAGGCCGAACAAAATGGTCGTACGCGAAGTGAAATTTTTTGGCTCGAAATTTTACGAGCTTGTGCAGAACTTCTAGGCAATCATATCGGCAGGTGACACGAAGTGATTCGAGTTCGTTTGCCCCCCCCATTTTCTTTAACGAACGATAACTTTTTCTGAAAATAACAAGTGCCCCGATCCCGGCCGAAACGACTCGAATTACACTTCGACACCCTTCAACATGATCGCCACGATGCACAGAGCACCCTCGTAAATTTTCGATCACGTTGTATTTTTTCACAACCAGGACCGAAAACCTTAGGCCGAACAAAATGGTCGTACGCGAAGTGAAATTTTTTGGCTCGAAATTTTACGAGCTTGTGCAGAACTTCTAGGCAATCATATCGGCAGGTGACACGAAGTGATTCGAGTTCGTTTGCCCCCCCATTTTCTTTAACGAACTAGAACTTTTTCTAAAAATAACAAGTGTCCCGATTCCGGCCGAAACGACTCGAATTACACTTCGACACCCTTCAACATGATCGCCACGATGCACAGAGCGCCCTCATAAATTTTCGATCACGTTGTATTTTTTCACAACCAAGACCGAAACCCTAGGCCGAACAAAATGGTCGTACGCGATGTGAAATTTTTTGGCTCGAAATTTTACGAGCTTGTGTAGAACTTCTAGGCAATCATATCGGCAGGTGACACGAAGTGATTCGAGTTCGTTTGCCCTCCCATTTTCCTTAACGAACGATAACTTTTTCTAAACATAACAAGTGCCCCGATCCCGTCCGAAACGACTCGAATTACACTTCGAGACCCGCCGACATGATCGCGACGATGCACAGAGCACCCTCGTAAATTTTCGATCACGTTGTATTTTTTCACAACCAGGACCGAAACCCTAGGCCGAACAAAATGGTCGTACGCGAAGTGAAATTTTTTGGCTCGAAATTTTACGAGCTTGTGCAGAACTTCTAGGCAATCATATCGGCAGGTGACACGAAGTGATTCGAGTTCGTTTGCCCTCCCATTTTCTTTAACGAACGATAACTTTTTCTAAACATAACAAGTGCCCCGATCCCGTCCGAAACGACTCGAATTACACTTCGAGACCCGCCGACATGATCGCCACGATGCACAGAGCACCCTCGTAAATTTTCGATCACGTTGTATTTTTTCACAACCAGGACCGAAACCCTAGGCCGAACAAAATGGTCGCACGCGAAGTGAAATTTTTTGGCTCGAAATTTTACGAGCTTGTGCAGAACTTCTAGGCAATCATATCGGCAGGTGACACGAAGTGATTCGAGTTCGTTTGCCCCCCCCATTTTCTTTAACGAACGATAACTTTTTCTGAAAATAACAAGTGCTCCGATCCCAGCCGAAACGACTCGAATTACACTTCGACACCCTTCAACATGATCGCCACGATGCACAGAGCGCCCTCGTAAATTTTCAATCACGTTGTATTTTTTCACAACCAGGACCGAAACCCTAGGCCGAACAAAATGGTCATACGCGAAGTGAAATTTTTTGGCTCGAAATTTTACAAGCTTGTGCAGAACTTCTAGGCAATCATATCGGCAGGTGACACGAAGTGATTCGAGTTCGTTTGCCCTCCCATTTTCTTTAACGAACGATAACTTTTTCTAAACATAACAAGTGCCCCGATCCCGTCCGAAACGACTCGAATTACACTTCGAGACCCGCCGACATGATCGCCACGATGCACAGAGCACCCTCGTAAATTTTCGATCACGTTGTATTTTTTCACAACCAGGACCGAAACCCTAGGCCGAACAAAATGGTCGTACGCGAAGTGAAATTTTTTGGCTCGAAATTTTACGAGCTTGTGCAGAACTTCTAGGCAATCATATCGGCAGGTGACACGAAGTGATTCGAGTTCGTTTGCCCCCCCCATTTTCTTTAACGAACGATAACTTTTTCTGAAAATAACAAGTGCTCCGATCCCGGCCGAAACGACTCGAATTACACTTCGACACCCTTCAACATGATCGCCACGATGCACAGAGCGCATCGTACGCGAAGTGAAATTTTTTGGCTCGAAATTTTACGAGCTTGTGCAGAACTTCTAGGCAATCATATCGGCAGGTGACACGAAGTGATTCGAGTTCGTTTGCCCTCCCATTTTCTTTAACGAACGATAACTTTTTCTAAAAATAACAAGTGCCCCGATCCCGGCCGAAACGACTCGAATTACACTTCGAGACCCGCCGACATGATCGCCACGATGCACAGAGCGCCCTCGTAAATTTTCGATCACGTTGTATTTTTTCACAACCAGGACCGAAACCCTAGGCCGAACAAAATGGTCGTACGCGAAGTGAAATTTTTTGGCTCGAAATTTTACGAGCTTGTGCAGAACTTCTAGGCAATCATATCGGCAGGTGACACGAAGTGATTCGAGTTCGTTTGCCCCCCCATTTTCTTTAACGAACGATAACTTTTTCTGAAAATAACAAGTGCCCAGATCCCGGCCGAAACGACTCGAATTACACTTCGACACCCTTCAACATGATCGCCACGATGCACAGAGCGCCCTCGTAAATTTTCGATCACGTTGTATTTTTTCACAACCAGGACCGAAACCCTAGGCCGAACAAAATGGTCGTACGTGAAGTGAAATTTTTTGACTCGAAATTTTACGAGCTTGTGCAGAACTTCTAGGCAATCATATCGGCAGGTGACACGAAGTGATTCGAGTTCGTTTGCCCTCCCATTTTCTTTAACGAACGATAACTTTTTCTAAAAATAACAAGTGCCCCGATCCCGGCCGAAACGACTCGAATTACACTTCGAGACCCGCCGACATGATCGCCACGATGCACAGAGCGCCCTCGTAAATTTTCGATCACGTTGTATTTTTTCACAACCAGTACCGAAACCCTAGGCCGAACAAAATGGTCGTACGCGAAGTGAAATTTTTTGGCTCGAAATTTTACGAGCTTGTGCAGAACTTCTAGGCAATCATATCGGCAGGTGACACGAAGTGATTCGAGTTCGTTTGCCCTCCCATTTTCTTTAACGAACGATAACTTTTTCTAAAAATAACAAGTGCCCCGATCCCGTCCGAAACGACTCGAATTACACTTCGAGACCCGCCGACATGATCGCCACGATGCACAGAGCACCCTCGTAAATTTTCGATCACGTTGTATTTTTTCACAACCAGGACCGAAACCCTAGGCCGAACAAAATGGTCGTACGCGAAGTGAAATTTTTTGGCTCGAAATTTTACGAGCTTGTGCAGAACTTCTAGGCAATCATATCGGCAGGTGACACGAAGTGATTCGAGTTCGTTTGCCCTCCCATTTTCTTTAACGAACGATAACTTTTTCTAAAAATAACTAGTGCCCCGATCCCGGCCGAAACGACTCGAATTACACTTCGAGACCCGCCGACATGATCGCCACGATGCACAGAGCACCCTCGTAAATTTTCGATCACGTTGTATTTTTTCACAACCAGGACCGAAACCCTAGGCCGAACAAAATGGTCGTACGCGAAGTGAAATTTTTTGGCTCGAAATTTTACGAGCTTGTGCAGAACTTCTAGGCAATCATATCGGCAGGTGACACGAAGTGATTCGAGTTCGTTTGCCCCTTCATTTTCTTTAACGAACTAGAACTTTTTCTAAAAATAACAAGTGCCCCGATTCCGGCCGAAACGACTCGAATTACACTTCGACACCCTTCAACATGATCGCCACGATGCACAGAGCGCCCTCGTAAATTTTCGATCACGTTGTATTTTTTCACAACCAGGACCGAAACCCTAGGCCGAACAAAATGGTCGTACGCGAAGTGCAATTTTTTGGCTCGAAATTTTACGAGCTTGTGCAGAACTTCTAGGCAATCATATCGGCAGGTGACACGAAGTGATTCGAGTTCGTTTGCCCTCCCATTTTCTTTAACGAACGATAACTTTCTCTAAAAATAACAAGGGCCCCGATCCCGGCCGAAACGACTCGAATTACACTTCGAGACCCGCCGACATGATCGCCACGATGCACAGAGCACCCTCGTAAATTTTCGATCACGTTGTATTTTTTTACAACCAGGACCGAAACCCTAGGCCGAACAAAATGGTCGTACGCGAAGTGAAATTTTTTGGCTCGAAATTTTACGAGCTTGTGCAGAACTTCTAGGCAATCATATCGGCAGGTGACACGAAGTGATTCGAGTTCGTTTGCCCTCCCATTTTCTTTAACGAACGATAACTTTTTCTAAAAACAACAAGTGCCCCGATCCCGGCCGAAACGACTCGAATTACACTTCGAGACCCGCCGACATGATCGCCACGATGCACAGAGCACCCTCGTAAATTTTCGATCACGTTGTATTTTTTCACAACCAGGACCGAAACCCTAGGCCGAACAAAATGGTCGTACGCGAAGTGAAATTTTTTGGCTCGAAATTTTACGAGCTTGTGCAGAACTTCTAGGCAATCATATCGGCAGGTGACACGAAGTGATTCGAGTTCGTTTGCCCCCCCCATTTTCTTTAACGAACGATAACTTTTTCTGAAAATAACAAGTGCCCCGATCCCGGCCGAAACGACTCGAATTACACTTCGACACCCTTCAACATGATCGCCACGATGCACAGAGCACCCTCGTAAATTTTCGATCACGTTGTATTTTTTCACAACCAGGACCGAAAACCTTAGGCCGAACAAAATGGTCGTACGCGAAGTGAAATTTTTTGGCTCGAAATTTTACGAGCTTGTGCAGAACTTCTAGGCAATCATATCGGCAGGTGACACGAAGTGATTCGAGTTCGTTTGCCCCCCCATTTTCTTTAACGAACTAGAACTTTTTCTAAAAATAACAAGTGTCCCGATTCCGGCCGAAACGACTCGAATTACACTTCGACACCCTTCAACATGATCGCCACGATGCACAGAGCGCCCTCATAAATTTTCGATCACGTTGTATTTTTTCACAACCAAGACCGAAACCCTAGGCCGAACAAAATGGTCGTACGCGATGTGAAATTTTTTGGCTCGAAATTTTACGAGCTTGTGTAGAACTTCTAGGCAATCATATCGGCAGGTGACACGAAGTGATTCGAGTTCGTTTGCCCTCCCATTTTCCTTAACGAACGATAACTTTTTCTAAACATAACAAGTGCCCCGATCCCGTCCGAAACGACTCGAATTACACTTCGAGACCCGCCGACATGATCGCGACGATGCACAGAGCACCCTCGTAAATTTTCGATCACGTTGTATTTTTTCACAACCAGGACCGAAACCCTAGGCCGAACAAAATGGTCGTACGCGAAGTGAAATTTTTTGGCTCGAAATTTTACGAGCTTGTGCAGAACTTCTAGGCAATCATATCGGCAGGTGACACGAAGTGATTCGAGTTCGTTTGCCCTCCCATTTTCTTTAACGAACGATAACTTTTTCTAAACATAACAAGTGCCCCGATCCCGTCCGAAACGACTCGAATTACACTTCGAGACCCGCCGACATGATCGCCACGATGCACAGAGCACCCTCGTAAATTTTCGATCACGTTGTATTTTTTCACAACCAGGACCGAAACCCTAGGCCGAACAAAATGGTCGCACGCGAAGTGAAATTTTTTGGCTCGAAATTTTACGAGCTTGTGCAGAACTTCTAGGCAATCATATCGGCAGGTGACACGAAGTGATTCGAGTTCGTTTGCCCCCCCCATTTTCTTTAACGAACGATAACTTTTTCTGAAAATAACAAGTGCTCCGATCCCAGCCGAAACGACTCGAATTACACTTCGACACCCTTCAACATGATCGCCACGATGCACAGAGCGCCCTCGTAAATTTTCAATCACGTTGTATTTTTTCACAACCAGGACCGAAACCCTAGGCCGAACAAAATGGTCATACGCGAAGTGAAATTTTTTGGCTCGAAATTTTACAAGCTTGTGCAGAACTTCTAGGCAATCATATCGGCAGGTGACACGAAGTGATTCGAGTTCGTTTGCCCTCCCATTTTCTTTAACGAACGATAACTTTTTCTAAACATAACAAGTGCCCCGATCCCGTCCGAAACGACTCGAATTACACTTCGAGACCCGCCGACATGATCGCCACGATGCACAGAGCACCCTCGTAAATTTTCGATCACGTTGTATTTTTTCACAACCAGGACCGAAACCCTAGGCCGAACAAAATGGTCGTACGCGAAGTGAAATTTTTTGGCTCGAAATTTTACGAGCTTGTGCAGAACTTCTAGGCAATCATATCGGCAGGTGACACGAAGTGATTCGAGTTCGTTTGCCCCCCCCATTTTCTTTAACGAACGATAACTTTTTCTGAAAATAACAAGTGCTCCGATCCCGGCCGAAACGACTCGAATTACACTTCGACACCCTTCAACATGATCGCCACGATGCACAGAGCGCATCGTACGCGAAGTGAAATTTTTTGGCTCGAAATTTTACGAGCTTGTGCAGAACTTCTAGGCAATCATATCGGCAGGTGACACGAAGTGATTCGAGTTCGTTTGCCCTCCCATTTTCTTTAACGAACGATAACTTTTTCTAAAAATAACAAGTGCCCCGATCCCGGCCGAAACGACTCGAATTACACTTCGAGACCCGCCGACATGATCGCCACGATGCACAGAGCGCCCTCGTAAATTTTCGATCACGTTGTATTTTTTCACAACCAGGACCGAAACCCTAGGCCGAACAAAATGGTCGTACGCGAAGTGAAATTTTTTGGCTCGAAATTTTACGAGCTTGTGCAGAACTTCTAGGCAATCATATCGGCAGGTGACACGAAGTGATTCGAGTTCGTTTGCCCCCCCATTTTCTTTAACGAACGATAACTTTTTCTGAAAATAACAAGTGCCCAGATCCCGGCCGAAACGACTCGAATTACACTTCGACACCCTTCAACATGATCGCCACGATGCACAGAGCGCCCTCGTAAATTTTCGATCACGTTGTATTTTTTCACAACCAGGACCGAAACCCTAGGCCGAACAAAATGGTCGTACGTGAAGTGAAATTTTTTGACTCGAAATTTTACGAGCTTGTGCAGAACTTCTAGGCAATCATATCGGCAGGTGACACGAAGTGATTCGAGTTCGTTTGCCCTCCCATTTTCTTTAACGAACGATAACTTTTTCTAAAAATAACAAGTGCCCCGATCCCGGCCGAAACGACTCGAATTACACTTCGAGACCCGCCGACATGATCGCCACGATGCACAGAGCGCCCTCGTAAATTTTCGATCACGTTGTATTTTTTCACAACCAGTACCGAAACCCTAGGCCGAACAAAATGGTCGTACGC
Organism: Corylus avellana; assembly: GCF_965113065.1. Classification (NCBI taxonomy): domain Eukaryota; kingdom Viridiplantae; phylum Streptophyta; class Magnoliopsida; order Fagales; family Betulaceae; genus Corylus; species Corylus avellana. The sequence goes on from NC_142493.1 coordinate 15,084,714, forward strand.
GAAGTGAAATTTTTTGGCTCGAAATTTTACGAGCTTGTGCAGAACTTCTAGGCAATCATATCGGCAGGTGACACGAAGTGATTCGAGTTCGTTTGCCCCCCCATTTTCTTTAACGAACGATAACTTTTTCTGAAAATAACAAGTGCCCAGATCCCGGCCGAAACGACTCGAATTACACTTCGACACCCTTCAACATGATCGCCACGATGCACAGAGCGCCCTCGTAAATTTTCGATCACGTTGTATTTTTTCACAACCAGGACCGAAACCCTAGGCCGAACAAAATGGTCGTACGCGAAGTGAAATTTTTTGGCTCGAAATTTTACGAGCTTGTGCAGAACTTCTAGGCAATCATATCGGCAGGTGACACGAAGTGATTCGAGTTCGTTTGCCCTCCCATTTTCTTTAACGAACGATAACTTTTTCTAAAAATAACAAGTGCCCCGATCCCGGCCGAAACGACTCGAATTACACTTCGAGACCCGCCGACATGATCGCCACGATGCACAGAGCACCCTCGTAAATTTTCGATCACGTTGTATTTTTTCACAACCAGGACCGAAACCCTAGGCCGAACAAAATGGTCGTACGCGAAGTGAAATTTTTTGGCTCGAAATTTTACGAGCTTGTGCAGAACTTCTAGGCAATCATATCGGCAGGTGACACGAAGTGATTCGAGTTCGTTTGCCCCCCCATTTTCTTTAACGAACGATAACTTTTTCTGAAAATAACAAGTGCCCCGATCCCGGCCGAAACGACTCGAATTACACTTCGACACCCTTCAACATGATCGCCACGATGCACAGAGCGCCCTCGTAAATTTTCGATCACGTTGTATTTTTTCACAACCAGGACCGAAACCCTAGGCCGAACAAAATGGTCGTACGCGAAGTGAAATTTTTTGGCTCGAAATTTTACGAGCTTGTGCAGAACTTCTAGGCAATCATATCGGCAGGTGACACGAAGTGATTCGAGTTCGTTTGCCCCCCCATTTTCTTTAACGAACGATAACTTTTTCTGAAAATAACAAGTGCCCCGATCCCGGCCGAAACGACTCGAATTACACTTCGACACCCTTCAACATGATCGCCACGATGCACAGAGCGCCCTCGTAAATTTTCGATCACGTTGTATTTTTTCACAACCAGGACCGAAACCCTAGGCCGAACAAAATGGTCGTACGCGAAGTGAAATTTTTTGGCTCGAAATTTTACGAGCTTGTGCAGAACTTCTAGGCAATCATATCGGCAGGTGACACGAAGTGATTCGAGTTCGTTTGCCCCCCCATTTTCTTTAACGAACGATAACTTTTTATGAAAATAACAGGTGCCCCGATCCCGGCCGAAACGACTCGAATTACACTTCGACACCCTTCAACATGATCGCCACGATGCACAGAGCACCCTCGTAAATTTTCGATCACGTTGTATTTTTTCACAACCAGGACCGAAATCCTAGGCCGAACAAAATGGTCGTACGCGAAGTGAAATTTTTTGGCTCGAAATTTTACGAGCTTGTGCAGAACTTCTAGGCAATCATATCGGCAGGTGACACGAAGTGATTCGAGTTCGTTTTCCCCCCCATTTTCTTTAACGAACGATAACTTTTTCTGAAAATAACAAGTGCCCCGATCCCGGCCGAAACGACTCGAATTACACTTCGACACCCTTCAACATGATCGCCACGATGCACAGAGCGCCCTCGTAAATTTTCGATCACGTTGTATTTTTTCACAACCAGGACCGAAACCCTAGGCCGAACAAAATGGTCGTACGCGAAGTGAAATTTTTTGGCTCGAAATTTTACGAGCTTGTGCAGAACTTCTAGGCAATCATATAGGCAGGTGACACGAAGTGATTCGAGTTCGTTTGCCCTCCCATTTTCTTTAACGAACGATAACTTTTTCTAAAAATAACAAGTGCCCCGATCCCGGCCGAAACGACTCGAATTACACTTCGAGACCCGCCGACATGATCGCCACGATGCACAGAGCACCCTCGTAAATTTTCGATCACGTTGTATTTTTTCACAACCAGGACCGAAACCCTAGGCCGAACAAAATGGTCGTACGCGAAGTGAAATTTTTTGGCTCGAAATTTTACGAGCTTGTGCAGAACTTCTAGGCAATCATATCGGCAGGTGACACGAAGTGATTCGAGTTCGTTTGCCCTCCCATTTTCTTTAACGAACGATAACTTTTTCTAAAAATAACAAGTGCCCCGATCCCGGCCGAAACGACTCGAATTACACTTCGAGACCCGCCGACATGATCGCCACGATGCACAGAGCACCCTCGTAAATTTTCGATCACGTTGTATTTTTTCACAACCAGGACCGAAACCCTAGGCCGAACAAAATGGTCGTACGCGAAGTGAAATTTTTTGGCTCGAAATTTTACGAGCTTGTGCAGAACTTCTAGGCAATCATATCGGCAGGTGACACGAAGTGATTCGAGTTCGTTTGCCCCCCCATTTTCTTTAACGAACGATAACTTTTTCTGAAAATAACAAGTGCCCCGATCCCGGCCGAAACGACTCGAATTACACTTCGACACCCTTCAACATGATCGCCACGATGCACAGAGCGCCCTCGTAAATTTTCGATCACGTTGTATTTTTTCACAACCAGGACCGAAACCCTAGGCCGAACTAAATGGTCGTACGCGAAGTGAAATTTTTTGGCTCGAAATTTTACGAGCTTGTGCAGAACTTCTAGGCAATCATATCGGCAGGTGACACGAAGTGATTCGAGTTCGTTTGCCCCCCCCATTTTCTTTAACGAACGATAACTTTTTCTGAAAATAACAAGTGCCCCGATCCCGGCCGAAACGACTCGAATTACACTTCGACACCCTTCAACATGATCGCCACGATGCACAGAGCGCCCTCGTAAATTTTCGATCACGTGGTATTTTTTCACAACCAGGACCGAAACCCTAGGCCGAACAAAATGGTCGTACGCGAAGTGAAATTTTTTGGCTCGAAATTTTACGAGCTTGTGCAGAACTTCTAGGCAATCATATCGGCAGGTGACACGAAGTGATTCGAGTTCGTTTGCCCCCCCATTTTCTTTAACGAACGATAACTTTTTCTGAAAATAACAGGTGCCCCGATCCCGGCCGAAACGACTCGAATTACACTTCGAGACCCGCCGACAAGATCGCCACGATGCACAGAGCACCCTCGTAAATTTTCGATCACGTTGTATTTTTTCACAACCAGGACCGAAACCCTAGGCCGAACCAAATGGTCGTACGCGAAGTGAAATTTTTTGGCTCGAAATTTTACGAGCTTGTGCAGAACTTCTAGGCAATCATATCGGCAGGTGACACGAAGTGATTCGAGTTCGTTTGCCCTCCCATTTTCTTTAACGAACGATAACTTTTTCTGAAAATAACAAGTGCCCCGATCCCGGCCGAAACGACTCGAATTACACTTCGAGACCCGCCGACATGATCGCCACGATGCACAGAGCACCCTCGTAAATTTTCGATCACGTTGTATTTTTTCACAACCAGGACCGAAACCCTAGGCCGAACAAAATGGTCGTACGCGAAGTGAAATTTTTTGGCTCGAAATTTTACGAGCTTGTGCAGAACTTCTAGGCAATCATATCGGCAGGTGACACGAAGTGATTCGAGTTCGTTTGCCCTCCCATTTTCTTTAACGAACGATAACTTTTTCTAAAAATAACAAGTGCCCCGATCCCGGCCGAAACGACTCGAATTACACTTCGACACCCGCCGACAAGATCGCCACGATGCACAGAGCACCCTCGTAAATTTTCGATCACGTTGTATTTTTTCACAACCAGGACCGAAACCCTAGGCCGAACCAAATGGTCGTACGCGAAGTGAAATTTTTTGGCTCGAAATTTTACGAGCTTGTGCAGAACTTCTAGGCAATCATATCGGCAGGTGACACGAAGTGATTCGAGTTCGTTTGCCCTCCCATTTTCTTTAACGAACGATAACTTTTTCTGAAAATAACAAGTGCCCCGATCCCGGCCGAAACGACTCGAATTACACTTCGAGACCCGCCGACATGATCGCCACGATGCACAGAGCACCCTCGTAAATTTTCGATCACGTTGTATTTTTTCACAACCAGGACCGAAACCCTAGGCCGAACAAAATGGTCGTACGCGAAGTGAAATTTTTTGGCTCGAAATTTTACGAGCTTGTGCAGAACTTCTAGGCAATCATATCGGCAGGTGACACGAAGTGATTCGAGTTCGTTTGCCCTCCCATTTTCTTTAACGAACGATAACTTTTTCTAAAAATAACAAGTGCCCCGATCCCGGCCGAAACGACTCGAATTACACTTCGACACCCTTCAACATGATCGCCACGATGCACAGAGCGCCCTCGTAAATTTTCGATCACGTTGTATTTTTTCACAACCAGGACCGAAACCCTAGGCCGAACAAAATGGTCGTACGCGAAGTGAAATTTTTTGGCTCGAAATTTTACGAGCTTGTGCAGAACTTCTAGGCAATCATATCGGCAGGTGACACGAAGTGATTCGAGTTCGTTTGCCCCCCCATTTTCTTTAACGAACGATAACTTTTTCTGAAAATAACAGGTGCCCCGATCCCGGCCGAAACGACTCGAATTACACTTCGAGACCCGCCGACATGAACGCCACGATGCACAGAGCACCCTCGTAAATTTTCGATCACGTTGTATTTTTTCACAACCAGGACCGAAACACTAGGCCGAACAAAATGGTCGTACGCGAAGTGAAATTTTTTGGCTCGAAATTTTACGAGCTTGTGCAGAACTTCTAGGCAATCATATCGGCAGGTGACACGAAGTGATTCGAGTTCGTTTGCCCTCCCATTTTCTTTAACGAACGATAACTTTTTATAAAAATAACAAGTGCCCCGATCCCGGCCGAAACGACTCGAATTACACTTCGAGACCCGCCGACATGATCGCCACGATGCACAGAGCACCCTCGTAAATTTTCGATCACGTTGTATTTTTTCACAACCAGGACCGAAACCCTAGGACGAACAAAATGGTCGTACGCGAAGTGAAATTTTTTGGCTCGAAATTTTACGAGCTTGTGCAGAACTTCTAGGCAATCATATCGGCAGGTGACACGAAGTGATTCGAGTTCGTTTGCCCTCCCATTTTCTTTAACGAACGATAACTTTTTCTAAAAATAACAAGTGCCCCGATCCCGGCCGAAACGACTCGAATTACACTTCGAGACCCGCCGACATGATCGCCACGATGCACAGAGCACCCTCGTAAATTTTCGATCACGTTGTATTTTTTCACAACCAGGACCGAAACCCTAGGCCGAACAAAATGGTCGTACGCGAAGTGAAATTTTTTGGCTCGAAATTTTACGAGCTTGTGCAGAACTTCTAGGCAATCATATCGGCAGGTGACACGAAGTGATTCGAGTTCGTTTGCCCTCCCATTTTCTTTAACGAACGATAACTTTTTCTAAAAATAACAAGTGCCCCGATCCCGGCCGAAACGACTCGAATTACACTTCGACACCCTTCAACATGATCGCCACGATGCACAGAGCGCCCTCGTAAATTTTCGATCACGTTGTATTTTTTCACAACCAGGACCGAAACCCTAGGCCGAACAAAATGGTCGTACGCGAAGTGAAATTTTTTGGCTCGAAATTTTACGAGCTTGTGCAGAACTTCTAGGCAATCATATCGGCAGGTGACACGAAGTGATTCGAGTTCGTTTGCCCCCCCATTTTCTTTAACGAACGATAACTTTTTCTGAAAATAACAGGTGCCCCGATCCCGGCCGAAACGACTCGAATTACACTTCGAGACCCGCCGACATGAACGCCACGATGCACAGAGCACCCTCGTAAATTTTCGATCACGTTGTATTTTTTCACAACCAGGACCGAAACACTAGGCCGAACAAAATGGTCGTACGCGAAGTGAAATTTTTTGGCTCGAAATTTTACGAGCTTGTGCAGAACTTCTAGGCAATCATATCGGCAGGTGACACGAAGTGATTCGAGTTCGTTTGCCCTCCCATTTTCTTTAACGAACGATAACTTTTTCTAAAAATAACAAGTGCCCCGATCCCGGCCGAAACGACTCGAATTACACTTCGAGACCCGCCGACATGATCGCCACGATGCACAGAGCACCCTCGTAAATTTTCGATCACGTTGTATTTTTTCACAACCAGGACCGAAACCCTAGGCCGAACAAAATGGTCGTACGCGAAGGGAAATTTTTTGGCTCGAAATTTTACGAGCTTGTGCAGAACTTCTAGGCAATCATATCGGCAGGTGACACGAAGTGATTCGAGTTCGTTTGCCCCCCCCATTTTCTTTAACGAACGATAACTTTTTCTGAAAATAACAAGTGCCCCGATCCCGGCCGAAACGACTCGAATTACACTTCGACACCCTTCAACATGATCGCCACGATGCACAGAGCGCCCTCGTAAATTTTCGATCACGTTGTATTTTTTCACAACCAGGACCGAAAACCTTAGGCCGAACAAAATGGTCGTACGCGAAGTGAAATTTTTTGGCTCGAAATTTTACGAGCTTGTGCAGAACTTCTGGGCAATCATATCGGCAGGTGACACGAAGTGATTCGAGTTCGTTTGCCCCCCCATTTTCTTTAACGAACGATAACTTTTTCTGAAAATAACAGGTGCCCCGATCCCGGCCGAAACGACTCGAATTACACTTCGAGACCCGCCGACATGAACGCCACGATGCACAGAGCACCCTCGTAAATTTTCGATCACGTTGTATTTTTTCACAACCAGGACCGAAACACTAGGCCGAACAAAATGGTCGTACGCGAAGTGAAATTTTTTGGCTCGAAATTTTACGAGCTTGTGCAGAACTTCTAGGCAATCATATCGGCAGGTGACACGAAGTGATTCGAGTTCGTTTGCCCTCCCATTTTCTTTAACGAACGATAACTTTTTCTAAAAATAACAAGTGCCCCGATCCCGGCCGAAACGACTCGAATTACACTTCGAGACCCGCCGACATGATCGCCACGATGCACAGAGCACCCCCGTAAATTTTCGATCACGTTGTATTTTTTCACAACCAGAACCGAAACCCTAGGCCGAACAAAATGGTCGTACGCGAAGTGAAATTTTTTGGCTCGAAATTTTACGAGCTTGTGCAGAACTTCTAGGCAATCATATCGGCAGGTGACACGAAGTGATTCGAGTTCGTTTGCCCCCCCCCATTTTCTTTAACGAACGATAACTTTTTCTGAAAATAACAAGTGCCCCGATCCCGGCCGAAACGACTCGAATTACACTTCGACACCCTTCAACATGATCGCCACGATGCACAGAGCACCCTCGTAAATTTTCGATCACGTTGTATTTTTTCACAACCAGGACCGAAAACCTTAGGCCGAACAAAATGGTCGTACGCGAAGTGAAATTTTTTGGCTCGAAATTTTACGAGCTTGTGCAGAACTTCTAGGCAATCATATCGGCAGGTGACACGAAGTGATTCGAGTTCGTTTGCCCCCCCATTTTCTTTAACGAACTAGAACTTTTTCTAAAAATAACAAGTGCCCCGATTCCGGCCGAAACGACTCGAATTACACTTCGACACCCTTCAACATGATCGCCACGATGCACAGAGCGCCCTCGTAAATTTTCGATCACGTTGTATTTTTTCACAACCAGGACCGAAACCCTAGGCCGAACAAAATGGTCGTACGCGAAGTGAAATTTTTTGGCTCGAAATTTTACGAGCTTGTGCAGAACTTCTAGGCAATCATATCGGCAGGTGACACGAAGTGATTCGAGTTCGTTTGCCCTCCCATTTTCTTTAACGAACGATAACTTTTTCTAAAAATAACAAGTGCCTCGATCCCGGCCGAAACGACTCGAATTACACTTCGAGACCCGCCGACATGATCGCCACGATGCACAGAGCACCCTCGTAAATTTTCGATCACGTTGTATTTTTTCACAACCAGGACCGAAACCCTAGGCCGAACAAAATGGTCGTACGCGAAGTGAAATTTTTTGGCTCGAAATTTTACGAGCTTGTGCAGAACTTCTAGGCAATCATATCGGCAGGTGACACGAAGTGATTCGAGTTCGTTTGCCCCCCCATTTTCTTTAACGAACGATAACTTTTTCTGAAAATAACAAGTGCCCCGATCCCGGCCGAAACGACTCGAATTACACTTCGACACCCTTCAACATGATCGCCACGATGCACAGAGCGCCCTCGTAAATTTTCGATCACGTTGTATTTTTTCACAACCAGGACCGAAACCCTAGGCCGAACAAAATGGTCGTACGCGAAGTGAAATTTTTTGGCTCGAAATTTTACGAGCTTGTGCAGAACTTCTAGGCAATCATATCGGCAGGTGACACGAAGTGATTCGAGTTCGTTTGCCCCCCCATTTTCTTTAACGAACGATAACTTTTTCTGAAAATAACAAGTGCCCCGATCCCGGCCGAAACGACTCAAATTACACTTCGACACCCTTCAACATGATCGCCACGATGCACAGAGCGCCCTCGTAAATTTTCGATCACGTTGTATTTTTTCACAACCAGGACCGAAACCCTAGGCCGAACAAAATGGTCGTACGCGAAGTGAAATTTTTTGGCTCGAAATTTTACGAGCTTGTGCAGAACTTCTAGGCAATCATATCGGCAGGTGACACGAAGTGATTCGAGTTCGTTTGCCCCCCCATTTTCTTTAACGAACGATAACTTTTTCTGAAAATAACAAGTGCCCCGATCCCGGCCGAAACGACTCGAATTACACTTCGACACCCTTCAACATGATCGCCACGATGCACAGAGCGCCCTCGTAAATTTTCGATCACGTTGTATTTTTTCACAACCAGGACCGAAACCCTAGGCCGAACAAAATGGTCGTACGCGAAGTGAAATTTTTTGGCTCGAAATTTTACGAGCTTGTGCAGAACTTCTAGGCAATCATATCGGCAGGTGACACGAAGTGATTCGAGTTCGTTTGCCCCCCCATTTTCTTTAACGAACGATAACTTTTTCTGAAAATAACAGGTGCCCCGATCCCGGCCGAAACGACTCGAATTACACTTCGAGACCCGCCGACATGATCGCCACGATGCACAGAGCACCCTCGTAAATTTTCGATCACGTAGTATTTTTTCACAACCAGGACCGAAACCCTAGGCCGAACCAAATGGTCGTACGCGAAGTGAAATTTTTTGGCTCGAAATTTTACGAGCTTGTGCAGAACTTCTAGGCAATCATATCCGCAGGTGACACGAAGTGATTCGAGTTCGTTTGCCCTCCCATTTTCTTTAACGAACGATAACTTTTTCTGAAAATAACAAGTGCCCCGATCCCGGCCGAAACGACTCGAATTACACTTCGAGACCCGCCGACATGATCGCCACGATGCACAGAGCACCCTCGTAAATTTTCGATCACGTTGTATTTTTTCACAACCAGGTCCGAAACCCTAGGCCGAACAAAATGGTCGTACGCGAAGTGAAATTTTTTGGCTCGAAATTTTACGAGCTTGTGCAGAACTTCTAGGCAATCATATCGGCAGGTGACACGAAGTGATTCGAGTTCGTTTGCCCTCCCATTTTCTTTAACGAACGATAACTTTTTCTAAAAATAACAAGTGCCCCGATCCCGGCCGAAACGACTCGAATTACACTTCGAGACCCGCCGACATGATCGCCACGATGCACAGAGCACCCTCGTAAATTTTCGATCACGTTGTATTTTTTCACAACCAGGACCGAAACCCTAGGCCGAACAAAATGGTCGTACGCGAAGTGAAATTTTTTGGCTCGAAATTTTACGAGCTTGTGCAGAACTTCTAGGCAATCATATCGGCAGGTGACACGAAGTGATTCGAGTTCGTTTGCCCCCCCATTTTCTTTAACGAACGATAACTTTTTCTGAAAATAACAAGTGCCCCGATCCCGGCCGAAACGACTCGAATTACACTTCGACACCCTTCAACATGATCGCCACGATGCACAGAGCGCGCTCGTAAATTTTCGATCACGTTGTATTTTTTCACAACCAGGACCGAAACCCTAGGCCGAACAAAATGGTCGTACGCGAAGTGAAATTTTTTGGCTCGAAATTTTACGAGCTTGTGCAGAACTTCTAGGCAATCATATCGGCAGGTGACACGAAGTGATTCGAGTTCGTTTGCCCCCCCATTTTCTTTAACGAACGATAACTTTTTCTGAAAATAACAAGTGCCCCGATCCCGGCCGAAACGACTCGAATTACACTTCGACACCCTTCAACATGATCGCCACGATGCACAGAGCGCCCTCGTAAATTTTCGATCACGTTGTATTTTTTCACAACCAGGACCGAAACCCTAGGCCGAACAAAATGGTCGTACGCGAAGTGAAATTTTTTGGCTCGAAATTTTACGAGCTTGTGCAGAACTTCTAGGCAATCATATCGGCAGGTGACACGAAGTGATTCGAGTTCGTTTGCCCCCCCATTTTCTTTAACGAACAATAACTTTTTCTGAAAATAACAGGTGCCCCGATCCCGGCCGAAACGACTCGAATTACACTTCGAGACCCGCCGACATGATCGCCACGATGCACAGAGCACCCTCGTAAATTTTCGATCACGTAGTATTTTTTCACAACCAGGACCGAAACCCTAGGCCGAACCAAATGGTCGTACGCGAAGTGAAATTTTTTGGCTCGAAATTTTACGAGCTTGTGCAGAACTTCTAGGCAATCATATCGGCAGGTGACACGAAGTGATTCGAGTTCGTTTGCCCTCCCATTTTCTTTAACGAACGATAACTTTTTCTGAAAATAACAAGTGCCCCGATCCCGGCCGAAACGACTCGAATTACACTTCGAGACCCGCCGACATGATCGCCACGATGCACAGAGCACCCTCGTAAATTTTCGATCACGTTGTATTTTTTCACAACCAGGACCGAAACCCTAGGCCGAACAAAATGGTCGTACGCGAAGTGAAATTTTTTGGCTCGAAATTTTACGAGCTTGTGCAGAACTTCTAGGCAATCATATCGGCAGGTGACACGAAGTGATTCGAGTTCGTTTGCCCTCCCATTTTCTTTAACGAACGATAACTTTTTCTAAAAATAACAAGTGCCCCGATCCCGGCCGAAACGACTCGAATTACACTTCGAGACCCGCCGACATGATCGCCACGATGCACAGAGCACCCTCGTAAATTTTCGATCACGTTGTATTTTTTCACAACCAGGACCGAAACCCTAGGCCGAACAAAATGGTCGTACGCGAAGTGAAATTTTTTGGCTCGAAATTTTACGAGCTTGTGCAGAACTTCTAGGCAATCATATCGGCAGGTGACACGAAGTGATTCGAGTTCGTTTGCCCCCCCATTTTCTTTAACGAACGATAACTTTTTCTGAAAATAACAAGTGCCCCGATCCCGGCCGAAACGACTCGAATTACACTTCGACACCCTTCAACATGATCGCCACGATGCACAGAGCGCCCTCGTAAATTTTCGATCACGTTGTATTTTTTCACAACCAGGACCGAAACCCTAGGCCGAACAAAATGGTCGTACGCGAAGTGAAATTTTTTGGCTCGAAATTTTACGAGCTTGTGCAGAACTTCTAGGCAATCATATCGGCAGGTGACACGAAGTGATTCGAGTTCGTTTGCCCCCCCATTTTCTTTAACGAACGATAACTTTTTCTGAAAATAACAGGTGCCCCGATCCCGGCCGAAACGACTCGAATTACACTTCGAGACCCGCCGACATGATCGCCACGATGCACAGAGCACCCTCGAAAATTTTCGATCACGTAGTATTTTTTCACAACCAGGACCGAAACCCTAGGCCGAACCAAATGGTCGTACGCGAAGTGAAATTTTTTGGCTCGAAATTTTACGAGCTTGTGCAGAACTTCTAGGCAATCATATCGGCAGGTGACACGAAGTGATTCGAGTTCGTTTGCCCTCCCATTTTCTTTAACGAACGATAACTTTTTCTGAAAATAACAAGTGCCCCGATCCCGGCCGAAACGACTCGAATTACACTTCGAGACCCGCCGACATGATCGCCACGATGCACAGAGCACCCTCGTAAATTTTCGATCACGTTGTATTTTTTCACAACCAGGACCGAAACCCTAGGCCGAACAAAATGGTCGTACGCGAAGTGAAATTTTTTGGCTCGAAATTTTACGAGCTTGTGCAGAACTTCTAGGCAATCATATCGGCAGGTGACACGAAGTGATTCGAGTTCGTTTGCCCTCCCATTTTCTTTAACGAACGATAACTTTTTCTAAAAATAACAAGTGCCCCGATCCCGGCCGAAACGACTCGAATTACACTTCGAGACCCGCCGACATGATCGCCACGATGCACAGAGCACCCTCGTAAATTTTCGATCACGTAGTATTTTTTCACAACCAGGACCGAAACCCTAGGCCGAACCAAATGGTCGTACGCGAAGTGAAATTTTTTGGCTCGAAATTTTACGAGCTTGTGCAGAACTTCTAGGCAATCATATCGGCAGGTGACACGAAGTGATTCGAGTTCGTTTGCCCTCCCATTTTCTTTAACGAACGATAACTTTTTCTGAAAATACAAGTGCCCCGATCCCGGCCGAAACGACTCGAATTACACTTCGAGACCCGCCGACATGATCGCCACGATGCACAGAGCACCCTCGTAAATTTTCGATCACGTTGTATTTTTTCACAACCAGGACCGAAACCCTAGGCCGAACAAAATGGTCGTACGCGAAGTGAAATTTTTTGGCTCGAAATTTTACGAGCTTGTGCAGAACTTCTAGGCAATCATATCGGCAGGTGACACGAAGTGATTCGAGTTCGTTTGCCCTCCCATTTTCTTTAACGAACGATAACTTTTTCTAAAAATAACAAGTGCCCCGATCCCGGCCGAAACGACTCGAATTACACTTCGAGACCCGCCGACATGATCGCCACGATGCACAGAGCACCCTCGTAAATTTTCGATCACGTTGTATTTTTTCACAACCAGGACCGAAACCCTAGGCCGAACAAAATGGTCGTACGCGAAGTGAAATTTTTTGGCTCGAAATTTTACGAGCTTGTGCAGAACTTCTAGGCAATCATATCGGCAGGTGACACGAAGTGATTCGAGTTCGTTTGCCCCCCCATTTTCTTTAACGAACGATAACTTTTTCTGAAAATAACAAGTGCCTCGATCCCGGCCGAAACGACTCGAATTACACTTCGACACCCTTCAACATGATCGCCACGATGCACAGAGCGCCCTCGTAAATTTTCGATCACGTTGTATTTTTTCACAACCAGGACCGAAACCCTAGGCCGAACAAAATGGTCGTACGCGAAGTGAAATTTTTTGGCTCGAAATTTTACGAGCTTGTGCAGAACTTCTAGGCAATCATATCGGCAGGTGACACGAAGTGATTCGAGTTCGTTTGCCCCCCCATTTTCTTTAACGAACGATAACTTTTTCTGAAAATAACAGGTGCCCCGATCCCGGCCGAAACGACTCGAATTACACTTCGAGACCCGCCGACATGATCGCCACGATGCACAGAGCACCCTCGAAAATTTTCGATCACGTAGTATTTTTTCACAACCAGGACCGAAACCCTAGGCCGAACCAAATGGTCGTACGCGAAGTGAAATTTTTTGGCTCGAAATTTTACGAGCTTGTGCAGAACTTCTAGGCAATCATATCGGCAGGTGACACGAAGTGATTCGAGTTCGTTTGCCCTCCCATTTTCTTTAACGAACGATAACTTTTTCTGAAAATAACAAGTGCCCCGATCCAGGCCGAAACGACTCGAATTACACTTCGAGACCCGCCGACATGATCGCCACGATGCACAGAGCACCCTCGTAAATTTTCGATCACGTTGTATTTTTTCACAACCAGGACCGAAACCCTAGGCCGAACAAAATGGTCGTACGCGAAGTGAAATTTTTTGGCTCGAAATTTTACGAGCTTGTGCAGAACTTCTAGGCAATCATATCGGCAGGTGACACGAAGTGATTCGAGTTCGTTTGCCCTCCCATTTTCTTTAACGAACGATAACTTTTTCTAAAAATAACAAGTGCCCCGATCCCGGCCGAAACGACTCGAATTACACTTCGAGACCCGCCGACATGATCGCCACGATGCACAGAGCACCCTCGTAAATTTTCGATCACGTTGTATTTTTTCACAACCAGGACCGAAACCCTAGGCCGAACAAAATGGTCGTACGCGAAGTGAAATTTTTTGGCTCGAAATTTTACGAGCTTGTGCAGAACTTCTAGGCAATCATATCGGCAGGTGACACGAAGTGATTCGAGTTCGTTTGCCCCCCCATTTTCTTTAACGAACGATAACTTTTTCTGAAAATAACAAGTGCCCCGATCCCGGCCAAAACGACTCGAATTACACTTCGACACCCTTCAACATGATCGCCACGATGCACAGAGCGCCCTCGTAAATTTTCGATCACGTTGTATTTTTTCACAACCAGAACCGAAACCCTAGGCCGAACAAAATGGTCGTACGCGAAGTGAAATTTTTTGGCTCGAAATTTTACGAGCTTGTGCAGAACTTCTAGGCAATCATATCGGCAGGTGACACGAAGTGATTCGAGTTCGTTTGCCCCCCCATTTTCTTTAACGAACGATAACTTTTTCTGAAAATAACAAGTGCCCCGATCCCGGCCGAAACAACTCGAATTACACTTCGACACCCTTCAACATGATCGCCACGATGCACAGAGCGCCCTCGTAAATTTTCGATCACGTTGTATTTTTTCACAACCAGGACCGAAACCCTAGGCCGAACAAAATGGTCGTACGCGAAGTGAAATTTTTTGGCTCGAAATTTTACGAGCTTGTGCAGAACTTCTAGGCAATCATATCGGCAGGTGACACGAAGTGATTCGAGTTCGTTTGCCCCCCCATTTTCTTTAACGAACGATAACTTTTTCTGAAAATAACAGGTGCCCCGATCCCGGCCGAAACGACTCGAATTACACTTCGAGACCCGCCGACATGATCGCCACGATGCACAGAGCACCCTCGTAAATTTTCGATCACGTTGTATTTTTTCACAACCAGGACCGAAACCCTAGGCCGAACCAAATGGTCGTACGCGAAGTGAAATTTTTTGGCTCGAAATTTTACGAGCTTGTGCAGAACTTCTAGGCAATCATATCGGCAGGTGACACGAAGTGATTCGAGTTCGTTTGCCCTCCCATTTTCTTTAACGAACGATAACTTTTTCTGAAAATAACAAGTGCCCCGATCCCGGCCGAAACGACTCGAATTACACTTCGAGACCCGCCGACATGATCGACACGATGCACAGAGCACCCTCGTAAATTTTCGATCACGTTGTATTTTTTCACAACCAGGACCGAAACCCTAGGCCGAACAAAATGGTCGTACGCGAAGTGAAATTTTTTGGCTCGAAATTTTACGAGCTTGTGCAGAACTTCTAGGCAATCATATCGGCAGGTGACACGAAGTGATTCGAGTTCGTTTGCCCTCCCATTTTCTTTAACGAACGATAACTTTTTCTAAAAATAACAAGTGCCCCTATCCCGGCCGAAACGACTCGAATTACACTTCGAGACCCGCCGACATGATCGCCACGATGCACAGAGCACCCTCGTAAATTTTCGATCACGTTGTATTTTTTCACAACCAGGACCGAAACCCTAGGCCGAACAAAATGGTCGTACGCGAAGTGAAATTTTTTGGCTCGAAATTTTACGAGCTTGTGCAGAACTTCTAGGCAATCATATCGGCAGGTGACACGAAGTGATTCGAGTTCGTTTGCCCCCCCATTTTCTTTAACGAACGATAACTTTTTCTGAAAATAACAGGTGCCCCGATCCCGGCCGAAACGACTCGAATTACACTTCGAGACCCGCCGACATGATCGCCACGATGCACAGAGCACCCTCGTAAATTTTCGATCACGTTGTATTTTTTCACAACCAGGACCGAAACCCTAGGCCGAACCAAATGGTCGTACGCGAAGTGAAATTTTTTGGCTCGAAATTTTACGAGCTTGTGCAGAACTTCTAGGCAATCATATCGGCAGGTGACACGAAGTGATTCGAGTTCGTTTGCCCCCCCATTTTCTTTAACGAACGATAACTTTTTCTGAAAATAACAGGTGCCCCGATCCCGGCCGAAACGACTCGAATTACACTTCGAGACCCGCCGACATGATCGCCACGATGCACAGAGCACCCTCGTAAATTTTCGATCACGTTGTATTTTTTCACAACCAGGACCGAAACCCTAGGCCGAACCAAATGGTCGTACGCGAAGTGAAATTTTTTGGCTCGAAATTTTACGAGCTTGTGCAGAACTTCTAGGCAATCATATCGGCAGGTGACACGAAGTGATTCGAGTTCGTTTGCCCTCCCATTTTCTTTAACGAACGATAACTTTTTCTGAAAATAACAAGTGCCCCGATCCCGGCCGAAACGACTCGAATTACACTTCGAGACCCGCCGACATGATCGCCACGATGCACAGAGCACCCTCGTAAATTTTCGATCACGTTGTATTTTTTCACAACCAGGACCGAAACCCTAGGCCGAACAAAATGGTCGTACGCGAAGTGAAATTTTTTGGCTCGAAATTTTACGAGCTTGTGCAGAACTTCTAGGCAATCATATCGGCAGGTGACACGAAGTGATTCGAGTTCGTTTGCCCTCCCATTTTCTTTAACGAACGATAACTTTTTCTAAAAATAACAAGTGCCCCGATCCCGGCCGAAACGACTCGAATTACACTTCGAGACCCGCCGACATGATCGCCACGATGCACAGAGCACCCTCGTAAATTTTCGATCACGTTGTATTTTTTCACAACCAGGACCGAAACCCTAGGCCGAACAAAATGGTCGTACGCGAAGTGAAATTTTTTGGCTCGAAATTTTACGAGCTTGTGCAGAACTTCTAGGCAATCATATCGGCAGGTGACACGAAGTGATTCGAGTTCGTTTGCCCCCCCATTTTCGTTAACGAACGATAACTTTTTCTGAAAATAACAGGTGCCCCGATCCCGGCCGAAACGACTCGAATTACACTTCGAGACCCGCCGACATGATCGCCACGATGCACAGAGCACCCTCGTAAATTTTCGATCACGTTGTATTTTTTCACAACCAGGACCGAAACCCTAGGCCGAACCAAATGGTCGTACGCGAAGTGAAATTTTTTGGCTCGAAATTTTACGAGCTTGTGCAGAACTTCTAGGCAATCATATCGGCAGGTGACACGAAGTGATTCGAGTTCGTTTGCCCCCCCATTTTCTTTAACGAACGATAACTTTTTCTGAAAATAACAGGTGCCCCGATCCCGGCCGAAACGACTCGAATTACACTTCGAGACCCGCCGACATGATCGCCACGATGCACAGAGCACCCTCGTAAATTTTCGATCACGTTGTATTTTTTCACAACCAGGACCGAAACCCTAGGCCGAACCAAATGGTCGTACGCGAAGTGAAATTTTTTGGCTCGAAATTTTACGAGCTTGTGCAGAACTTCTAGGCAATCATATCGGCAGGTGACACGAAGTGATTCGAGTTCGTTTGCCCTCCCATTTTCTTTAACGAACGATAACTTTTTCTGAAAATAACAAGTGCCCCGATCCCGGCCGAAACGACTCGAATTACACTTCGAGACCCGCCGACATGATCGCCACGATGCACAGAGCACCCTCGTAAATTTTCGATCACGTTGTATTTTTTCACAACCAGGACCGAAACCCTAGGCCGAACAAAATGGTCGTACGCGAAGTGAAATTTTTTGGCTCGAAATTTTACGAGCTTGTGCAGAACTTCTAGGCAATCATATCGGCAGGTGACACGAAGTGATTCGAGTTCGTTTGCCCTCCCATTTTCTTTAACGAACGATAACTTTTTCTAAAAATAACAAGTGCCCCGATCCCGGCCGAAACGACTCGAATTACACTTCGAGACCCGCCGACATGATCGCCACGATGCACAGAGCACCCTCGTAAATTTTCGATCACGTTGTATTTTTTCACAACCAGGACCGAAACCCTAGGACGAACAAAATGGTCGTACGCGAAGTGAAATTTTTTGGCTCGAAATTTTACGAGCTTGTGCAGAACTTCTAGGCAATCATATCGGCAGGTGACATGAAGTGATTCGAGTTCGTTTGCCCTCCCATTTTCTTTAACGAACGATAACTTTTTCTAAAAATAACAAGTGCCCCGATCCCGGCCGAAACGACTCGAATTACACTTCGAGACCCGCCGACATGATCGCCACGATGCACAGAGCACCCTCGTAAATTTTCGATCACGTTGTATTTTTTCACAACCAGGACCGAAACCCTAGGCCGAACAAAATGGTCGTACGCGAAGTGAAATTTTTTGGCTCGAAATTTTACGAGCTTGTGCAGAACTTCTAGGCAATCATATCGGCAGGTGACACGAAGTGATTCGAGTTCGTTTGCCCTCCCATTTTCTTTAACGAACGATAACTTTTTCTAAAAATAACAAGTGCCCCGATCCCGGCCGAAACGACTCGAATTACACTTCGAGACCCGCCGACATGATCGCCAAGATGCACAGAGCGCCCTCGTAAATTTTCGATCACGTTGTATTTTTTCACAACCAGGACCGAAACCCTAGGCCGAACAAAATGGTCGTACGCGAAGTGAAATTTTTTGGCTCGAAATTTTACGAGCTTGTGCAGAACTTCTAGGCAATCATATCGGCAGGTGACACGAAGTGATTCGAGTTCGTTTGCCCCCCCATTTTCTTTAACGAACGATAACTTTTTCTGAAAATAACAAGTGCCCCGATCCCGGCCGAAACGACTCGAATTACACTTCGACACCCTTCAACATGATCGCCACGATGCACAGAGCACCCTCGTAAATTTTCGATCACGTTGTATTTTTTCACAACCAGGACCGAAAACCTTAGGCCGAACAAAATGGTCGTACGCGAAGTGAAATTTTTTGGCTCGAAATTTTACGAGCTTGTGCAGAACTTCTAGGCAATCATATCGGCAGGTGACACGAAGTGATTCGAGTTCGTTTGCCCCCCCATTTTCATTAACGAACGATAACTTTTTCTAAAAATAACAAGTGCCCCGATCCCGGCCGAAACGACTCGAATTACACTTCGAGACCCGCCGACATGAACGCCACGATGCACAGAGCACCCTCGTAAATTTTCGATCACGTTGTATTTTTTCACAACCAGGACCGAAACACTAGGCCGAACAAAATGGTCGTACGCGAAGTGAAATTTTTTGGCTCGAAATTTTACGAGCTTGTGCAGAACTTCTAGGCAATCATATCGGCAGGTGACACGAAGTGATTCGAGTTCGTTTGCCCTCCCATTTTCTTTAACGAACGATAACTTTTTCTAAAAATAACAAGTGCCCCGATCCCGGCCGAAACGACTCGAATTACACTTCGAGACCCGCCGACATGATCGCCACGATGCACAGAGCACCCCCGTAAATTTTCGATCACGTTGTATTTTTTCACAACCAGAACCGAAACCCTAGGCCGAACAAAATGGTCGTACGCGAAGTGAAATTTTTTGGCTCGAAATTTTACGAGCTTGTGCAGAACTTCTAGGCAATCATATCGGCAGGTGACACGAAGTGATTCGAGTTCGTTTGCCCCCCCATTTTCTTTAACGAACGATAACTTTTTCTGAAAATAACAAGTGCCCCGATCCCGGCCGAAACGACTCGAATTACACTTCGACACCCTTCAACATGATCGCCACGATGCACAGAGCGCCCTCGTAAATTTTCGATCACGTTGTATTTTTTCACAACCAGGACCGAAACCCTAGGCCGAACAAAATGGTCGTACGCGAAGTGAAATTTTTTGGCTCGAAATTTTACGAGCTTGTGCAGAACTTCTAGGCAATCATATCGGCAGGTGACACGAAGTGATTCGAGTTCGTTTGCCCCCCCATTTTCTTTAACGAACGATAACTTTTTCTGAAAATAACAAGTGCCCCGATCCCGGCCGAAACGACTCGAATTACACTTCGACACCCTTCAACATGATCGCCACGATGCACAGAGCACCCTCGTAAATTTTCGATCACGTTGTATTTTTTCACAACCAGGACCGAAACCCTAGGCCGAACAAAATGGTCGTACGCGAAGTGAAATTTTTTGGCTCGAAATTTTACGAGCTTGTGCAGAACTTCTAGGCAATCATATCGGCAGGTGACACGAAGTGATTCGAGTTCGTTTGCCCCCCCATTTTCTTTAACGAACGATAACTTTTTCTGAAAATAACAGGTGCCCCGATCCCGGCCGAAACGTTTTGAATTACACTTCGAGACCCGCCGACATGATCGCCACGATGCACAGAGCACCCTCGTAAATTTTCGATCACGTTGTATTTTTTCACAACCAGGACCGAAACCCTAGGCCGAACAAAATGGTCGTACGCGAAGTGAAATTTTTTGGCTCGAAATTTTACGAGCTTGTGCAGAACTTCTAGGCAATCATATCGGCAGGTGACACGAAGTGATTCGAGTTCGTTTGCCCTCCCATTTTCTTTAACGAACGATAACTTTTTCTAAAAATAACAAGTGCCCCGATCCCGGCCGAAACGACTCGAATTACACTTCGAGACCCGCCGACATGATCGCCACGATGCACAGAGCACCCCCGTAAATTTTCGATCACGTTGTATTTTTTCACAACCAGAACCGAAACCCTAGGCCGAACAAAATGGTCGTACGCGAAGTGAAATTTTTTGGCTCGAAATTTTACGAGCTTGTGCAGAACTTCTAGGCAATCATATCGGCAGGTGACACGAAGTGATTCGAGTTCGTTTGCCCCCCCATTTTCTTTAACGAACGATAACTTTTTCTGAAAATAACAAGTGCCCCGATCCCGGCCGAAACGACTCGAATTACACTTCGACACCCTTCAACATGATCGCCACGATGCACAGAGCGCCCTCGTAAATTTTCGATCACGTTGTATTTTTTCACAACCAGGACCGAAACCCTAGGCCGAACAAAATGGTCGTACGCGAAGTGAAATTTTTTGGCTCGAAATTTTACGAGCTTGTGCAGAACTTCTAGGCAATCATATCGGCAGGTGACACGAAGTGATTCGAGTTCGTTTGCCCCCCCATTTTCTTTAACGAACGATAACTTTTTCTGAAAATAACAAGTGCCCCGATCCCGGCCAAAACGACTCGAATTACACTTCGACACCCTTCAACATGATCGCCACGATGCACAGAGCGCCCTCGTAAATTTTCGATCACGTTGTATTTTTTCACAACCAGGACCGAAACCCTAGGCCGAACAAAATGGTCGTACGCGAAGTGAAATTTTTTGGCTCGAAATTTTACGAGCTTGTGCAGAACTTCTAGGCAATCATATCGGCAGGTGACACGAAGTGATTCGAGTTCGTTTGCCCCCCCATTTTCTTTAACGAACGATAACTTTTTCTGAAAATAACAAGTGCCCCGATCCCGGCCGAAACAACTCGAATTACACTTCGACACCCTTCAACATGATCGCCACGATGCACAGAGCGCCCTCGTAAATTTTCGATCACGTTGTATTTTTTCACAACCAGGACCGAAACCCTAGGCCGAACAAAATGGTCGTACGCGAAGTGAAATTTTTTGGCTCGAAATTTTACGAGCTTGTGCAGAACTTCTAGGCAATCATATCGGCAGGTGACACGAAGTGATTCGAGTTCGTTTGCCCCCCCATTTTCTTTAACGAACGATAACTTTTTCTGAAAATAACAGGTGCCCCGATCCCGGCCGAAACGACTCGAATTACACTTCGAGACCCGCCGACATGATCGCCACGATGCACAGAGCACCCTCGTAAATTTTCGATCACGTTGTATTTTTTCACAACCAGGACCGAAACCCTAGGCCGAACCAAATGGTCGTACGCGAAGTGAAATTTTTTGGCTCGAAATTTTACGAGCTTGTGCAGAACTTCTAGGCAATCATATCGGCAGGTGACACGAAGTGATTCGAGTTCGTTTGCCCTCCCATTTTCTTTAACGAACGATAACTTTTTCTGAAAATAACAAGTGCCCCGATCCCGGCCGAAACGACTCGAATTACACTTCGAGACCCGCCGACATGATCGACACGATGCACAGAGCACCCTCGTAAATTTTCGATCACGTTGTATTTTTTCACAACCAGGACCGAAACCCTAGGCCGAACAAAATGGTCGTACGCGAAGTGAAATTTTTTGGCTCGAAATTTTACGAGCTTGTGCAGAACTTCTAGGCAATCATATCGGCAGGTGACACGAAGTGATTCGAGTTCGTTTGCCCTCCCATTTTCTTTAACGAACGATAACTTTTTCTAAAAATAACAAGTGCCCCTATCCCGGCCGAAACGACTCGAATTACACTTCGAGACCCGCCGACATGATCGCCACGATGCACAGAGCACCCTCGTAAATTTTCGATCACGTTGTATTTTTTCACAACCAGGACCGAAACCCTAGGCCGAACAAAATGGTCGTACGCGAAGTGAAATTTTTTGGCTCGAAATTTTACGAGCTTGTGCAGAACTTCTAGGCAATCATATCGGCAGGTGACACGAAGTGATTCGAGTTCGTTTGCCCCCCCATTTTCTTTAACGAACGATAACTTTTTCTGAAAATAACAGGTGCCCCGATCCCGGCCGAAACGACTCGAATTACACTTCGAGACCCGCCGACATGATCGCCACGATGCACAGAGCACCCTCGTAAATTTTCGATCACGTTGTATTTTTTCACAACCAGGACCGAAACCCTAGGCCGAACCAAATGGTCGTACGCGAAGTGAAATTTTTTGGCTCGAAATTTTACGAGCTTGTGCAGAACTTCTAGGCAATCATATCGGCAGGTGACACGAAGTGATTCGAGTTCGTTTGCCCCCCCATTTTCTTTAACGAACGATAACTTTTTCTGAAAATAACAGGTGCCCCGATCCCGGCCGAAACGACTCGAATTACACTTCGAGACCCGCCGACATGATCGCCACGATGCACAGAGCACCCTCGTAAATTTTCGATCACGTTGTATTTTTTCACAACCAGGACCGAAACCCTAGGCCGAACCAAATGGTCGTACGCGAAGTGAAATTTTTTGGCTCGAAATTTTACGAGCTTGTGCAGAACTTCTAGGCAATCATATCGGCAGGTGACACGAAGTGATTCGAGTTCGTTTGCCCTCCCATTTTCTTTAACGAACGATAACTTTTTCTGAAAATAACAAGTGCCCCGATCCCGGCCGAAACGACTCGAATTACACTTCGAGACCCGCCGACATGATCGCCACGATGCACAGAGCACCCTCGTAAATTTTCGATCACGTTGTATTTTTTCACAACCAGGACCGAAACCCTAGGCCGAACAAAATGGTCGTACGCGAAGTGAAATTTTTTGGCTCGAAATTTTACGAGCTTGTGCAGAACTTCTAGGCAATCATATCGGCAGGTGACACGAAGTGATTCGAGTTCGTTTGCCCTCCCATTTTCTTTAACGAACGATAACTTTTTCTAAAAATAACAAGTGCCCCGATCCCGGCCGAAACGACTCGAATTACACTTCGAGACCCGCCGACATGATCGCCACGATGCACAGAGCACCCTCGTAAATTTTCGATCACGTTGTATTTTTTCACAACCAGGACCGAAACCCTAGGACGAACAAAATGGTCGTACGCGAAGTGAAATTTTTTGGCTCGAAATTTTACGAGCTTGTGCAGAACTTCTAGGCAATCATATCGGCAGGTGACATGAAGTGATTCGAGTTCGTTTGCCCTCCCATTTTCTTTAACGAACGATAACTTTTTCTAAAAATAACAAGTGCCCCGATCCCGGCCGAAACGACTCGAATTACACTTCGAGACCCGCCGACATGATCGCCACGATGCACAGAGCACCCCCGTAAATTTTCGATCACGTTGTATTTTTTCACAACCAGAACCGAAACCCTAGGCCGAACAAAATGGTCGTACGCGAAGTGAAATTTTTTGGCTCGAAATTTTACGAGCTTGTGCAGAACTTCTAGGCAATCATATCGGCAGGTGACACGAAGTGATTCGAGTTCGTTTGCCCCCCCATTTTCTTTAACGAACGATAACTTTTTCTGAAAATAACAAGTGCCCCGATCCCGGCCGAAACGACTCGAATTACACTTCGACACCCTTCAACATGATCGCCACGATGCACAGAGCGCCCTCGTAAATTTTCGATCACGTTGTATTTTTTCACAACCAGGACCGAAACCCTAGGCCGAACAAAATGGTCGTACGCGAAGTGAAATTTTTTGGCTCGAAATTTTACGAGCTTGTGCAGAACTTCTAGGCAATCATATCGGCAGGTGACACGAAGTGATTCGAGTTCGTTTGCCCCCCCATTTTCTTTAACGAACGATAACTTTTTCTGAAAATAACAAGTGCCCCGATCCCGGCCGAAACGACTCGAATTACACTTCGACACCCTTCAACATGATCGCCACGATGCACAGAGCACCCTCGTAAATTTTCGATCACGTTGTATTTTTTCACAACCAGGACCGAAACCCTAGGCCGAACAAAATGGTCGTACGCGAAGTGAAATTTTTTGGCTCGAAATTTTACGAGCTTGTGCAGAACTTCTAGGCAATCATATCGGCAGGTGACACGAAGTGATTCGAGTTCGTTTGCCCCCCCATTTTCTTTAACGAACGATAACTTTTTCTGAAAATAACAGGTGCCCCGATCCCGGCCGAAACGTTTTGAATTACACTTCGAGACCCGCCGACATGATCGCCACGATGCACAGAGCACCCTCGTAAATTTTCGATCACGTTGTATTTTTTCACAACCAGGACCGAAACCCTAGGCCGAACAAAATGGTCGTACGCGAAGTGAAATTTTTTGGCTCGAAATTTTACGAGCTTGTGCAGAACTTCTAGGCAATCATATCGGCAGGTGACACGAAGTGATTCGAGTTCGTTTGCCCTCCCATTTTCTTTAACGAACGATAACTTTTTCTAAAAATAACAAGTGCCCCGATCCCGGCCGAAACGACTCGAATTACACTTCGAGACCCGCCGACATGATCGCCACGATGCACAGAGCACCCCCGTAAATTTTCGATCACGTTGTATTTTTTCACAACCAGAACCGAAACCCTAGGCCGAACAAAATGGTCGTACGCGAAGTGAAATTTTTTGGCTCGAAATTTTACGAGCTTGTGCAGAACTTCTAGGCAATCATATCGGCAGGTGACACGAAGTGATTCGAGTTCGTTTACCCCCCCATTTTCTTTAACGAACGATAACTTTTTCTGAAAATAACAAGTGCCCCGATCCCGGCCGAAACGACTCGAATTACACTTCGACACCCTTCAACATGATCGCCACGATGCACAGAGCGCCCTCGTAAATTTTCGATCACGTTGTATTTTTTCACAACCAGGACCGAAACCCTAGGCCGAACAAAATGGTCGTACGCGAAGTGAAATTTTTTGGCTCGAAATTTTACGAGCTTGTGCAGAACTTCTAGGCAATCATATCGGCAGGTGACACGAAGTGATTCGAGTTCGTTTGCCCCCCCATTTTCTTTAACGAACGATAACTTTTTCTGAAAATAACAAGTGCCCCGATCCCGGCCGAAACGACTCGAATTACACTTCGACACCCTTCAACATGATCGCCACGATGCACAGAGCACCCTCGTAAATTTTCGATCACGTTGTATTTTTTCACAACCAGGACCGAAACCCTAGGCCGAACAAAATGGTCGTACGCGAAGTGAAATTTTTTGGCTCGAAATTTTACGAGCTTGTGCAGAACTTCTAGGCAATCATATCGGCAGGTGACACGAAGTGATTCGAGTTCGTTTGCCCCCCCATTTTCTTTAACGAACGATAACTTTTTCTGAAAATAACAGGTGCCCCGATCCCGGCCGAAACGTTTTGAATTACACTTCGAGACCCGCCGACATGATCGCCACGATGCACAGAGCACCCTCGTAAATTTTCGATCACGTTGTATTTTTTCACAACCAGGACCGAAACCCTAGGCCGAACAAAATGGTCGTACGCGAAGTGAAATTTTTTGGCTCGAAATTTTACGAGCTTGTGCAGAACTTCTAGGCAATCATATCGGCAGGTGACACGAAGTGATTCGAGTTCGTTTGCCCTCCCATTTTCTTTAACGAACGATAACTTTTTCTAAAAATAACAAGTGCCCCGATCCCGGCCGAAACGACTCGAATTACACTTCGAGACCCGCCGACATGATCGCCACGATGCACAGAGCACCCTCGTAAATTTTCGATCACCTTGTATTTTTTCACAACCAGGACCGATACCCTAGGACGAACAAAATGGTCGTACGCGAAGTGAAATTTTTTGGCTCGAAATTTTACGAGCTTGTGCAAAACTTCTAGGCAATCATATCGGCAGGTGACACGAAGTGATTCGAGTTCGTTTGCCCTCCCATTTTCTTTAACGAACGATAACTTTTTCTAAAAATAACAAGTGCCCCGATCCCGGCCGAAACGACTCGAATTACACTTCGAGACCCGCCGACATGATCGCCACGATGCACAGAGCACCCTCGTAAGTTTTCGCTCACGTTGTATTTTTTCACAACCAGGACCGAAACCCTAGGACGAACAAAATGGTCGTACGCGAAGTGAAATTTTTTGGATCGAAATTTTACGAGCTTGTGCAAAACTTCTAGGCAATCATATCGGCAGGTGACACGAAGTGATTCGAGTTCGTTTGCCCTCCCATTTTCTTTAACGAACGATAACTTTTTCTAAAAATAACAAGTGCCCCGATCCCGGCCGAAACGACTCGAATTACACTTCGAGACCCGCCGACATGATCGCCACGATGCACAGAGCACCCTCGTAAATTTTCGATCACGTTGTATTTTTTCACAACCAGGACCGAAACCCTAGGCCGAACAAAATGGTCGTACGCGAAGTGAAATTTTTTGGCTCGAAATTTTACGAGCTTGTGCAGAACTTCTAGGCAATCATATCGGCAGGTGACACGAAGTGATTCGAGTTCGTTTGCCCCCCCATTTTCTTTAACGAACGATAACTTTTTCTGAAAATAACAAGTGCCCCGATCCCGGCCGAAACGACTCGAATTACACTTCGACACCCTTCAACATGATCGCCACGATGCACAGAGCGCCCTCGTAAATTTTCGATCCCGTTGTATTTTTTCACAACCAGGACCGAAACCCTAGGCCGAACAAAATGGTCGTACGCGAAGTGAAATTTTTTGGCTCGAAATTTTACGAGCTTGTGCAGAACTTCTAGGCAATCATATCGGCAGGTGACACGAAGTGATTCGAGTTCGTTTGCCCCCCCATTTTCTTTAACGAACGATAACTTTTTCTGAAAATAACAGGTGCCCCGATCCCGGCCGAAACGACTCGAATTACACTTCGAGAACCGCCGACATGATCGCCACGATGCACAGAGCACCCTCGTAAATTTTCGATCACGTAGTATTTTTTCACAACCAGGACCGAAACCCTAGGCCGAACCAAATGGTCGTACGCGAAGTGAAATTTTTTGGCTCGAAATTTTACGAGCTTGTGCAGAACTTCTAGGCAATCATATCTGCAGGTGACACGAAGTGATTCGAGTTCGTTTGCCCTCCCATTTTCTTTAACGAACGATAACTTTTTCTGAAAATAACAAGTGCCCCGATCCCGGCCGAAACGACTCGAATTACACTTCGAGACCCGCCGACATGATCGCCACGATGCACAGAGCACCCTCGTAAATTTTCGATCACGTTGTATTTTTTCACAACCAGGACCGAAACCCTAGGCCGAACAAAATGGTCGTACGCGAAGTGAAATTTTTTGGCTCGAAATTTTACGAGCTTGTGCAGAACTTCTAGGCAATCATATCGGCAGGTGACACGAAGTGATTCGAGTTCGTTTGCCCTCCCATTTTCTTTAACGAACGATAACTTTTTCTAAAAATAACAAGTGCCCCGATCCCGGCCGAAACGACTCGAATTACACTCCGAGACCCGCCGACATGATCGCCACGATGCACAGAGCA
Organism: Corylus avellana; assembly: GCF_965113065.1. NCBI lineage: Eukaryota > Viridiplantae > Streptophyta > Magnoliopsida > Fagales > Betulaceae > Corylus > Corylus avellana. The sequence continues at coordinate 15,112,762 of NC_142493.1, forward strand.
CCCTCGTAAATTTTCGATCACGTTGTATTTTTTCACAACCAGGACCGAAACCCTAGGCCGAACAAAATGGTCGTACGCGAAGTGAAATTTTTTGGCTCGAAATTTTACGAGCTTGTGCAGAACTTCTAGGCAATCATATCGGCAGGTGACACGAAGTGATTCGAGTTCGTTTGCCCCCCCATTTTCTTTAACGAACGATAACTTTTTCTGAAAATAACAAGTGCCCCGATCCCGGCCGAAACGACTCGAATTACACTTCGACACCCTTCAACATGATCGCCACGATGCACAGAGCGCCCTCGTAAATTTTCGATCACGTTGTATTTTTTCACAACCAGGACCGAAACCCTAGGCCGAACAAAATGGTCGTACGCGAAGTGAAATTTTTTGGCTCGAAATTTTACGAGCTTGTGCAGAACTTCTAGGCAATCATATCGGCAGGTGACACGAAGTGATTCGAGTTCGTTTGCCCCCCCATTTTCTTTAACGAACGATAACTTTTTCTGAAAATAACAAGTGCCCCGATCCCGGCCGAAACGACTCGAATTACACTTCGACACCCTTCAACATGATCGCCACGATGCACAGAGCGCCCTCGTAAATTTTTGATCACGTTGTATTTTTTCACAACCAGGACCGAAACCCTAGGCCGAACAAAATGGTCGTACGCGAAGTGAAATTTTTTGGCTCGAAATTTTACGAGCTTGTGCAGAACTTCTAGGCAATCATATCGGCAGGTGACACGAAGTGATTCGAGTTCGTTTGCCCCCCCATTTTCTTTAACGAACGATAACTTTTTCTGAAAATAACAGGTGCCCCGATCCCGGCCGAAACGACTCGAATTACACTTCGAGACCCGCCGACATGATCGCCACGATGCACAGAGCACCCTCGTAAATTTTCGATCACGTAGTATTTTTTCACAACCAGGACCGAAACCCTAGGCCGAACAAAATGGTCGTACGCGAAGTGAAATTTTTTGGCTCGAAATTTTACGAGCTTGTGCAGAACTTCTAGGCAATCATATCGGCAGGTGACACGAAGTGATTCGAGTTCGTTTGCCCCCCCATTTTCTTTAACGAACGATAACTTTTTCTGAAAATAACAAGTGCCCCGATCCCGGCCGAAACGACTCGAATTACACTTCGACACCCTTCAACATGATCGCCACGATGCACAGAGCGCCCTCGTAAATTTTCAATCACGTTGTATTTTTTCACAACCAGGACCGAAACCCTAGGCCGAACAAAATGGTCGTACGCGAAGTGAAATTTTTTGGCTCGAAATTTTACGAGCTTGTGCAGAACTTCTAGGCAATCATATCGGCAGGTGACACGAAGTGATTCGAGTTCGTTTGCCCTCCCATTTTCTTTAACAAACGATAACTTTTTCTAAAAATAACAAGTGCCCCGATCCCGGCCGAAACGACTCGAATTACACTTCGAGACCCGCCGACATGATCGCCACGATGCACAGAGCACCCTCGTAAATTTTCGATCACGTTGTATTTTTTCACAACCAGGACCGAAACCCTAGGCCGAACAAAATGGTCGTACGCGAAGTGAAATTTTTTGGCTCGAAATTTTACGAGCTTGTGCAGAACTTCTAGGCAATCATATCGGCAGGTGACACGAAGTGATTCGAGTTCGTTTGCCCTCCCATTTTCTTTAACGAACGATAACTTTTTCTAAAAATAACAAGTGCCCCGATCCCGGCCGAAACGACTCGAATTACACTTCGAGACCCGCCGACATGATCGCCACGATGCACAGAGCACCCTCGTAAATTTTCGATCACGTTGTATTTTTTCACAACCAGGACCGAAACCCTAGGCCGAACAAAATGGTCGTACGCGAAGTGAAATTTTTTGGCTCGAAATTTTACGAGCTTGTGCAGAACTTCTAGGCAATCATATCGGCAGGTGACACGAAGTGATTCGTGTTCGTTTGCCCTCCCATTTTCTTTAACGAACGATAACTTTTTCTAAAAATAACAAGTGCCCCGATCCCGGCCGAAACGACTCGAATTACACTTCGAGACCCGCCGACATGATCGCCACGATCCACAGAGCACCCTCGTAAATTTTCGATCACGTTGTATTTTTTCACAACCAGGACCGAAACCCTAGGCCGAACAAAATGGTCGTACGCGAAGTGAAATTTTTTGGCTCGAAATTTTACGAGCTTGTGCAGAACTTCTAGGCAATCATATCGGCAGGTGACACGAAGTGATTCGAGTTCGTTTGCCCCCCCATTTTCTTTAACGAACGATAACTTTTTCTGAAAATAACAAGTGCCCCGATCCCGGCCGAAACGACTCGAATTACACTTCGACACCCTTCAACATGATCGCCACGATGCACAGAGCGCCCTCGTAAATTTTCGATCACGTTGTATTTTTTCACAACCAGGACCGAAACCCTAGGCCGAACAAAATGGTCGTACGCGAAGTGAAATTTTTTGGCTCGAAATTTTACGAGCTTGTGCAGAACTTCTAGGCAATCATATCGGCAGGTGACACGAAGTGATTCGAGTTCGTTTGCCCCCCCATTTTCTTTAACGAACGATAACTTTTTCTGAAAATAACAAGTGCCCCGATCCCGGCCGAAACGACTCGAATTACACTTCGACACCCTTCAACATGATCGCCACGATGCACAGAGCGCCCTCGTAAATTTTCGATCACGTTGTATTTTTTCACAACCAGGACCGAAACCCTAGGCCGAACAAAATGGTCGTACGCGAAGTGAAATTTTTTGGCTCGAAATTTTACGAGCTTGTGCAGAACTTCTAGGCAATCATATCGGCAGGTGACACGAAGTGATTCGAGTTCGTTTGCCCCCCCATTTTCTTTAACGAACGATAACTTTTTCTGAAAATAACAGGTGCCCCGATCCCGGCCGAAACGACTCGAATTACACTTCGAGACCCGCCGACATGATCGCCACGATGCACAGAGCACCCTCGTAAATTTTCGATCACGTAGTATTTTTTCACAACCAGGACCGAAACCCTAGGCCGAACCAAATGGTCGTACGCGAAGTGAAATTTTTTGGCTCGAAATTTTACGAGCTTGTGCAGAACTTCTAGGCAATCATATCGGCAGGTGACACGAAGTGATTCGAGTTCGTTTGCCCTCCCATTTTCTTTAACGAACGATAACTTTTTCTGAAAATAACAAGTGCCCCGATCCCGGCCGAAACGACTCGAATTACACTTCGAGACCCGCCGACATGATCGCCACGATGCACAGAGCACCCTCGTAAATTTTCGATCACGTTGTATTTTTTCACAACCAGGACCGAAACCCTAGGCCGAACAAAATGGTCGTACGCGAAGTGAAATTTTTTGGCTCGAAATTTTACGAGCTTGTGCAGAACTTCTAGGCAATCATATCGGCAGGTGACACGAAGTGATTCGAGTTCGTTTGCCCTCCCATTTTCTTTAACGAACGATAACTTTTTCTAAAAATAACAAGTGCCCCGATCCCGGCCGAAACGACTCGAATTACACTTCGAGACCCGCCGACATGATCGCCACGATGCACAGAGCACCCTCGTAAATTTTCGATCACGTTGTATTTTTTCACAACCAGGACCGAAACCCTAGGCCGAACAAAATGGTCGTACGCGAAGTGAAATTTTTTGGCTCGAAATTTTACGAGCTTGTGCAGAACTTCTAGGCAATCATATCGGCAGGTGACACGAAGTGATTCGTGTTCGTTTGCCCTCCCATTTTCTTTAACGAACGATAACTTTTTCTAAAAATAACAAGTGCCCCGATCCCGGCCGAAACGACTCGAATTACACTTCGAGACCCGCCGACATGATCGCCACGATCCACAGAGCACCCTCGTAAATTTTCGATCACGTTGTATTTTTTCACAACCAGGACCGAAACCCTAGGCCGAACAAAATGGTCGTACGCGAAGTGAAATTTTTTGGCTCGAAATTTTACGAGCTTGTGCAGAACTTCTAGGCAATCATATCGGCAGGTGACACGAAGTGATTCGAGTTCGTTTGCCCCCCCATTTTCTTTAACGAACGATAACTTTTTCTGAAAATAACAAGTGCCCCGATCCCGGCCGAAACGACTCGAATTACACTTCGACACCCTTCAACATGATCGCCACGATGCACAGAGCGCCCTCGTAAATTTTCGATCACGTTGTATTTTTTCACAACCAGGACCGAAACCCTAGGCCGAACAAAATGGTCGTACGCGAAGTGAAATTTTTTGGCTCGAAATTTTACGAGCTTGTGCAGAACTTCTAGGCAATCATATCGGCAGGTGACACGAAGTGATTCGAGTTCGTTTGCCCCCCCATTTTCTTTAACGAACGATAACTTTTTCTGAAAATAACAGGTGCCCCGATCCCGGCCGAAACGACTCGAATTACACTTCGAGACCCGCCGACATGATCGCCACGATGCACAGAGCACCCTCGTAAATTTTCGATCACGTAGTATTTTTTCACAACCAGGACCGAAACCCTAGGCCGAACCAAATGGTCGTACGCGAAGTGAAATTTTTTGGCTCGAAATTTTACGAGCTTGTGCAGAACTTCTAGGCAATCATATCGGCAGGTGACACGAAGTGATTCGAGTTCGTTTGCCCTCCCATTTTCTTTAACGAACGATAACTTTTTCTGAAAATAACAAGTGCCCCGATCCCGGCCGAAACGACTCGAATTACACTTCGAGACCCGCCGACATGATCGCCACGATGCACAGAGCACCCTCGTAAATTTTCGATCACGTTGTATTTTTTCACAACCAGGACCGAAACCCTAGGCCGAACAAAATGGTCGTACGCGAAGTGAAATTTTTTGGCTCGAAATTTTACGAGCTTGTGCAGAACTTCTAGGCAATCATATCGGCAGGTGACACGAAGTGATTCGAGTTCGTTTGCCCTCCCATTTTCTTTAACGAACGATAACTTTTTCTAAAAATAACAAGTGCCCCGATCCCGGCCGAAACGACTCGAATTACACTTCGAGACCCGCCGACATGATCGCCACGATGCACAGAGCACCCTCGTAAATTTTCGATCACGTTGTATTTTTTCACAACCAGGACCGAAACCCTAGGCCGAACAAAATGGTCGTACGTGAAGTGAAATTTTTTGGCTCGAAATTTTACGAGCTTGTACAGAACTTCTAGGCAATCATATCGGCAGGTGACACGAAGTGATTCGAGTTCGTTTGCCCCCCCATTTTCTTTAACGAACGATAACTTTTTCTGAAAATAACAAGTGCCCCGATCCCGGCCGAAACGACTCGAATTACGCTTCGACACCCTTCAACATGATCGCCACGATGCACAGAGCGCCCTCGTAAATTTTCGATCACGTTGTATTTTTTCACAACCAGGACCGAAACCCTAGGCCGAACAAAATGGTCGTACGCGAAGTGAAATTTTTTGGCTCGAAATTTTACGAGCTTGTGCAGAACTTCTAGGCAATCATATCGGCAGGTGACAAGGAGTGATTCGAGTTCGTTTGCCCCCCCATTTTCTTTAACGAACGATAACTTTTTCTAAAAATAACAAGTGCCCCGATCCCGGCCGAAACGACTCGAATTACACTTCGAGACCCGCCGACATGATCGCCACGATGCACAGAGCACCCTCGTAAATTTTCGATCACGTTGTATTTTTTCACAACCAGGACCGAAACCCTAGGCCGAACAAAATGGTCGTACGCGAAGTGAAATTTTTTGGCTCGAAATTTTACGAGCTTGTGCAGAACTTCTAGGCAATCATATCGGCAGGTGACACGAAGTGATTCGAGTTCGTTTGCCCCCCCATTTTCTTTAACGAACGATAACTTTTTTTGAAAATAACAAGTGCCCCGATCCCGGCCGAAACGACTCGAATTACACTTCGAGACCCGCCGACATGATCGCCACGATGTACAGAGCACCCTCGTAAATTTTCGATCACGTTGTATTTTTTCACAACCAGGACCGAAACCCTAGGCCGAACAAAATGGTCGTACGCGAAGTGAAATTTTTTGGCTCGAAATTTTACGAGCTTGTGCAGAACTTCTAGGCAATCATATCGGCAGGTGACACGAAGTGATTCGAGTTCGTTTGCCCTCCCATTTTCTTTAACGAACGATAACTTTTTCTGAAAATAACAAGTGCCCCGATCCCGGCCGAAACGACTCGAATTACACTTCGAGACCCGCCGACATGATCGCCACGATGCACAGAGCACCCTCGTAAATTTTCGATCACGTTGTATTTTTTCACAACCAGGACCGAAACACTCGGCCGAACAAAATGGTCGTACGCGAAGTGAAATTTTTTGGCTCGAAATTTTACGAGCTTGTGCAGAACTTCTAGGCAATCATATCGGCAGGTGACACGAAGTGATTCGAGTTCGTTTGCCCTCCCATTTTCTTTAACGAACGATAACTTTTTCTGAAAATAACAAGTGCCCCGATCCCGGCCGAAACGACTCGAATTACACTTCGAGACCCGCCGACATGATCGCCACGATGTACAGAGCACCCTCGTAAATTTTCGATCACGTTGTATTTTTTCACAACCAGGACCGAAACCCTAGGCCGAACAAAATGGTCGTACGCGAGGTGAAATTTTTTGGCTCGAAATTTTACGAGCTTGTGCAGAACTTCTAGGCAATCATATCGGCAGGTGACACGAAGTGATTCGAGTTCGTTTGCCCCCCCATTTTCTTTAACGAACGAGAACTTTTTCTGAACATAACAGGTGCCCCGATCCCGGCCGAAACGACTCGAATTACACTTCGACACCCTTCAACATGATCGCCACGATGCACAGAGCACCCTCGTAAATTTTCGATCACGTTGTATTTTTTCACAACAAGGACCGAAACACTAGGCCGAACAAAATGGTCGTACGCGAAGTGAAATTTTTTGGCTCGAAATTTTACGAGCTTGTGCAGAACTTCTAGGCAATCATATCGGCAGGTGACACGAAGTGATTCGAGTTCGTTTGCCCCCCCCATTTTCTTTAACGAACGATAACTTTTTCTGAAAGTAACAAGTGCCCCGATCCCGGCCGAAACGACTCGAATTACACTTCGACACCCTTCAACATGATCGCCACGATGTACAGAGCACCCTCGTAAATTTTCGATCACGTTGTATTTTTTCACAACCAGGACCGAAACCCTAGGCCGAACAAAATGGTCGTACGCGAAGTGAAATTTTTTGGCTCGAAATTTTACGAGCTTGTGCAGAACTTCTAGGCAATCATATCGGCAGGTGACACGAAGTGATTCGAGTTCGTTTGCCCCCCCATTTTCTTTAACGAACGATAAACTTTTTCTAAAAATAACAAGTGCCCCGATTCCGGCCGAAACGACTCGAATTACACTTCGACACCCTTCAACATGATCGCCACGATGCACAGAGCGCCCTCGTAAATTTTCGATCACGTTGTATTTTTTCACAACCAGGACCGAAACCCTAGGCCGAACAAAATGGTCGTACGCGAAGTGAAATTTTTTGGCTCGAAATTTTACGAGCTTGTGCAGAACTTCTAGGCAATCATATCGGCAGGTGACACGAAGTGATTCGAGTTCGTTTGCCCCCCCCATTTTCTTTAACGAACGATAACTTTTTCTGAAAATAACAAGTGCCCCGATCCCGGCCGAAACGACTCGAATTACACTTCGACACCCTTCAACATGATCGCCACGATGCACAGAGCACCCTCGTAAATTTTCGATCACGTGGTATTTTTTCACAACCAGGACCGAAAACCTTAGGCCGAACAAAATGGTCGTACGCGAAGTGAAATTTTTTGGCTCGAAATTTTTCGAGCTTGTGCAGAACTTCTAGGCAATCATATCGGCAGGTGACACGAAGTGATTCGAGTTCGTTTTGCCCCCCATTTTCTTTAACGAACTAGAACTTTTTCTAAAAATAACAAGTGCCCCGATCCCGGCCGAAACGACTCGAATTACACTTCGATACCCGCCGACATGATCGCCACGATGCACAGAGCACCCCCGTAAATTTTCGATCACGTTGTATTTTTTCACAACCTGAACCGAAACCCTAGGCCGAACAAAATGGTCGTACGCGAAGTGAAATTTTTTGGCTCGAAATTTTACGAGCTTGTGCAGAACTTCTAGGCAATCATATCGGCAGGTGACACGAAGTGATTCGAGTTCGTTTTGCCCCCCATTTTCTTTAACGAACTAGAACTTTTTCTAAAAATAACAAGTGCCCCGATCCCGGCCGAAACGACTCGAATTACACTTCGAGACCCGCCGACATGATCGCCACGATGGACAGAGCACCCTCGTAAATTTTCGATCACGTTGTATTTTTTCACAACCAGGACCGAAACACTAGGCCGAACAAAATGGTCGTACGCGAAGTGAAATTTTTTGGCTCGAAATTTTACGAGCTTGTGCAGAACTTCTAGGCAATCATATCGGCAGGTGACACGAAGTGATTCGAGTTCGTTTGCCCTCCCATTTTCTTTAACGAACGATAACTTTTTCTAAAAATAACAAGTGCCCCGATCCCGGCCGAAACGACTCGAATTACACTTCGAGACCCGCCGACATGATCGCCACGATGCACAGAGCACCCCCGTAAATTTTCGATCACGTTGTATTTTTTCACAACCTGAACCGAAACCCTAGGCCGAACAAAATGGTCGTACGCGAAGTGAAATTTTTTGGCTCGAAATTTTACGAGCTTGTGCAGAACTTCTAGGCAATCATATCGGCAGGTGACACGAAGTGATTCGAGTTCGTTTGCCCCCCCCATTTTCTTTAACGAACGATAACTTTTTCTGAAAGTAACAAGTGCCCCGATCCCGGCCGAAACGACTCGAATTACACTTCGACACCCTTCAACATGATCGCCACGATGCACAGAGCACCCTCGTAAATTTTCGATCACGTTGTATTTTTTCACAACCAGGACCGAAAACCTTAGGCCGAACAAAATGGTCGTACGCGAAGTGAAATTTTTTGGCTCGAAATTTTACGAGCTTGTGCAGAACTTCTAGGCAATCATATCGGCAGGTGACACGAAGTGATTCGAGTTCGTTTGCCCCCCCATTTTCTTTAACGAACTAGAACTTTTTCTAAAAATAACAAGTGCCCCGATTCCGGCCGAAACGACTCGAATTACACTTCGACACCTTTCAACATGATCGCCACGATGCACAGAGCGCCCTCGTAAATTTTCGATCACGTTGTATTTTTTCACAACCAGGACCGAAACCCTAGGCCGAAGAAAATGGTCGTACGCGAAGTGAAATTTTTTGGCTCGAAATTTTACGAGCTTGTGCAGAACTTCTAGGCAATCATATCGGCAGGTGACACGAAGTGATTCGAGTTCGTTTGCCCCCCCCATTTTCTTTAACGAACGATAACTTTTTCTGAAAATAACAAGTGCCCCGATCCCGGCCGAAACGACTCGAATTACACTTCGACACCCTTCAACATGATCGCCACGATGCACAGAGCACCCTCGTAAATTTTCGATCACGTTGTATTTTTTCACAACCAGGACCGAAAACCTTAGGCCGAACAAAATGGTCGTACGCGAAGTGAAATTTTTTGGCTCGAAATTTTTCGAGCTTGTGCAGAACTTCTAGGCAATCATATCGGCAGGTGACACGAAGTGATTCGAGTTCGTTTTGCCCCCCATTTTCTTTAACGAACTAGAACTTTTTCTAAAAATAACAAGTGCCCCGATTCCGGCCGAAACGACTCGAATTACACTTCGACACCCTTCAACATGATCGCCACGATGCACAGAGCGCCCTCGTAAATTTTCGATCACGTTGTATTTTTTCACAACCAGGACCGAAACCCTAGGCCGAACAAAATGGTCGTACGCGAAGTGAAATTTTTTGGCTCGAAATTTTACGAGCTTGTGCAGAACTTCTAGGCAATCATATCGGCAGGTGACACGAAGTGATTCGAGTTCGTTTGCCCCCCCCATTTTCTTTAACGAACGATAACTTTTTCTGAAAATAACAAGTGCCCCGATCCCGGCCGAAACGACTCGAATTACACTTCGACACCCTTCAACATGATCGCCACGATGCACAGAGCACCCTCGTAAATTTTCGATCACGTTGTATTTTTTCACAACCAGGACCGAAACCCTAGGCCGAACAAAATGGTCGTACGCGAAGTGAAATTTTTTGGCTCGAAATTTTACGAGCTTGTGCAGAACTTCTAGGCAATCATATCGGCAGGTGACACGAAGTGATTCGAGTTCGTTTGCCCTCCCATTTTCTTTAACGAACGATAACTTTTTCTAAAAATAACAAGTGCCCCGATCCCGGCCGAAACGACTCGAATTACACTTCGAGACCCGCCGACATGATCGCCACGATGCACAGAGCACCCTCGTAAATTTTCGATCACGTTGTATTTTTTCACAACCAGGACCGAAACCCTAGGCCGAACAAAATGGTCGTACGCGAAGTGAAATTTTTTGGCTCGAAATTTTACGAGCTTGTGCAGAACTTCTAGGCAATCATATAGGCAGGTGACACGAAGTGATTCGAGTTCGTTTTACCCCCCATTTTCTTTAACGAACTAGAACTTTTTCTAAAAATAACAAGTGCCCCGATTCCGGCCGAAACGACTCGAATTACACTTCGACACCCTTCAACATGATCGCCACGATGCACAGAGCGCCCTCGTAAATTTTCGATCACGTTGTATTTTTTCACAACCAGGACCGAAACCCTAGGCCGAACAAAATGGTCGTACGCGAAGTGAAATTTTTTGGCTCGAAATTTTACGAGCTTGTGCAGAACTTCTAGGCAATCATATCGGCAGGTGACACGAAGTGATTCGAGTTCGTTTGCCCTCCCATTTTCTTTAACGAACGATAACTTTTTCTAAAAATAACAAGTGCCCCGATCCCGGCCGAAACGACTCGAATTACACTTCTAGACCCGCCGACATGATCGCCACGATGCACAGAGCTCCCTCGTAAATTTTCGATCACGTTGTATTTTTTCACAACCAGGACCGAAACCCTAGGCCGAACAAAATGGTCGTACGCGAAGTGAAATTTTTTGGCTCGAAATTTTACGAGCTTGTGCAGAACTTCTAGGCAATCATATAGGCAGGTGACACGAAGTGATTCGAGTTCGTTTGCCCTCCCATTTTCTTTAACGAACGATAACTTTTTCTAAAAATAACAAGTGCCCCGATCCCGGCCGAAACGACTCGAATTACACTTCGAGACCCGCCGACATGATCGCCACGATGCACAGAGCACCCTCGTAAATTTTCGATCACGTTGTATTTTTTCACAACCAGGACCGAAACCCTAGGCCGAACAAAATGGTCGTACGCGAAGTGAAATTTTTTGGCTCGAAATTTTACGAGCTTGTGCAGAACTTCTAGGCAATCATATCGGCAGGTGACACGAAGTGATTCGAGTTCGTTTGCCCCCCCATTTTCTTTAACGAACGATAACTTTTTCTGAAAATAACAAGTGCCCCGATCCCGGCCGAAACGACTCGAATTACACTTCGACACCCTTCAACATGATCACCACGATGCACAGAGCGCCCTCGTAAATTTTCGATCACGTTGTATTTTTTCACAACCAGGACCGAAACCCTAGGCCGAACAAAATGGTCGTACGCGAAGTGAAATTTTTTGGCTCGAAATTTTACGAGCTTGTGCAGAACTTCTAGGCAATCATATAGGCAGGTGACACGAAGTGATTCGAGTTCGTTTTACCCCCCATTTTCTTTAACGAACTAGAACTTTTTCTAAAAATAACAAGTGCCCCGATTCCGGCCGAAACGACTCGAATTACACTTCGACACCCTTCAACATGATCGCCACGATGCACAGAGCGCCCTCGTAAATTTTCGATCACGTTGTATTTTTTCACAACCAGGACCGAAACCCTAGGCCGAACAAAATGGTCGTACGCGAAGTGAAATTTTTTGGCTCGAAATTTTACGAGCTTGTGCAGAACTTCTAGGCAATCATATCGGCAGGTGACACGAAGTGATTCGAGTTCGTTTGCCCCCCCATTTTCTTTAACGAACTCGAACTTTTTCTGAAAATAACAGGTGCCCCGATCCCGGCCGAAACGACTCGAATTACACTTCGAGACCCGCCGACATGATCGCCACGATGCACAGAGCACCCTCGTAAATTTTCGATCACGTTGTATTTTTTCACAACCAGGACCGAAACCCTAGGCCGAACAAAATGGTCGTACGCGAAGTGAAATTTTTTGGCTCGAAATTTTACGAGCTTGTGCAGAACTTCTAGGCAATCATATAGGCAGGTGACACGAAGTGATTCGAGTTCGTTTGCCCTCCCATTTTCTTTAACGAACGATAACTTTTTCTAAAAATAACAAGTGCCCCGATCCCGGCCGAAACGACTCGAATTACACTTCGAGACCCGCCGACATGATCGCCACGATGCACAGAGCACCCTCGTAAATTTTCGATCACGTTGTATTTTTTCACAACCAGGACCGAAACCCTAGGCCGAACAAAATGGTCGTACGCGAAGTGAAATTTTTTGGCTCGAAATTTTACGAGCTTGTGCAGAACTTCTAGGCAATCATATCGGCAGGTGACACGAAGTGATTCGAGTTCGTTTGCCCCCCCATTTTCTTTAACGAACGAGAACTTTTTCTGAAAATAACAGGTGCCCCGATCCCGGCCGAAACGACTCGAATTACACTTCGAGACCCGCCGACATGATCGCCACGATGCACAGAGCACCCTCGTAAATTTTCGATCACGTTGTATTTTTTCACAACCAGGACCGAAACCCTAGGCCGAACAAAATGGTCGTACGCGAAGTGAAATTTTTTGGCTCGAAATTTTACGAGCTTGTGTAGAACTTCTAGGCAATCATATCGGCAGGTGACACGAAGTGATTCGAGTTCGTTTGCCCTCCCATTTTCTTAAACGAACGATAACTTTTTCTAAAAATAACAAGTGCCCCGATCCCGGCCGAAACCACTCGAATTACACTTCTAGACCCGCCGACATGATCGCCACGATGCACAGAGCACCCTCGTAAATTTTCGATCACGTTGTATTTTTTCACAACCAGGACCGAAACCCTAGGCCGAACAAAATGGTCGTACGCGAAGTGAAATTTTTTGGCTCGAAATTTTACGAGCTTGTGCAGAACTTCTAGGCAATCATATAGGCAGGTGACACGAAGTGATTCGAGTTCGTTTGCCCTCCCATTTTCTTTAACGAACGATAACTTTTTCTAAAAATAACAAGTGCCCCGATCCCGGCCGAAACGACTCGAATTACACTTCGAGACCCGCCGACATGATCGCCACGATGCACAGAGCACCCTCGTAAATTTTCGATCATGTTGTATTTTTTCACAACCAGGACCGAAACCCTAGGCCGAACAAAATGGTCGTACGCGAAGTGAAATTTTTTGGCTCGAAATTTTACGAGCTTGTGCAGAACTTCTAGGCAATCATATCGGCAGGTGACACGAAGTGATTCGAGTTCGTTTGCCCCCCCATTTTCTTTAACGAACGATAACTTTTTCTGAAAACAACAAGTGCCCCGATCCCGGCCGAAACGACTCGAATTACACTTCGACACCCTTCAACATGATCGCCACGATGCACAGAGCGCCCTCGTAAATTTTCGATCACGTTGTATTTTTTCACAACCAGGACCGAAACCCTAGGCCGAACAAAATGGTCGTACGCGAAGTGAAATTTTTTGGCTCGAAATTTTACGAGCTTGTGCAGAACTTCTAGGCAAT